>NC_089140.1:150889606-151234197 GCF_009819655.1 Sylvia atricapilla
GCAGAGGTCAGGGAGCTGCACCTAGAGGATGCACAAGAGAGAGATGGAGGCAGACCTCCAATTTATCCAGCCGTCAAGAAAGGTGGAGAGGGACTTTTCACAAGAGCTTGTAGTGATAGGCCAAGGGGGAATGGCCTTAAATTGGTGGAGGGTGGACTTAGATTACATATTGGGAAGAAATTCTTTGCTTTAAGGGCTGGCACAAGTTGTCCCAAGAGGTTGTGGACTCCCCATCACTGGAAGTGTCCAAGGCCAGGGTGGACAAGGCTTGGAGCGACCTGGGATAGGGAAAGGTGTCCCTGCCCATGGCAGGGGTTGGAGTTGGGTGATTTTTAAGGTCCCTCCCAGCTCAAACCATTCTATGGTCCCACAATCAAGGGCCCTTCAGGGCTGTGAGTGTTTGGGGCTGAAGGAAATCTTTGGCTGTACCTGGAAAGGGAATTTGTTGTTTCTGTTTTAGATGATAGTTTTTATAAAAATGAAACATAGGGAAAGCCTGGAACCAGCCACCTTGCCCAATACTTCTGGGCTGAAAACCCCAAATATTGATTGCACATTTCTGCTCTGGAATTTTGCTTTTATCAAAGGCAAACAAGCCGATAGAATACATGAATTCATGAAACATCTGGTCTTGCCACTTATGTATTCTTGCCAAAAAAAGAAGAAAAATAATGTTAGTTTAAACTTCATTCCATGTGGGTGTTTTCTTATGGTGCAGCAAGCTGAAATTAGTTTTATATTGGGAGTGTGTCATCTGTACTGCGTGACATGGGCTCAGCACCCAATTTAGCTTAGTCTTGTGATGGGAGGGGTCTAAAGATGCTGGTCCAGAACCCTGTAGGAGAGCCTAAGCTCTGATCCTTCATCTGCCCATGACCTTGAACAAGTCGAGGCATTTTTGCACATGATTTTCACCCTCCTATTCTTTTCTTCCTTTATTCTGACTCAGTTCTTGAGAGAGCAATTGGCATTTTTTAGCAAACAGATGCACAGTGCTGAGCACCAGCACTCCCTGGGCTGTGACGGTGGCTCTTAGCAGGACTGGATGGAAATAGTTGTAATAGTCAATAAATACTCCAGTGGTCGGTATGATTAAAGTCTGGTCGTGGAGTTACTTCTCTCTTAGGGAAAGAATCATCTCACAAATGATGACACCCTGGCATTTACTCTGGAAAGAGAGGGAATGTCCAGCATTGAGGGAGGCAGGTGAGTGGTACAGAGAAAATATCTCTGGTGGCCCAGTGTAGGTTTTCAGTGCTTCAGTGATAAAATAAACTGTGCCCTGAGGGTGCCTCTATCCATCACACTGATTAGTCCATTTGCTGTCTGCCTAATACTGAGCTTTTTCAGCCTAAATCAGGAAAGAACCAGAGTTCATCCTTTGCTGCAGAGGTGCAAAGGTGGAGTCACTCCTCAGCTGACCCTAAAGGGCTCTGATTTTACACCAGGATGAGCAAGGACAAAAGTGGGTTGGTCTTAATAATAATTTGTCTCATGGAAGAAGCCTCCATTCCATCTTCTGAAGTTGCTGTCACCTCTGTGATGCTCCATTTGTGGAGGTGAAACGCTGGGCTGTTCTTGTTTGTGCTGTGGTCATGGCTGGGGCATCTGCTGCTGCTCTGGATGTGAGCCAAGGGTTGGCAAGTCAAGGTTATTCTCTGATAATGGATCCACACTCCTCACTTGTGCATCAGCACAGCTGGAGGTGGTTCAACAAAGGAGCTGGAGAGACCATTAAGAGGAGTGAGTCCAGACTGAAAATTCTTGCTCACTACTCAAAAATCTTTACTGACAGCACTGTGAGAGGCAGGGAAGCTCAAATTTGGGCAGATCAGGTAATGACAGGGATTCATTTGCCAGCACATATGTCCTAGGACGTGCCATTCTCCAAGCTCAGTTTGATCATAACCCTCATTACTGTATCTGGGACAGCCACTGCAGTAAATGGTTTGCTGATCTCTTTGTGCCACGAGCTCTGTCTCTCAGATCTGATTTGAGCTAGCTGACTGACTGTGAGCAGAGGAGGAACTCAGCTCTCACGTCCCGTGTGAGGCAGTGAGTAACTCCAGCTGTCCCCAGTGGAGACATTCACTTCTCAGCGAGTCACCCTGAGCTCCCTTCTGAGCCAGCAAAGAGCTGCCACGGGAGCTGGGTGGTGGGTGGGAGGGCAAGCTCTGACCTATCCCAAAATAGGCCTCAGAGGAAAGGAGTCAGGATTTTTAGGGAGGAAACTGGATGTGGAGGGTGAGGAGTGTTTACGGGTAACAGCTCAAGCTCAGCTTTGCACTGGCTTTAACTGAAATTATTCTCTTTGGGATGAAATGGGATACCCAAGGTCAGCCCTGGAGCCACCTGCCCTTGCTGGCTCCTCTCCACCCCCCTTCCAAGAGAGGTTTTTCTGTGGGATCAATCCCTAAGGGCTGTAACCCAAGAGCACTGCAGGCGGAATGTTACTAAAGCCTCTCCAGCCCAGAGTATTCCTCTCCACTGCTGAAGTCTTATCTTCCCACAGCATTGAAGCAAACAAAGAAAATCAGTAATTAAAATTGAAAAGAGGCTCTCAGTAAGTCTAAACCTTCGGGAGGTTTCCCCTTTCATGGTTGCTGAGGTTTGCTCTCACGTCACCCTCAGCAAACCTTCAGGTTATTCTCCTGCTGCCCCCTCTTCATGATCATCCTCAGGCCCTGCCTGGGGCTTGCCTTTCCCACCCTCTTGTTGCTCCCTTCCTTTCCAGCCTGACCTCTTATTATGAGGATTCCATTTGGAATCTTCCTTACCCACACCTTTCCATGCTTGTTTTAATTTGGAGCTGGGCTCGTGGGTGAGCTCTGGCTCACAGCTGGACAGAGGAGATGTTTCTTCATCTGGGATTAATGAGATCCAGCTCTGTGAGAAGGGTGGAGCTCATGCTGACACACCTGGTTCTGTTCACGTGATTTGGACCAGCACTGGAAGCATTTTCAGCCTCATTGCACATGATTTTCACACAGCAGGAAGGGCTGAGACCAGCTCACACAGCCCATTGCACCAAGCCTCTCCTTCGTTCCTCAGCAGCCACCACCTGCAGCATTGCATGGGGAGCTGGTGTAGCTTAAAAAATAAAAAATTAAGGGGTTTTGATCACTTTCTTGGGCTGATTGGTTGTGAGGACCCACAGACAGCCATGCTGGCACAGGAGGGGTGATGAATGTCAGGGGTGCAAGTTAGAGCCCCCACAACAGCTGTGCACAGGGAGTTGTATCCTTTGGGGAACTTCTGAGATCCAGGTGAGCTAAAATCATCCTGTGAGAGAGTGCTTTGGCCTCCCCTCCTTTCTCTGAGTGAGGTCTTGGCCTCTCCTCTATGTCAGCACCAGCAATATTGCAATGTGTGGTGAGTGACTCTGCTCATTACCCAGATGAAGAAAAAACAGTTTGAATTTGGATCCATGAGGGAGCCCAAAACACGGAGCAACCCCTGAACTGTCAGAAAGGAGGCACAAGGACGGTGCCTTCTGGCAACAGCCTGCCCTGAGGTCTGATTAAGCTGCCTCCAAAGCCCCAGCCCTTGGCTCTGCCCCTGCAGCTGAGTCACCAGCCGTCCCTTTTGTTTGCATTCAGTGTAGATCTTGTTAATTGGCTCTTTCATCCCTCTAATTAAATGTAAATGCAGAGTGGATCATTAAACAGGGATACAGGAGCCCTCTCCGAACAAAGCAGGTTTCAGCTGGAGGAGGAAGCACAGGGATCAGGTTTTCCTCTGCCCTGTTTACTCCAGGTCTCTCTGGTAGAGGTGGTTTCCATCCCAAAGGAGCTCCCCTGCTCTTTCGCTGCTGAAGGCCTCCTCCTGTGCGTGTGAAAGGGATTTCCTGGTGACAACGGGATGCTCCAAGGCCAGAAGCAATGAGCCAAACCTGGCTGTCTTCCCTCTGCTTTGCAATCTAGTGTGTTCCCTCGTCCCCCCTCCTGAGTCTTCCAGATTTCCCCACTTAGGATGCACCTAAGGTTTGGAGCAACTCCTTGGGGGCACCTTTTGGGCACTGCCAGCCCTACATTGTGCCAGCTCAGGTGTGAGGGTGCTCAGGGTTTGGTTTTGTCCTGGCAGCATCCTGCTGGCCGGGCTGGAGGAGGGTTGAGCATTCCTGGCTGCTGGAGCCTGTCTCTGATGCCTCGTGCTCGGCGGAGCAGTGACGCAGCCGCGCAGCGTGGCCGGATCTGTGGGCGATGGGAACAGATGGCATTTGCTCCTCTGAAAGCAAAGCGCTCCCTTCTCCTGGGGAGTAAAGCGATGTTTTCTTCCCTGCAGGGCTCAAATCTGTCCCTGGTGTGCTGCTCTTGGCCACCTTGGGGCATTAAAGGAAAGGGTTTTGCTGCTGTTGCTGATCAGTGTTGGAAGCAGGGGGTGTGTGGGGCGGGTGGAGTGGGGTGTTTGTCCAAGATGATTTTCTGGGGCTCAGCAGAAATTCTGAATGAGCAAGAGTGACCCAGGCCCAGACCTGAGTGGACTTCAAGGAGCTGAACTTGGCAGCTGGACACTCAGTCTGTGACCAGCTGCATCAGCTTTCTGGAAGAGGTTGAGATTTGGGGGCCATTTAGAGAAGAATATCTGGATTTCTATCATTATTAGTGCTTCAGAGGATGAATTTCTTCCCTGTGAAGGTGGTGAGGCCCTGGCACAGGTTTCCCAGAGAAGCTGGGGTTGCCCCATCCCTGGAAGTGTCCAAGGCTGGGTTGGACAGGGCTTGGTGCAACTTGGGACTGCAGAAGGGGGTGGAATGAGATGATCTTTAAAGTCTTTTCCAACCCCAACCATTCCATGTTCCCATGGGCACAGCTCCCCAAAGCATGGAGACTCAGGGAAAGGGCAGGTGATGAATACGCAGCAGAGTTCTGCAGATCCAGGTGATTTCCAGTGAGTGCATGGAGCCAGGGGGATAAAAAGGGTCTGGGATGCTGCGTTAGAGGATCAAATCCATGTCTGAAGCTGTGTGTTAATCTTTGGGCTCACCCCATAAAGTTTGGGGACAGCAGGAAAGGACGGAACATTTACCATGACCAACTTAGGTCAACGTGGTTGTGGGGCCTCACTGGGAGAGACAGCTCTGCCCTCCCAAATGCCACATCTCAGCCCGGGACAGAAGTTGCCATTTGGTTAAGCGCAGCGACGCTGCAGAAGAAATGAGTTTGTCACATTGAATCAAGGCAGCGGGAAGAATCCCCAGACCCCCGCGATGACTCCAAACCTATGCGGTGTCCCCTGGAGCGTTGTGCATCCCACAGTGCCCTCCTGCCAGCCTGGTCCCCGTGTCACAGCCCATAAGGTTCCCTGGAGACTGAGGGGTGAGCTCAGGTCACAGGGAAGGAACTGGTTGTGTTTCTCTCTCTCCGGGATCTGCGGCGGCCGGGAGCGTGCGGCTTCTCCTCCGCTTTGCTTCCTCCCGTGCTGGCCCCAGGGAGGCTTTGCTGCTGTGCTCTCAAACGGCCTGGTGGGATGGTTGTCAGGGGGGTGAGGAGCCCAGGGAAGATCCACGTGGAGAGCTCTCCCTGCTTCCAACCTGGAGGGGAGCAGGGCGGGAGGAAGCAGTTGACCTTTTTTTCCTGCTCGGCTGTGTACTGCTCCTCCGAGCAGAGGCTGCTCTCACTCCGGGAGACACAAAGCCAATAAGAGCTGAGCTCTGGAGCCAGGGATCTGCAAATGCTGATGGGATGTGGTGTCCAGCCCCTTTTGTGAGGAGAACTGAATGGATTTTGTAGCCCTCAAGTGACTCTCCCTGGTCTCACTGCACTTGTAACAGAGGAAAGGTCTGGTCTCCACTCGTGGGTGCCCAGCATGTCTTTGGGCAAGAAAGTTAATATCTCCAGTGCCTCAGTTTCCCCACAGGAATAAAGGATTTAAATATCTTTAAGGCTTTCAGAAAGGGGTTGGTAGAAAAAAGCAATCTTTTCCTTTCTTTCTCTTTTTTTTGGTGTCTTTTTCTCCTTCATGGAATCATTGAATCATTACAGCTGTAAAAGGACTCAAATCCAAGTTCAACTTATCACCACCTTGCCCACTAAACCATATGGCAAAGTGCTAGGTCTGCTCACTTTTTAAATACTCCCAGGGATGGTGATTTCACCACTTCCCTGAGCAGCCTGTTCCGATGTTCAGCCACTCTTTCAGTCAAAAATCTTTCCTGTTACCCAACCTGAACCTTGCCTAATTCAACTAGAGGTCATTTTGCCAAGTCCTATCGCTTGCTATCAGGGCCCCTTCCCTTCCCTTCCCTTCCCTTCCCTTCCCTTCCCTTCCTTCCCTTCCCTTCCCTTCCCTTCCCTTCCCTTCCCTTCCCTTCCCTTCCCTTCCCTTCCCTTCCCTTCCCTTCCCTTCCCTTCCCTTCCCTTCCCTTCCCTTCCCTTCCCTTCCCTTCCCTTCCCTTCCCTTCCCTTCCCTTCCCTTCCCTTCCCTTCCCTTCCCTTCCCTTCCCTTCCCTTCCCTTCCCTTCCTCTCTCCCTCTCCCCTTCCCCTTCCCCTTCCTCCCCCTCCCCTTTCCTTCCTTTTTTTTTTCTTTTCTTTTTTCCCTCACAATTCCCACCTATCCAGAAATGCCTACTCCCATCCAGGACTAGTGGAAGTATCCTCTGAACCTGCAGAGGGCAGGAGGACCAGGGAAGAATTCTGCTGTCACACTGCCTTGGGGTGTGCCACAAGCTGGACTTTTTACTGACCCATTCCCAGGAGTCCAAGTGCAAGAACAGAAATGTTTCTTTTCTTTCCAGAGCCTCAGATGGATATTTGGGAGAAATTCTTCCCTGTGAGGGTGGGGAGGCCCTGGCACAGGTTGCCCTATGGCTGCCCCTTCCCTGGAGGAGTCCAAAGCCAGGCTGGGCATGGCGTGGAGCAACCTGGAGCAGTGGAAGGTGTCCCTGCCCATAGCAGGAGAGTTGGAATTAGGTGATAATCAAGGTCCCTTCCAACCCAAATGAGATGATCTTTAAGGTCCCTTTCAGCCCAAGCCATTCCATGATTCTGTGATTCACATCACAGAACTTTCATTCTATGATTCACATCACAGATCTTTCATTTCCTTTTGAACCTTCTACTAATTCCTAATTAGACATGGGAGGATATTTTCACCCACTTGAGAAGTTTTGTCTCAAATTTCTTGCCCTTTTATTTCTCCAAACCCATGAAATATCTTCTCCTTACTCCCCCAGCAATGACACACTTCCAGTTCTTGTCTTCCTGCTCCTCCTCAAAATGGGTCTAGCAGGAATGTCCCACACAGAACATCCAGTTCTAACATGTCCCTCTTTCATTTAAAAACACAGAAAAACCCAGATGCTTCCATGAAAAATGTTGGTTTTGGATGGGAAACAACTTAGATATTCTAACAGAAAGAGTTTTAGGGAACTCTTACCATCAAATGCCCTGATGAAACCTCTTTGCTCTGCTCTGTGCTGAGGTCTTGGCTCTGCTGTCACTGGATTTTATGAGGGGTTTTTTTGTGTTTTGTTTCATTTTTCCTGCTCCTGAGTGAGCTCCTCTCACAGAAGTGCTGGAAAAACATCTTCAGCCTGGAGATCCTGATTGCCTGGGGTATGAAAGTGCTGGAGCAATGACTGCTGGAGTGTGGCTTTCCCAAAACCAGTCAATTGGGTCAACCTTTATATTCCTTCTTCCAGCACAGCTGTGTTGTGTGGCTGCTCTGTGAGCCATGGGAAGATGAACTTCAGGAAAAATAATTCATATTGTTCATTACTTACCAAATTCTTGTTCATCTTCTAAGTAGATCAGTAGATCTTCCATTTGTAGATTTTTAACCCCCACCAAGGGTGTTGTTTCAGGATATTTATTTGTTTGTTTAAGGGCATGTAGTGACAGGACAAGGGGGAATGGCCTTAAGATGAAGGAGGGCAGATGTGAATTGGATATTGGGAAGAATTTCTTCCCTGTGAGGGTGCTGAGGCCCTGGCATAGGGTGCCCAGAAAGCTGTGGCTGCCCCATCCCTGGGATTTGAACAAGATAAAGGTCTTTTCCAACCCAAACCATTCGATGATTCTCTGCTGGCTGGGGATTTGGGAAATGGTTTAGAACTTCTACCTGAAAAGCATAGTCCAGATGGAGCCCAGGGTAGCCTGGGGAGGGCCTGTGGGTGTTCCAGGCTGGATGAGTTGGAGGGCTTGCTAGACAGGGAATGACTTATTCTTCCCACTTGTCCCCAGCCTGAATGATGTTCCTGTAAACTGATGCACTGAGAAACAGCACCAGTAACAGCTGAAAATGTGCATCATTCCTACAGATTCCTGTCATGACAACTGCAGGTCTGCTTGCCATGTTCCCTCTTCCCCCTCCAAAATTAGCTCCTGCTGTTCCCCAGACAGGGTGGGGATGCAAAACTCTGGCTGAAGGAGTCTGTCCCCAGACCAGTCTGAAATGTTCTGTAACACTGATGACCAAGCTTCTTAATTTGCTGTATCAAGACTCAAGAACCAGAACCACCTTGGGACTGGCTCATCCATCCCTAGGCAGGGGCTACTCAACTCACCCCTAATCCTTACCCAGTCCACCCCTAATAATCTATTCTCAATACCAGTAAGGGAGCTACCACATCCAGATTTATTCCTGTGTCTTATAGGTGTTTGGGATTACAAAACAATTTCCTCAGGTTGGATGGGGCTCTGAGCAAGCTGGGCTGGTGGAAGATGCCCCTGTCCATGGCAGGGAGGCTGGAATCACATGGTCTTTAAGTGGAATTAGATGGTCTTTAGGGTCCCTCCCAACCCATGTGCTCCCTGTGTGGTCACCAAATCTCAGATGGCTTCTTTTACACCTCCTCCGTGCAGAGAACCTCTCAAAGCTGACACAAGAGGAGTCTCCCTTCTCTGCCATGAAACCCTTGCTGGAGACTGTCACTGCCTCAGAGTCTGAGCTGCTGAACTTAAAAAAGGAACAAAGGATTTGTTTGCAGGATACGCGTTGGGAAGAGATTAAACCTGACAACTCAGCTACGGAGCCTTCCCCAGGCGAGGAGCATATACAGAACCGAATTCTTATTTTCCCTCTTCCTCAGCTGCGGGAGGAAGGATCATCCCCTGAGTTCCTGGGTTTTAACCAGTGCAGACACTCACTAAACAAGCTCTCTCCAGTTAGTGAGGTCCCTCAGCACTCATCCCTCATGCTCCTGGCTTGATCATCAGGTGGGGATTGGGAGAAAATGCCTGTTGGGGGGAGTCTTTCCTAGTCTCAGCATTCCAGCTGGGAAGGAGGGAGGGGGATGATGCTGGGTCAGTGCTTCAGGACCACTCAGGGACAGCCAGAGCTGCACTGCTCCAGCCAAGGGGGTTCATTATCCTTCACAGTCTTGGTTTTTAGAGATGTGTCTCTTTTGACTTCCAAAGCAACACAGCCTCCCCTTCCCTGCTGTAAACTCCACCCGAATTTGGGCCAATGTCAGGGCAGGGTGACAATCCCTTGGCTTGTGGAGGGTAAAGAAAAAGGAAAGCCAGGACACTGGCAGGAGGTTGCCAAACTTTTCTGCCCCAATCTAAAAAATTAGCCCTGATCTAAGCAGAATGATTGTAACTTCAATTTCAGCTCTGCTCAGCTGAAGGAGCTTTAGTGAGGTGATCCTTATTTTCCCATCAGGTTCACTGAGATGTGGGGTGATGTTAGACAAAGTGACCGTTTCTCATTCCAGTGTCCCAGCCGAACGGTCTAACTGGTGCAAAGGACAGGCTTTAAGGGCAGACTGACCCTTCCTCATCCCACAGATAGAATGGATCTCATTCGAAATGGTGTTTTGGAGTTCCCCTGGGCTGCAGCCTGCCCGGGATATCTCACAAGGACCAGGACAATCGCTTCCCTGCTCCCGAGCTCTTGGCCCGGGGCCATGCTCAAGCCCGGAATGATCCGCATCGATTCTCCTCCCCCGGATGCCACAAAGGTTCCCCTTTGCAGATCGTTGTCTCCTTGGTAACTGAACTACATCAGATCGCAGCGGGCTGGAGCTCATCAGCCTGCAGAGCCCGAGCTGGGAAAGGGGAAGGAGGGGGAAGGATGGGGAAGGATGAGGGATGCCCTGGTCTGGCTTATGAGGAGCATCACTCAGACCCACTGGGATTTTTCCCAGCTTCCAGCTCCTGCTGCGTGTATGACAGGTCTAGCAGGTCACCCACCCCTTCCCAACATTCTGGGTTGGAGGAAAACTTTGGTGTCTCCAGGCACCATCCACTCCTGATGGATCCCACAAATCTGTCTCCAGGTGTTTTGAGCCCTTCCTGCTCCTACACAAAACTTGATTATGAGGAGCAGGGGACATGGCCCAAAATGAAACCCACGGTGCATGTTTAATTCTCCCCTCTGGCTGTGGGTGAAGGTGCTCTTGGGGATGTTGGTTGGGTATTTTGTGTTTTCTTCCCTCTCCCTCTTTGGTGTGACTCTTCTTTCAGCATCCCTGGGCTGTTTGCTTTGCAAGCAAGTCTGGGAGGTCTGGCTAATTCTGGCTTTAAATCAGAATCAGCAGAGGAAAATAGTAACCAAAACAGTAATGAGTGGTTTATCCCTGACAAAATTAATCATCATGCTCCAGGCATCTTTTTTATTTCTTCTTCATTCTGGGTCTTCTTTCCTTCTCACTCACCTTCAGAGTCTGACTCTCCTCTTTCCCTTGCAAATAGTCCCCAGCCCAAAAGTCACCTTGCAGACCCTGTCACCCAGATATTCAATGTCTGAAAACTCAGACCCAAGACAGAGGAGAAAAAAGACAAAACCCAAACATCTCAAACTTGAGTGAGCATGCAGTGATCCCAATTCTTCCATCTTTGGAAGGCTGGGCAGAGGAAATGGAAATCTCATCAAAAGGCTGCTTTGCTTTTAGTATTTTTTTTGTAAATACTGTTATATTTGAGTTATTTTAATAGTGGTGTTTTCGTTGTTTTTTTTTTTTTTTTCTTTTTTTTCTTTTTTTTTCTTTTTCTCCCTGGCGATGACTTCAAGGGGTAGAAGTCAGTATGGGCAAAGACGTTTACAGAAGTGCAAGGAACCAAAGTCCCAACTCCTGCTGATGCAATTCCTTTACAAACAGCACCAGTTGTACTTTTGGAAGGACATCATTAGACAAACATTTTCCCTCCAGCCCCTGGCAAAAAGTCAACATTTGCATTTAAATAGTTCTTTTGCTACCAAACAGAGGCATAGCTGCATGGAGATAAAGATTCCTTTAAGACAGAGAGAGGGGGGGAAAATCTTTAACCTCAATGAAAGCCCAGCCCACTTCCCATGTGCTGTCAGCAGAGGAGAGGTTATTTATGCATCCCAGAGTGTGCCCGCTGAGATATAATCTACTGCTCTCAGGAGCCTCTGCTTGCTGGAGGTGGAATTATAAGAATTAAAAATTACAAGCGTAAAACAAGGCCAGTCTAAAATGAAGTATTACCCAGTGGGTGTAAATAATTCATGGGCAAAATAACCCTCCTGGGTCCCCCATTGATTCATCTCACTCCGCAGATGCAGAGAGAGGAATAATCTGTTGGAGGGGCGTTGGAAAACCTCCACGGCGCTTCCAAGGGGCCAGGGTGGTTTCCACGAATGGCTCCGTGGGGAACGATCAGTGACAGCACAAAATGGACTTTCCTCTGATAATAAAACTTTTCTCAGAGCTGATCAAGGTAAAGAAATACACTGTTTGGTGAAGGAAAAAAAAATTTAAAAAATCACATTTTACAACTGTGCTCCAAGCAGCGAGCACCCGTAATTTGCCCTGCACATGCAGAGATCCCTGAAGGACCCACCAAAACCTTCTCTGGCAAATATTTGCCTTTCAGCACAATCAAATCCCTCTCCAAAGGAAAAGCCTGGCTTTTAGGAAAGGTCTGCTGAGTGCAGGCTGGCTCTGTATGGGGTTAGAGGTGGAGCGTGGATGACGGGTGAGAAGGACCTGAAAACTCCACACGAGCAATGTTTGGGATCACAGTGGAAAAGTCAGGATGGAAGCTGCTGGTTCCCAAGAGGAAAGGTGCTGTCACCTCTTTTGAGTACCTGGGGATGTGGTTTAGTGGTGGACCTGGCAGGGTCAATGATTGTTGTGTCACCAAAACTGCAGGAGAAACAGAAACTCTCCAACAACTTTTTGGTTTTTTTTGGTGTTGGGGAATCAAGGCATTACTTCATCCTGGCAACAGAAATAATTTCATCCACATTACCCGGGTTGTGCAGAGAATATCCTTCCATCACACGTGAATTTTACTATATTTTTCACATACCTGAGAAATTCACTGCTTCAATGTTCGTTGGCCCCAAGCCTCAAGATCATTGATCCCTTTGCCTTCGATGTTAATTAGATTCCCATTGTATATCCTCTTATCTCCCTTTTCCCAGAGCAGGTGTCTCTGACCATGCCAGCGGTGATGTTTGGAGTTAATGTTCATCGATGGTCATTAATGGTCATTATCTTTTGTGTATCTTCTGTGCTACTCTCACTCAGTCTGCTGAGATGTTCAGCTCATCAGGCCTCCAGTTCTGAAACAGTCCTTTGAAAAGAAACTTCAATTCCCTTCCCCCTGGGCAAAGGTGAACTAAACCTCTGAGTAAAGTTATATAAAAATTTTAAACTTTGTATAATTTCTAACAGTTGGATTTGATGATCTTAGAGGTCTTTTCCAGCCTTAATCTTTAATTCTGTGATTCTGTTTTGTGATTCAAAGTCCATCAAACCTGGCCACCCTGAGAGACTGAACCAAGGCAATTTTACCTGGGAGAGTACAAGGACAAAATTATTTTGAATGAATCAACAACAAACAAGGACAAAATGCTTTGAACCATGAATCTGTGGAACCACTTGTGGCAGGACTCTGAAGAATCCTTAGTTCCAAAAACCAATCCTAAATTCCTGATTTATAGAATAAAAAATCTATTCATGGTGATTAAAAAATTAATTCCTCCCCCTCTGAGCAAAGCACATATTGCCCATCAGTGTGCCCATCATGGGTCCAAATGAGGTTCCTTTACCTGCAACTTTTTCGGTAGCAGAAATCTTAGAATATGATTAAGGTTGGAAAAATCTCTGAGATCATCAATTCCAGCTGTTCACCCATCACTGCCAAGTCCTCCACTGAACAATGTCCCCAAAAGCCACATCTACACACCTTCAGAACACTTCCAGGAATGCTGATTTCACCACTTCCTTGGGCAGCCTGTTCCAATGCCTGACCACCCTTCTTCCAGTGAAGAAATTTTCCCTAAAATGCAGTCTAAACTTCTCCTGGTTGATTTAATCTGATTATTTGCTTTGCTCCTCATCTCCCCAGTGTGTGTCCATAGCAGGTTTTTTTTCTGTGCTGGAGTTTGAGTGCTAGATCAGAGTGTTTTTTCTATGTGGGAGGGCTTTATTTTTTGTGATGTGTTTATTAGTCAGTGAAGTTGTGTGGTTACAGTATGGATGTGTGGGAATGGTGAGGGATTAATGAATTTGGGGATGTTTTATGGGAAAAAAAAAAAAAATCCTGTCCTACGTACATCTCCCAAAAGCTGTAGCTCTCTCAGTCACCACCAACCACACCAAAGGACCTGGGGTATTGTCCTGCCTGGATTTATCACCTACTGGATTTTTCCCTGGTGCACATTTGGTGTCTTCCAATAATTCTGTTCATTTTTTGAGCTGGTTGAGGGCATTTTCCCACTTAGTTTTCCAGAGAGAAAAGCTGGAGTGAGGTTGTTTGTAGCAGCAGACACTCCCCTGTTTGCCATGGCTCTGCAAAGCTGGTGAACCAGTAAGAAAAAAGTTTCCTGCAAGTCAAAAACTGATTCTCGAGACAAGAAAAGGTGAATTGCCTTAGGAGGAAGAGAAGAGCCAGAGGAAATTCTGCTTGGACACCTAAGGATGCTTAAAGGACTTTGAAATAGGAAATGAGTAAGAAAAGAAGCCAGTGTTTGAAAGGAGGGGACACAGTTCTCTGGCTATTGGGATTATTTATTCTCGAAGGAAGCATAAAGGAGCTAAACAAGGAAAATGCCATGCAGAGATCACACATTGTTTTTAAGGACAGGCCCCTAGACATGATTCCTGCTGCTGAGCTGTGACCCAGCTCCCAATCAATCTCTCCTTCCTGAAATGTCACTAACCTGCACTTAAGTGCAATAAGCCTTCCCAGCCTAATTGAAATTCTGAGCCAGAGTCAGGAGACATTTGCTTCAAGTGGTGTTTTAATTGTCTGCTCCCCAGGCTGGTAACAGAATATTTTGTGCCTTGTATTATTCAGGGAGACACCAGAGCTCAACCTTTCCCTCCAGGCTCGTGCCCCTCGTGTCCTGGGTTGCTGTTCCGTTCTTTATTTGGCCTCTGCTCACGCATTACCTGTGTAGATCCTCGTGTGCCTGCTCAGCCAGGTGTCAGAACCTGCCCATCTGCTTGGATGCAGTTTTTGATTCCACTTTTTATCTAGAAATAGATGATTTCCAGGAGGCATCAGGCCGAAACCAGACCCCTGGGCTTCTGTAGCCTGGAGTTATCTTTTTTTTTTTTTTTTTTTTCCTTAGATTTAAGACAACTCCTTTTTCCCAAGCATTTGTCATTATAACTTTCCATGCACCAGTTACTGTAACCAGGAGATTATTCTGGCAGAGAGCAGAGGGAACTCGAACTCCCCATGGCCTTTCCCTTTCCTCCCACACGTGCTGCACTGAAGCCATGTCCAGAAACTTGTGCACAAAACCAGGTGGAAGTTACAGAAGTGACCACAAACTATTGGATAAGGCCAGGCATCCTCAAGGAGAGGTAGAATGAGCCTTAATGACCAACCTAATCCTCATCCTGTTGAACTCTTGTTGGCATTGGGTCAAACCCCAATCTATGCTGCAGTTGGAGGAGCAGGGTGATTCATTTCCCTGCGAGAACATTCCTGTCCTCCCCATAAAGGGGATCCTACAAATGCCCTTGGACATGGACTACATATCCTACATGGACTCAGCCATCATCTATGGACCAGAATCAAGCAGAACAAAACCCTTCCTTACCTGTCTTGACTGTTCTGTGTGGGCAGGTATCACACCTGTCCAAAGAGGTGGGTTTGGTTACAATCCCTTTCTGGATAAGATTGTGACTGTGGGGTCTGGTGAGGTTTTTGGGCTACAACAGGCTTAGTAAAAACCACAGGATTGTTTCCAGCTGGGATCCATGGCCACAGAGAGTAAAATCTGTCTTTCCCAGTTTCAGCACCTTCCTATTTCCCAGCATTATCAGTGACACTCCCACCTTGGCAATCAGGCAAAGGGAAGATGACCCTCCTGAGGTCATGCATGAGATTTCTGACAAGGCTGAGCAGACATCCAGAGTCCTGGGATGCTGTTAGTCCTGCCCATTCAGAGGGCACAGCTCCTCAGCTGCCCTGGTTTCAGCTTGGTCTGCACTGAGCACCTGCAGGTCCTGTCCTGAGAGGGGACAGCCAAAGGGACACTGGAGGTGGCTGTGAGTGAGCAGACACCTGGTTAGAGTGAGTTCACCACCTGCCTGCAGCAGGCAAGGTTGTTCCTTCTCCTTTTATGCAGCTTTGGCTTGTGTTTCTTGCTCATTTTAACCACTTGTGGTTTTCTGCCGTCTCTCACCCTGATGAGAGAAGGATTTCTCTGACCAAAAAAACATCCTCGATGTCTAAAGGAGGCAATTTGGTGTCCTCCTATAATCAGCAGAGAGGAATAGGTGTTTCTAGCAACATGGCCAAATATAAAGTCTGTATTTTCAGAGTTCTTATTTTGCTCCTTAATTTATGAAGTGCCCAAGTGGCCAGATCTGCACCACACACCTCTAAAACCACCTGGGCTGTTTGTTGCTCACCTGGCAATGCTCTGGAGGGGATGCTCTGGGATTTTCAGTGAGCTCAGAATACAGATCAGGCTGCTTTTGTCTTACTCCCCTTTAAATCCTGCTCTGTGGGGAGAAGCGACCCTCGTGAGGGGAGGAAATTGTGTTTTGTGTGTAATTGATTTGGAGTTCCTCAGAGCTCTGTTCTCCTGTCAGTGCCTGAACAGCTGAGTGCTCCAGGCTGCAGAGATGGAGACATGAGCTATGCCTGTTATTCGTGGGGTTTCTTCTTTCTCTCCCTAATAAGATAAACTCACCTTCTTTTAATTTTCTTTTTTTTTTTTTTCCTTGCTAACATTTTTTGGGTGTAGCTTCACTGATTTCTCTCTCTCATTCCCACACATTCCCACGCTGCCTTTTGAGACTAATTGTGAAAAAAAAAACCCAAACCCAAAGGCTGATAACAACATTGAATTTGACACATATGGACAATTTTGGACGGTGAAGCCCCTTCCCATAATCTCTCCACATAACCCAGCTTTGCCAGCACCATTTCTTATGCTGAGCTCCTATTTTGATGTCCACATATTCTCTTAGCTCCCACCAGGAGACACCACAAAAGGCTCAGCCTCCAAATTTGGACCCTTTATTTTTGATCTATGAAGTTAGAACCAGTTGAACAACCGCTCCTGGAAAGTTTCTTGCAGTTTTGGTGGCAGTGAATGGGCTGCTACTCCCCTTCAGCCTGTTTTATCCCAGGAAACCTCAACAGGAAGTGCAAGGAGCACTCTGCTAAGAAGAAATGGAGATACACAGATACTTCCATCTATTGAGATGTGCTATTCAGGACACAGTGGGCTTAAAAAGCAATTTTCGCATTAGGGATGGATAAAAGCCAAGACCAGGTGTGCAGGGCTGTGATGTCTGCTTTGGTGGCAACTTGCACAGCTGGGAAGTGCTGGTGCTAATCCTGGTGCTCGGGTAATACCTAAAAATATCTCACAGATATGTACAATCCATGGATTGTGCCAGATCTACGCTTGGTCTTGCTAAACAGCTCGGCCAGTAGATGTTGCTCTTGGCTCATACTGATGTGCTTAAAAAAAAAAAAAATAAAAAAAAAAAAAATAGATAGATGTATCCAATCTGAGGCATTTGGGAAGCCTCTGGAGCCAGGCAGTGCAGATCAACCCTTCAGCAGCTTCCTGCTTTTGGCCTTCATGGGCCATCCCAGATGACCCCAGAGAAAAATAAAATACGACACAACTCCTCAGACAGCAATCCCTGGTAATTAGTAGATACAGTTATTAGAGGTTGTTTGCCTTGTGTGAGGTGAGAATTGCTGGCCAAACAGTCGGTATCTCTAGGGGAGGTTGCATTCATAGAATCACAGAATGATTTGGGTTGGAAGGGACCTTAAAGATCACCAGTTCCACCCTCCTGCCATGGGACACAACTTTACATTATCCCAGGTTGTTCCAAACTCCAGCCAAACTGGCCTTAGACATTTCCAGGGATGGGACAGCCACAGCTTCTCTGGGAAACCTTTGCCAGTGTCTCACCACACTCTGAGTGAAGAATTTCTTCTTAATATCTCCTCTAATTCTCTCCTCTATTACTTTAAAACCACTCCTGCTTATCCTGTAATTTTCTGTCCAGGTAAGAATTCCATCTCCTTCCTTTTTTAAACACTCTTTAACTACTGGAAGGCTGCAATGAGTTTATCCAAAAGGGATTTAGCCATGTTCCTCTTTCCATGGAGTGTTATAGGAAGGGGAATCACCTGATGCACTGGCTTTCCATCCTGAGCAGTCCTGGAAATCCAGGATAACCCAAAAATTCCTGACTCCTCTGAGCACCAAAGGTGACAAAAGGGACAAAGGAGGCAGGGAAATCTTCCACCATCTGTCTCCATCCTCTGTTTTCGTGTAGATTAATTTCCAGTCAATCTGGGGAATGTGTGGGAGGAAAAACACCACCCTGGGTCTGCCCAGAACCCGCCTGTTTATTCAGGCAATCTTGTAGCACGGGGATATTTGTCTGCCTTCCCTCAGAGAAAAAAATAAAAGAAATAGCTAATGCACAGTGTGATTGGCAATTAAGTAGGGTCAATAATTTGTAAAGTGGTCTGAATCTCTGTGTGTCTGTTACCAAACCCACTCCTCTCTTCCCTCTCCACACACACTCATCTCCCTCGCTCTGCAGCTCCAATCACGGCAGTAATTAGGCACTGCCTAACTCTCTGCAGCCTCTCAGGATCAACGACTGTCTGTGACTGTTTTGCCCATGGAGTGCCAACCCCAGAACGAGTCTCATTTTACTCGAGGCCTCTTAACACTGCTGGAATATAAATGGCAAATGGGAACAACAGGAAAAGTCATTTACAAATTCCTGGGTAAATGCTGAGCCTCGGTGGCATCTCCTCTTGTGTGATGATTTAATCACTCAATTCTCTGCCTTTCTTTTCCTAAGCTGGACCTCAGACCAAGGGAATTTCACATCAGATTTGTCTCTAGGGACAAAGGGGTTTAAGCCTTTAAGACCTTGATCTCTCAGGGCTGAAGATTATCAGTATGATGGACTGGATCAGCAGACTCAGGGTTAAGATATTCTTGTGGAGGTACTTTCATTGGGCAAAAGGTTTTCTTTTAGTGGTGATTGCAGGAGAAATCAGAGGGAGACCTCACCTGTAGCGAGGTAATGTCAGTTCTACATCAAGACATTATAAAGAACAAGAGCTTAACTCCCATTTAGTTTTCAGGCTAAAAACACGGGCTGAGACCACAACTCTGCTGCCTGCAGGACCACACAAATTCCATTTGGCATTTCCTTGTGCCAGTTTGGGACTTTGAAGGGACATAACAGACACTTGTGAATAATCCCCTCTCACCACTGATAGAAAAGGCGACGACTTTGGGAACGGTCAATTATAAATCAGGCTGAGAATTGCTTTATTCCTTCTAATCCAGGGTCTCTGTGGGACCTGAGAGCAAATTGCTGTGCCAGCAGTCTGTTTTATAGTGCTCCAGTTTCAGATTCCCAGCAATGATGCTAAGGGCTCACATACCACACCTTAATGTCAAAAGATCAATATTAACCTCGTCATTGTAATGCTGGTAAAGGTTGATGATATTGATTTCTTGTCCTTGGTGCCAAGGCATGTCGTGTACTACGTGGTGATTATCCCAGATGCAGAACTGCAGCTGCTGCCTCCTGAAAGTCTCATTAAGCAGCCTGAAACGAGCTTCTCATTTGGGTTCCTCTGATTGCTTAAACATATCCCTGCCTTCTCCTTGGACAGACGAAACTGGGGGATTTAGAATGATATTCTCTGCTCAGAGAGTGGTAGGATGGCTAGAGAAGCTGTGGCTGCCCATCTCTGGAAGTGTTCAAATCCAGGTTGGATGAGGCTCTGACCAACCTGGGATAGTGGAAAGTGTCCCTGGCCATGGCAGCAGGGTTGGAACTCAGTGACCTTTAAGGCTTCTTAAAACCAAAACATTTTACTGTTTTATGATTTAACTCCTCCCAGATTCTCCCTCACCTCACCCAGCCGTTCTGCCTGCTCCCTTCTTAATGAGGGGGCTTGGAAAGAGGCAGAGGCACAGAGCCAAGCCTGAAACCTGCTCCCTTCTGCAGTGGAAAGCACAAACAAGGTGTCAGGGGCAGAGCTGGGAATGACATCCTCTGCCCAGCGAGAGATCAGCATCTTCCCCTGCAGGGTGAGTGCATCTGACAGCTCAGAGAGGGAGAGGACCCTGGCAGGAGGAATTCCTGCTGACAACCTGGGTGTTCCCCAGCCTGCCTCAAAGGTGAACCACGCAAAACAAACAAAAAACCAACCCACTTCCATGTGGTTTTCAGCTGCCTCTGTTCCTCTCCCAGGAAAAATCCTTATCACTGACTGATACACTTTAACACCTGGCCTGAGTGTTATGAACCACCTGTAAATGTATCAAACTCTGAGGGTCCAGCCCTTGCAGATTGACTTGAAACCATTTTAGCTAGACTGCTCTTCAGAGGTGTTTTGTAAAGCAAAAGGTTTAATAAATGAAAAAATAACAAAATAACAAACGTTACGGAAAACAAAAGAAAAGCCACCACACTCCCAGGTGTCCGAGAAAACCTCTGACACCCTGCTAGAAACACTCCAAAAATCCTTTTACTTCCTTTGTGCTCCTTCCTAAATACTGAATGTTTTGGGAGGGACAATTTGGTTTACTGTCAATAGGGAGAGGTACAGGATTTGAAGAACAGTGAAAAGGTTCAATAGATGCTTCTCCCTTGGCACTGAACCCATCACTGTCAGAAGAGTATCGAAGTTTCTGGGTTCTTTTTCTTATAAGAAATGCAAAGGGTGAGTCTTAAACTTTTCCCTATATGGAAAACACTCGCTGGGTGTGGGAAGTGCATTCCTACACCTGACATCTCTGTTTGAAGAGGGATTGGCTCTGCCTATCAAAATGTCATTAAATATTTGGTTTAATAGTGCAAAGGTGCTGCCTCAGCTGGAGATTGCATTTCTGGCTCTAACCTGGGAGTTGTTCATGAAGCCAGGAGTGCTGGGAGACACAAACTGTGTGGTGAACTCATCAAAACTGCTCTGAGAGGGGAGACTTGGCTCCTGGGTTGTCCCCCTGGGTGGTTTTCTCTCTGTTCTCCTGGAAGATGTTCAGATGTTCATTTCTCTCAATGTTGTACAAATACCGTGCGCAAGTCTTTTAGCCTTGCAGCACCTCCCCAGTCCATCCTGCAGAAGCAATAATGGCACAGCCCTACCTTGCAGTGCTCTTGGGATGAGAAATGTGACACAGCTTGTGGAGGACTGAGAAAACTTCAGTCTTAGGGTACCAGAGGAACCCTTCAGGTAGAAATGCTGTCCAGGAAACAAGATGGAATTGCACGGGCTTGCGGAGCTCAGAGTGTTACAGCACTTTATGGTGTTTATGGGTTTATGCTGTGTTGTGCCAGTGTTTTATAGGTGAAAACCATGGCCCTTTGAGACAGGAAAGATGGAACAGAGAATCATTGAATTGTTTAAGTTGGAAAAGCCATCTAAGATCATTGAGTCCAGCCATTAACCCAGCACTGCCAAGCCCACCACTAAACCACGTCCCCAACAGATCATGTAAAGACATGAAATCTCACAAATGCTCTCCTTTGATTGCCTTTTATGAAAATAGATAGTGATCCTGCTGTCAGGGGAGGTTTCACTCAGCTTGGGCTGCGCATTTAGATTTGAATGGGATCATGTATTCCCTCACCATGGGGAGACACACACGTGGCTGAGCTAATCTGTCCCCTCTGTGCTTTGCACTGGAGTCTGCAGCAATGTGAGGAAGCAAACAGTGCATGAACCCAGCTCTGGTGTGATTTATACAACTTCAGAGAGGTTCAGGGCAGGGAAGCATTTCATTCCTCCCCCAGTGGTGCAGTCTGGATTTCTCTTCTCAGATCTGTTCTCTGATATTTTGGCTGCTCTGCTTTGAAATGAGTTAAGTGATTAGGCCTCTATGGCTTTCTTGTGGGAAGATTCTTCCACGATTTTATTTGATCTCCCGTTCCAGACTAAACATTCCCTTTCTCGTTTCCCTGCCCACCTCCCCCACCATTTCCACATAAATAATCTCTCTTTATCCCTAGTGTTTCATTTGCAGGGATTCATGTAATAAGCATAGCTTTATGCTGGGTTTCCTTGAAAGCTGCACACTGGCCTCATTTCCATCTTCTTTAAGTGATTTGTAGAGCAGAGGGAGATTGAAGCTGGTCCTAAATGATTGTCCAGATTTGACCTCGTTACCTTCATTTGCAGGGGCTTGTCACTGCTGTGGCAATCAGTGGCAACTTTGCCCACTCAGCAGCTATGAAAAATCACATTATTTATTTGGCTGCCCAGAAGTGAGCGACCTGAGCAGACTTTGGCAATCTTGGTGGTGGGAAATACTACCTTGACCTCGAGCTGGCTGTGCCCTGGCCACATCTCCATGAAGGAGAGTCACGGGATTAAAGCCAAGGCAGGAAGAGGCCAAGCAACAGGGAAAGTACCAGGAACCATCTTGTTGGCTAGATCAGGGTTTGTTTTTTTTTTTTTTTTTTTGGCCCAATATCCTCTCATTAGCAGTGGCTACCAAGGGAAAATAGCAAAACAAGACAAATATACAGCATCCAGACAGCCTGAAAGGAGGTTGTGGCCAGGTGGGGCTTGACATCTTCCCCCAGGCAACCAGCAACAGGAAAAGTGAGAATGTGCCTGGCGAGATTCATGCTGGACATGAGGAAGAAGTGCTTCACTGAAAGGCTTGTCAGACATTGGAACGGGCTGCCAAGGGAGGTGATGGAATCACCAACCCTGGAAGTGTTCAGGAAATGATTGGATGTGGCACTGAGTGATTTGGTCAGCAAAGTCAGAGATGATCTTGAAGGCCTTTTCTAACTTCATACACCTCAGCAGCTTGAAGTCCAGGGAACTTCTAAACAAGAGCTGCTGGGTTTGTATCTATAACCATTTATGGGTTTGTCTTTCATGCATTTCCCCAGTTATGTTTTATATTCACAGAAACTTCGGTGCCTTTTCCTGCTGTGAAAGGATTGCACTGTTTGGCATCGCTCTGTGTCTGTAAATTATGTCCTTCCCTGGTTTTGCACCTGCCTCCTGCCCATTTCATCTGACGCCCCTCAATTCCAGCACTGGAAAACTCAAGGAGCAGCCAGTCCCTGGTTGCCTTGCCCTGCAGCTCATGAACGTTTAATGCATATTAATAATTTTTCTCACTCATCTCCTTTCCATGGAAAAAAGTCAAACAATCATAGAATGGTTTGGTTTGCAAAAGTTCTTAAAGATCACTTCATTCCAAGCCTCCTTTCCTGTTTAGGGACACCTTCCACTATCCCAGGTTGCTCCAAGCCCTGTCCAACCTGGCCTTGAAAACTTCCAGGGGTGGGGCAGCCACAGCTTCCCTGGAAAATCTGTGCCAGGGCCTCACTGCCCTCACAGTAAAGAATTCCTTCCTGTTATCTAATCTAAGTCTTTCAGCTTAAAACCATTCCTCCTTGTCCTATCCCTGCATGTCCTTGCAATGAATGATTTTGCTTTTTGGGGAGCTTGGGGCATTGGTTTTTATATTAAAGTGCACTATCTGCAAAACAACAAAGTGTTACATGGGATTTATTTTGGAAAGGGCAGAGAAGGAACCACTGGAGCAACTCACTTGTGCTGCTGTAGACTTTCATCACATGGGGCACAAGGAGGGGACATCTCCTTGAAAGATTTCTCTCCCTTTTTTCCCCACAGAAGGAACAAACTGAATGTATGACTTTCCAGGGAACGATCACTGGTGGGTGCAATAGAAGGATGTCTTCAGAACAGCCCCTTCTGGACCTGCTCTTTTCCAGCACAGTAGAAAGGAGAGTGATAAAGGAGCAGCTCCCTCACTTGCCCCGTTGTGTAACAAATTTAGGATTCAGATGGTATAAGAGAATCTCACTCTTGATCTCCCTTCAGTGTCCTTCCCCCTGTTTGCATAAGAAATTACATTTTTTCCACTCATTTGCTAATTGAGATGATTCAGAAACTGTGATATAAATTCCACTACAAATATTCCCAGTGCTAGCACACAGAGCTGTGGCGGGGGGGTTTTTTTGCACTCTGGACATGTTTTTCAGACACAAAATGCCTTGACCTGCTGAGCTGGAGACAGCTGCCAACAAGACGTGTCTTCAGCTGGGGTCAGTGAGAGGCTGAATCCAAAAAAGTGAAATTGGAGGTGGATGTGGAATGTCACCAAAGCCCCTTTTGCTGTGCTCAGTTGATTGTCTCGTGTAGAGTCCTTAGTTTTTGCTGTTGTCACTGCCATCTAATTTAAGGGATTGCTGTTAAATTAAAAGGTATGATTGACTGACTGGCATCTGAGACACATTGCAGCTGTCAGCTGTGAAGATAAACTCCAGATCAGGATGCAAATCTTCCTGAAGATCAAGGGTGTTTGGACGAGGTGTCTAAGTGGAGCCCTCTCAGTTAATTTGAAGTAGGAAAGATCCATTCTTTTGGCACCTCTGCTTAAGATTCAGGAGAAATACCAAATATGGACTTGCTGTTTGATGTAAACCATCTTGGAATTTTCTCCATTTAACCGGAGAATTAAAATGCATTGGGTCAGCCTTGCATGAAAAGTAATTTGTTTTAGTCCATGATCATGATAAGAACTGACTGAGTAGGATCAAAAAACTCTTTACAAACTGGATTAAAGGCCTGCCTGAATGATGGGCACTCAGACCAGCCATGAGCCTCAAATGCAACAGCCACCTTTGTTAAAACATTCTAAGAGCTTAAGCTGCTCTCCAAAAAACAAAAAAATACCAGTTAAACCTGGCTGTGTGATCAAGGTGGCAGCTGCTGGTTGTGATGGGAACCTCTGAAACTGGAGGCATGAGCCACAGCTCCTCCAGTTTAGGGGGATACAGAGCAAAGTGAGAGAACTCCGTGGTTCTAGGAGGCCACAGCTGAGAAAAACTTCACAAAGTGGGAACGGGTTGGGTGTGTGACCTTCGGAGGATTCAGTGCCTTTGAAAAGCAAAATCCTTTACAGAGCAGTTGCAGCAGCCTCATTATTTGTGGATTAAGGACAGATGGCAACTCAACCCGCATCGATCAGCAGGAGCAGCAGTTTGCTGAGAGCTCATGGAATGGGACTCCAGGGGTAGCAGGGACTGTCTGCAAAGGGTCCCATTAACTGCAGAGCGAGTCTGCACTGCATTTCTTGTGGATTCCTCACTTCCCAGCATAAAAAAAAAAAAAAAATAAAAAAAATCCAACCTCATGCTTGAAATGGAAGAAGGAACAGAGCAAGGGACTGTGTGGTGGGCAAATGGGGATGAAGGTTTTTCAGAAGATGGGGAGTCCATGGGGGCTGTATCAGCTCAACAAGCAAAGACTGAGGGATGGGGCAGCTGTGCAGCCTCTGCAGGGACCATGTCACACTTGCATCCCTTCTGTGTCGGGCTGAAAGCGTCTGTGTGACACCACAGCCATTGTAGGTCATTCCACGGCCATTGTAGGTCATTCCTATGCCATTGTAGATCCATTTTTTCATAGAATCATGGAATCATTAAGGTTGGAAAGGATCACCAAACCAAATCGCCATTGTAGCACCACCACCATGTCCTCAAGTGCCACATCCAGTCCTTGTTTGAACACTCACAGGAATGGTGACCCCACCTGTTCCTGGGCAGCCCATTCCAGTGCTTAACAACCCATCCTGTGAAGAATTTTTTTCCAAATAAACAATCTAAACCTCCCCCTGGCACACCTTGAGGCCATTTCATCCCATCACTTGTTACTGAGAGAAAGGACTGACGCCTACCTCACTACAAGCTCCTGTCAGAGAGCTGTAGGGAGAGATGAGGTCTCCCTTCAGCCTTTTTCTCCAGGCTGAGCCCCCCCAGCTCTCTCAGCCACTGCTTTCCAGAAACCAGATGCAGCAGTGGGCACAAGAACCCTGTGTTTGCTCCTCATGGCACAGCCTTTTCCCCCCTGAAAGGTGGGATAGGAATAACTTCATATAATAGACCCTTTATCACTTGTTTACAGCTCCACTAAAAAAGACAAATCACTTGAAGCAGTGAAGGACTAGACCCAGGAAAAGAAGGGGGATTTCAAAAGGTTTATCTGACAGCCAATAAACAAGATAAATAACATGCAGCATTTAATTTGTCAGGACCATGGTACAACCTCATGATAAAAAAGGACTGCTCCATAAAGTGGGGAATACCTTTGTCTTGGCTGTAAATGCCTGAGTTGATTTAATAAGTTCCCTGGTACTTCTCTAGTTCCTCTTTAGTACCCACAAACGGGATGGAAACTGAGGAGCAAGGAGAGGAATGAAGTAATCTGTGCTCAGCCTCATAAACTGATCTCATTCCAGTTAAGGATTTGAGATCGTGACAGTTTTTATCTTCTTTTGCCTGGTTCTCCCATTGCTGAGGATAAGCAGAGTAGGAGTTACCCCCTCTGGATCCACTCAGGTGAGACCCCACCTGCAGAGCTGCTCCAGCCCTGGGGCCCAGCACAAGAAGGAGCTGGAGCTGCTGGAGGAGCCCAGAGGAAGCACCAAGAGGATCAGAGGGATGGAGCAGCTCTGCTGTGAGGGAAGGCTGAGAGAATTGGGATTGTTCAGCCTGGGGAAGAGAAGTTTTAATGTTCCTACAAGAAACACGGAGAGAGAATATTTACAAAGGCCTGGAGTGACAGGACAAGGGGGAATGGCTTCAAACTGAGAGAAAGAAAGTTTGGCTTGAATATCAGGAAGAAATTCTGCCTTGTGAGGGTGGTGAGGCCCTGGCACAGGGTGCCCAGAGAACCTGTGGCTGCCCCATCCCTGGAAGTGCCCAAGGCCAGGTTGGACTTGGAGTGACCTGGAATAGGTGAAGGTGTCCCTGCCCATGGCAGGGAGAAAAACAGGATGATCTTTGAGGTCCCTTCCAGCTCAAACCATTCCATTATTCTGTGATTCTATGATCAAGAAACCAAACACTGGCACCTTCATTATCTCTCCCTCTTTCTTGTAGTGAGACCAGGCAGCATTAATTTTTCTGTCTATTTTAGGGGATCAGTGCCATAATAGGTCATATCCCAAAATGTAGAACTGTTTTGAATAATCCATCACTATACCGGGGACAGCACGGCAGCCAGTGAGTCTGGGCCCATATTTTGCATACAAACGCAATATAAAATGACTTCTAAAGACACTGGAGCAATTATTTTTTGTCTCAACAAAAAAGCATCCAAATACATCACAATCCAAGCCAAGGCTTGCATGAAGCTGCTTTCTCCCTTCCCCAGCCTCACTCCTGATCTGCAAGGGAGTAAGATGAAGGAAAGACATCCTGAAAAGGGCAAGGCAGGAGCTGATTAACTGCTAAACGTGTCTGGTTACAGATATCCTATTGATCAGCTCCAGCCTGGCATCAGCGTACCTCCCATCACACTGCTGGTTTCTCTTACAAAGGAAACACAATCTGTCTCCCATGAGGAAATGAAAGACAAGCCTCTGTTCCCGTGCTCTTTAGAAAAGTGACCAGCACAGAAAGTGACTTTTGAGGGAAGGACAGTCTCCTTGAAGGTGAAGTACTTGTTTTGTGCCAGTAACAGCTCTGTCCTCCACACTGCCAGAATATCTGGGCACTTTGCTGGCAGATTCACTACCCTCCATTTCCTTCCTGCTCCATTTTTCCGTGTTATTCCCATGATTAAGTATCTGAGCAGCTTCCATGGCCATCAGCAGTGGGAATGTTGCTAAGCCTGTGTTTATTTTCACTCTGTCTTGGAGGGAAGAGTTAAATCACAACCAGCCTGGAGGTAGTAGAGTATGAACTCCTGGGGTTTTGCTGTGAAGATGGATGAGTATTTGCTCATCCCTGTGCAAGAGGGTGCTGGTAATGTCCCTAAATTCTGATCTGGCACTTAGTTGGGCTCATTTTTCCAGACAGGGCTGGTGTCCTGTCAAGGGTTTGTAGGGACCAGCAGAGCCCAGAGCTCAGAGTACAGCCATGATCTCATAAATAGAAATTCAGGGAGGCTGAGTCAGCTGAAGTGGATCATCTGCATCTCTGAATTCTCTGGCTGCTGGCAAGGGAAAAAAAAAAAAAAAAAAAAAGAGGGGGGGTATTTAATTTTTATTTTAAAAATAAGAATTTTTCCTAGTGTTTCCTGTCTTCAAAAAACCCTGCATCTTCAGCTCATTATCCTTATCTGTGCCTGAGCACAGCACAGAGCTGAATTCCCTGGACCTGAAACATCTCCAAGGGTAGCTGTGGGTAATGAGAGAATTCACAGCAGGAAAAGCAGCCATGTGAAAGTGGCCACCTCTGGTCTGAAGGGCCACCTCTGCTCCTCCCCATGAGGTGGACAAACGCTGGAGCAGAACAGTGAAGCTGAGGCTTGTTTCAGCAGATTTTAGATTGCTGCATGCGGCCGATGAGGAGCGAACTGACCACTGAGGGATGTGACAGCTTATCCATCACCTGAAAGGATTGGATAATCCCCTGCTGTCTTTTACAACCCAAAACTCAGCCTTGCTGTGTTCCCTGCAGGCGTTTGGACTGTGGGAGGCCAGCCAGATTCAGATGGTCTTCACAGTCCATCCTGCCATCAGCATTTATGGAGATTCCACCCGGGCCAGTTGCTCTTGGCAGGAAGCTGGAAAGACGCAGGGTGGGGAAGGCTGCAGAGGCTCAGATTTTTCCTTAAGTAGCAGGATCATCCCTGCAGCCAGGTGGTTTTGGTGGATCCATCAGTTTTCAGAGCTGTGGATTGTGATACAATGGGGAAAAGCTGAGCATTGCTGGCACCAGCACTGAGCATGACTGGGGAGAGGAACCAAAATGCACTTTCATCTTATGGTGCTCATAGGTTGCTCCCTGTGGGTTCTACAAAGGGTACTGGAGGAGAATGTCATTCCTGTGGTATTCCCCCACCAAAGCTGTCCTTGAGAGTGGAGCCTCTCTGGGGTCTGCAGTGTGGGGAAAGGAAATGTCTTTTTTTGAGAAACATGAGAGTGGCAGAACCCTTATCCCTTCTGACCTTCCATGTCTTGACATCGTGTGTTTGTGTAGTGGCAGATGGAGGAGACATAACCTCACTGATGGTGGATTTGTACCCTGAAGCGAATTTTGCTCCTGTCTTCCAGGGTTAGAAGCCAACAGGATACAAAATGGGCAGGGGGTCATGTCAGAGGGGAGCTCTTTGCCACAGTAAGCACAGGAAGAGCAGGACTGGTTGGAATTATAAAATATCCTGAGGTGGAAGGGGCCCCCAAGGATCACTGAAGTCCAGCTCCTGGCTCTGCACAGGACAGCCCCAAGATCCCCACCATGTGCCTGAAGGCGTTGTCAAAACCCTTCTTAAACTCTAGAAATAGGAATAACTGAGGAGAAGTCAATGTAAAGTCAGGCAATGCTTCTCCCATCCCCTTCTTCTGCAACTCCCTGAAGGCTGGCTGTGGTCAGCTGGGGGTTGGTCTCTTTCTCCAGGCAGAACGAGAGGACACAGTCTCAGGCTGCATCAAGGGAAATATAGGTTGGATATTAGGAAGAAGTTTTTCACTGAAAGAGTGATTAAATACTGGAATAGTCTGCCCAGGGAGGTGGTGGAGTCACCGTCCCTGGATGTGTTTAAAAAGAGACTGGATGTGGCACTCGATGCCATGATCTAGTTGAGGTGTTAGGGCTGGGTTGGACTCAATGATCTTGAAGGTCTCTTCCAACCTACATTCTGTGGTTCTGTGTAATTCTGTGATTCTTGACTTTCTGGGCTACCCTGCAGTGTCCAGCCCCACCACTTTAAAGACACCCCAGTTTTGAGTCTCGGCAGCTGGTCCACGGCAAGATCTGCCAGGCTTGGCTCTGCCTCAGCTCCCCTGGGCTCTGGGGCTCTCACCGAGGCTGACGGGGCTTTTCTGGATCTTGCCCAGGTGGTTGGAACTCCTGGTCGGCCTGGGGCGACTGCACCAAGGACTGCGGGGGCGGCCTGCAGACCCGCATGCGCTCCTGCAAGCCCCTTCCCAACGAGGGCCTGGCCTGCGAGGGAGTCCTGGAGGAAGGACGGCTGTGCAATAGGAAGGCTTGCAATAGTAAGTGGAGGCATGTTCCCCCTTGCACGCGCGGCCCCGGGGAGCCCTTCCCAGGAGAAGGAGGAGGAGGAGGTTGGCCTCGTCCCCACCGAGCATGAAGGGTGCTGCAGAGGCTCGGGGGAGCTGCCCCAGGGCTGTGTTGGAGCAGTGAGCCCAGGGGAATTGTGTGGAATTTGGCTGTGCATGGCCCTGCCCGTCCCTGCCTGCCCGGCATGCGCCCACGCACGTGCTGGCACGGTCCCTCCTGCACCTCCCAGGCCTTCAGCCCCAAGAGTTCAGAATTTATGGGAATCCATAAGCAGGCTTAACGTCAGGTTATCGTGTGCTGGTTGGTAAATCTGCCACGTCCTTTGTCATTGGAGGACGTGAAAGAAAGATGAGAGACTCTAAATATTGCAGGAGGCAAAGAGCATAGAAAAAAAGCTTTTATTGTCTAATTCTTACTACCTATTATAAGGTGTTCCGATACAGACTTAACATGGTTGGTCAATAGGAGTGACACCTCTCCAATCCCATTGCTTAAACTAGAGAAACAGCAAAACACCACCCGGAGAAAGATTGTTTTGAGAAAGGAGTTGTTTGCCAAGATTGTTTTGAGAAGAAGCTTTCTTGAGAAATTTTTTCCTTGGGGAAAGTTACCAGCTGCTAGCAGGCTAAAATCTCTGAGACCCAGAAATATCAGGCCCAGGGTCCTTAAAAGCTTTTTTTTTTTTTTTTTTTTTTTTTTTTTTTTTTTTTTTTTTTTTTTCAGTTCTTCGAAATAATTAAAGCTAAGAGAGGGGTTAATCTTGATTCTTCTTGGTTTAGTTCAGGAGTGGTGACCCTGCCCCTTTCTTTTACAAATGTGATAAGATGTAGAGAAAGATCTGGCTGTTAGACAGGGACTGAGTGATGCAAAATCTCTGGTGTGTGCTCCATTTTCCCCTTATAATGCATCCTATTTCCAGGTCCCCTTCTCCAGGGAACAGGGCACAGAGTGCCCACACCATTCAGATACTGATGGGTTGAGCTGGTGAACCTCCAGCACTTTCATCCCCAGTTCTTCTGTGTTGAGAGAGGGACAAAGAGGAAAGGCCAACTGCAGACACAGCTTAGCTCAACAAATGCGAGCAAATGGCTGGTTATAATTATTCCCTTCTTTTTATTTCAAATTCAGAGTGGAGAATGTAGAGAATGTTTGAATAACTCCTCTGACTAGTCAAATAACTAAGGAAAGTTCAACTGTCTTCAAAGGCTGGGGAGTATCTCCTGATAAGGGAGAAGTTCAAATAAAGGGAGATAAATATACTCCTCTAATAAGGGCTAAAATGATTTCATGCATTTTTTAACATTTCCATAAATTTAAAATATGTTGCAATTAGGCTTAGACTTTTTTTTTTTTTTTTTTAATGAAACCTGGTATATTGAATTCCATCTCCTTGACTCACAATTGCTAAATTCCCTCTGAAATTTGCCCACACCAGCGCTATTTAATCTGTCTCCCGTGCTTGGTGGTGACTTCATAGTCATGACTCAGCTGTGGCTTGTGGCAGGGAGAGTAGGAGTGCAAAGACCTGGAAGCTGGTCCCGAAAAATGTCCAGCTGTGGGACTGGGGTGTGCCTGAGTGGAGCTGGAGGAAGAGCCACAAACCAGTGTTGGTGAACAATGTGTGAAGGAAGAAGGTAGAGATGGCACTGGGAGAGGGAGAGGAGGATCTGCAGGGCTGAAAGTTCAAAGTCACTCTTTGAACATGGGAACACATGGAACAACAGGCAAAAACCTCTCCTATGCTGGAGAAACTAGAGGGGAACCCCGTTCCCCAGATTATCTTTGCAGGACATCCTTCTTCATCCCTGACCATCTTCTATGGGACCTGTTTGATTCTCCTGCAGCCCTCTTAAAGTGTGAGAGGGCTTTTTCCAGGGGAAAGACCCTTTGTTTTCCAGGGGGAAGACCCTGTTTTCCAGGGCCAGCCTCATCAGCATTGAGCAGGGTAGTAAAACATCTTCCCTTGATCTTCCTCAGGGGAAAAACTTTGGTTCTTCTTCATGATAGACCTCTTGAGGCTATGGTGGAAAGGAGAGGGCTGGGGTGGAAAACCATGGAAAACCTTGGAAAACAGAGTGAAGAAAGAATTGTTTTTCACTCATTATTTACTTCACTTTTTCCAGAACACAACAATCAGCAAAGCCAATCCTAAGTGCAAACAACCTGAAGGGGCTGTGATTCAATAAATTATTTCACTCATCTTCCGGTCCTTTTTCCATTGCATTCCCAGTGAATTCCTCCTCCAAACTGCAATAAGATTAGTTCAGCTCAGATTATTTGGGAAGAAGGAATTTTAAGCAAAGTGGAAAATCCTAGTTTGGAAGGAGAGTACACAGAGTCAGGCAGCACAAACTGATTTATTCCATCGAAATTAATAAAATAATTCTGATTAATTGTCCCAAGACCCTCTTTGCAGACAAACTGCTGAGCCTTATTTTGATGTTTTTATGCTGGAAAGGATTTGAGGGGATATGTGAGCAATAAATCTTTCCAGAAGACTTCTCCATGCACATCTTGAGGTCTGTGTCCCACTTCAAGATAAACCTGTGTCTCTTCATATCAAAACTGTTCACTTGGCTCTGAACTTCCCTCAGTGAATCTGTCCCCTGTTGCCTTTGCCCAAGGAGATGCACTTTTGACCCAAGAAGGGTTTCTAATTTTCTTGCACATATCTTTTCCTTCTCTTTACTTTGATCTGCACCAAAACCTAAGAGGATTTAAAAGTAGAATAGAAATCCTGTTTTAAATGTGTCACTGTTATTTTCGTATTGACTTTTGCCCATATATTTGTTAGGGATGAGTAAAATGTTTGTTCTTTCCCTGGAACTGTTATTTTTCTAAGTGTCTATTAGAAGCTGCAGTTAAATAGGTTCTAATTATTTCTTTCTTTAATTAAAAAAAATAAAAAAAAAAGGAAAAAAATAGGAACTGTCCAGGAGAACAACTTTATCTTGAATTAATTCAGCATTTAAGCAGCTTGTAATAACACCTGACCAGCTCTCAAGTTATTGTGGAATAGCTGAGATCTTAATTTTCTAGTAGAAAAAAAATAAAAAAAGGCAGGAAAAAATATTTTCCTTGAACAAAGGGCCATCTGTAATTCTGATAAAACAGCAGAACAAAACAGGGATGAGTGTTCTGATATTTTCTTCTTTGCTGTGGAGGTAAATTGAAACTTGTCCTCTGAGAAATTGCTGGCCAAGCAAGGTTAGAATAACACAGACATCTCCACCACCTTCAAAACAAGGATAAAGCCATCTCTTTTCATTTACTTGTCCTTTCTCACCTCTGCCAAAGTGGCTCAGAAGCTGATGGGTGATTATTAGCAGGAGCATTTTAGCTGTTTAATTGGATCTTCAGCCTCTGTGGCCAGTTCTCAGAGTGCTGACACTCAGCTCCCTGGAGCTGCTGAGAGGAACTTTTGTGGAACATCTTCGAGGGTTTCATTGGTATTTTATTTTGCCAGGCCATGACAATCATTCCAGAGCTGTCCTATCACACAGCTCCTCCCCCAGGTGGACCTTGCCCAGGTCCTGCCATTGTCCTCTTCCAGAGCTGCCCCGGGGTGGGCTTTCAGCAGGTCTCAGCATGCAGAAGTGTGGGAATGGTAGGGAAAACCTCTCAGTTTTTCCAGGAGCTGTGACTTGTGCCAGCCTGGTCACGAAAATGTGGGTGCAGACACCTGGGCCCCAGAGCTGAGTCTGAACACTGGAGGCCACAGAAATTGAAATCAGTGCACAGAGGTGGCTGAATAACTCCACGGGTACCATTTTTATGTGGTCTCTGTGTTTTCCCACTCGTTTGGGCCACCATCTCTGCTGTTTCATGTGGTAGAGTCTCTTGCTTGATGATCTGGCAAAACTTCCCCAGGGACAAACACCCAAGACCAGCAGGAAGTGAGCCAGGTAAGTTTTCCACGGTCAAACCCAAAAGCTGTGAAATGCTTAGGAAAACCTCTGTTGATGGCTCATCCCAAACTGGGGAGGAAACTTAGTCTGGTAACAGCAGCTTGGCTTAGGCAGAGCCTTTATTTGTGGCATCTCAAGAGATGTAACCTGAAGGAAAACACAAAGTTTTTGTTGTAATTCCGATTTTTCCTTGGTGAAGAACTTGGTGATATTGCCCACCACAGACAGAGGAGATTTCCTCTCTCTGTTGGATTTGGACAGGAGCTTCTGTTTTATAGAGAGAGGGGGAAAAAAAATGCCAAGCCAAGCGTGGTGGGAGCTTGGAGAGGAGCTTCCCAGCTCCACCCACTGTGGATGGAAAGGGATGTACTCCAGTGGCTCTTTTTGGCTGCAAGGTTCTTGAAGCCAGGTTTGTTCACAACCTGGCAGACAGAGGGTCCTCACAAGGAGCCTGGATGGACAGACAGACCAGAGGGGGAGTGTCACAGCCCTGACCCCAGCGTCGGAATTCAGCAGTGCTGGAGTGATGTAAAAACAATCAGAGACGTGGGCAGCCTGTGTTTGTTCCTGGGGAAGGAGAACCAGCAGAGGAGCCAGCTGAAATCCTGCCATCCCATCTGGCAGAGGCTGTGCAGAACCATCCCTGACATTTCTGAATATGCAGATTGGGAAGACACAGCACCCCATGGCTGGGGAAAGGGGTGACCACATCCTGATGTCAGGTGCAGGAGGGTGACTCTGGCACAGTCTTGTCGTTCCAGGCTGGATTTTCAGCAGGTTCAGGATGTAGCCCTTCAGCTGTTGGTGGTGTGAAGGAATGCATGTTCCACATGACATTCCCAAGGCTGAGCCTCAGTCTCTGCCGCCCCTGATTCTCATTAAATTTTTATATTTTGCTGCAATCACAGAGCTGAAGTATCCTGGGCATGTGTGGGAGTATCTTCATTCCCTGCAGGCCAGGCTAGAACTCACTGTGAGCTGGAGGAGCTCCTATAGGTACCTGCTGCTGCTGCAGACTTTGCCCTGTCCCCTTTTTACTGGTGGTTCAGGCATTTCACATCTGAGAGTCACACATCTCCCCCAGTGATGTTTTCACAAACTTCAGATGTTCAAATTTAAATGCTTTGGGGCATTTCCTTACCTGGTGCAATTGCAATATATCCAGTGACCTCCACAATGACCCTCTTCTCCGTCCACTGAGATTTTGGGATTTAGGGATTGTTAGTAATTCTCTGCTTTTCCATTTACTCTTTAGCAGCTGATAGATGCTCCCAAAATTCCATAGCCGCCACATTTTCTTTGAATTTTACTGCACTGAGATTCTTTGAATGTTTGGGGAATTTTTTTAGTAATCCCTTTCCAGTTTTTGCTCTGGTTCATCCCTTCATTCCCACCATCCCACCTTACCTGAATAATCTTCATGATCCTGCTGCTTGCTTTGCTTCTCCTGTTTGGGGGTTGAGTACAGAGTGTGTAGCTGTGGTGAGACATGTTTGGATGCCAAAACCTTGGCCCACAGCACTTCAAAGACTCTGCCTTTATTTTATTTTTCCCTTGGTTGTGTTGCAAGGTGCTGTCTGACACATTGCATGTTCTCATTAGAAGTGTTGGTCACCTGCTTCCTATTCCCACTCCTGCCAGCACTGATCATCCTCCACATCCACACTTAAGCTGTGGTTTTTTTGGTTTTTTTTCAAAATCTCATGTACTTGCCTCTGCTTGGAAGTGAAACATCCCTGTTTAGTTCCAAGAGCATTATCCCTCTATTCCTCCTGTTGGCATCCCAAGGGTCCTTGGGTTTTTCATGCTGTTCTCACTACATTTATCCAGCTGGGATGTAAATTGAGTCTAGGTCTTCCCTTAATCCTGGAATTACTCCTCTCCACTGACCCTGCTGTGGGAAACAGGCTGCTGAAGTCCAACCAGGTCCCCACTGCCTTTAGCTTTTGACCTCCACCCCATAAAGTTGAGGTATCCAGAGCAAAGCAGCATTTGTACCAACTTCCCCGTGTTCCTGAGGGACCTGGTGTCTCCCTGCTTTGTTTGGAACCAGAATTCATTCGTGCATCTCTGCAAGGAAAGTGTCCAGGTTAAATCTCGGCCGTGCTCTGTGTTAAATGCAGACAAGCTGGCTTCCCTGCACATCCTTTTCCAAAGGGGAGGAAGCAGTGGAGCACCCCTGGCAGCGGGGAAGCTTGGGGGAAGCTGGAGGAGTCACTCAGCCTGTAGGCCTGATTGGCTTTAATTAGCATGAGAAATAGCAGTGCAGGCTTGTCATACCTGCCGAGGAGCAAAGGAAATCATTCACTCCTTCAAGACTGGGATTAGTCATTAGATGTCAGCGACACGGGGCCCAAATAATTGGAGAGAGGAGGTTCAGGGTGTTAGACTTGCAATTAAAACTTCTCTTTCACTCTTTTATCTTTCCTCCCCTCTGTCCTGCCTCCTAGCTCTCTGTCCGTAGGTGAACACTGACTGCTCCTGGGATATTCAATCCCGGGTTTTCCCTGTCACCGTCCTTGCTCTGGGCAGGTGACAAAGTCATCCAAGCTCCATGTCTATTCCTTGGTGCCCAGCCCCACTTTCTCCTCCCAGCCTAAATAAGTCTGTGGGAAGCCCTTGGGGCATGCTGCAGATGGAGATTTTGTGTGTTCTTGTGGTTTGTGGGATTTCATGGAGAGGACTTAAATCGGAGCAGATGAAAGTGTGTGGGTATGGCCAGGGATGAGTGGGGATGTGAGAAGTCCCAAATATGAGAGTAATTTGTCTCCTAACAAACTCAAAAAAAAAAAAAAAAAAAAAGTGTTGGAAAACTACTGAGAGTCTGTCTTTTTTTTTTTTTGACCACGGTAAAGTGCCACGATTTTTAGCAATAAAAAGCATCAGGTCTGAGACCTTTCTGTTCCAGGAAAGAGCCAGACAAAACCAAGGTGTTTGCAGATATCAGGATGTTTGTGGTCCTGATGTCTGGCTGTGGGTATCTTTCCCCTGAGGATGGCAGGTGGCTGCCCCATCCCATCCCTCCAGCCGGCAGCCAGCTGGGCTGGGAAGGTTTGGAGGAGTCCATGTGACAATTCCTAGACTCCTCAAGTTCTGCTTTCAGGCAACAGTGATGGTAAATAATACAATTTCACAAACTCGCCCATGATCCAAACTGCTGAATTTAAAGCCTGGCTCCTGGCAGGGACTCTCTGAATCATTCCTCTGCCTCCTCTGCTTTCCCTTTTTGGATGGCAATAAAGACTCCTGCCACCACACTGAAGCTTCATTAACCTTTATTAATTTTCTCAGGGTTCCGGGATCAAATTTGTCACCATTTCAACCCTTGGCAGTTCATACTTCTTGAAAAGATGTCTGACTGTTTTACCTCCTTGGGGGAAAAGATCTTCTCTCTGGTACTTGCTGTTTGGAAACAAATTGGCTGCCAGATCACAGATTACTTGGGCTCAGCTCTGCTCCCTGCTATTCCATGTGACTCTGGTGGAGTCAGCTGAGCTCTCCTGATTTACAGCAGGCACTCCTGGTGGATGGGATTTGGTTGTTGTCGTTGGGTCGTTTCTCTCTTTGCCAGGGAGAGAATGTGTCAGAGTTTCAGCAGGTCCAGTAATACAGACAACAGAAATTTTAGTTTCCCCTCCAGCCAATTCAGGGCTGATCCACACACAATGAAAATGGAAAGCTGGTGGAGCCTGGGCTCAGAAGGAACGGTTAAATGCCTTTGATTTCCTCTGGATGCATTATTTACCTTCTGAACTCCACACCATGGGCTCCAATGGGAGATTTTCAGTGGCACACGAGGGTCAGGAGCTTGTCTCTCTCTGAGAAGGAAAAGTTCCCAGAGCTCTGCTGATGCCAGACTCTCATCTCTCCTTGTTGCTGGTGGCAGGATAAATTCTATGAAGGAGACTTCCTGGCCTTCCTCCCTTTCCTCTCCACCTGCCCTCACCTGCCTGCTCCACTCAGCATTTCCTGGCTCCTCTACAGGACATTTCTAGGCAGGCGCTGTTTGCAAGGCAGGATTTCCCACAAAAAACACCCTGCAAGTTACCACCATAAATCTCAAATCACCACAAGGGCTGGCAGGATTCAGTGCCAGCACATCTGGAAAGGATGAATCCTCTACAAGTGCAGCAAGGAGTGCAGACACCCTAGAAAACCACTGAAATTAATTAAAGACCAGACATAAGGGATCATACTCTGCATGGTCCCAAATCTCACTCAAAGAGAAGGGGTTGAACCACCAGCCAAGCCTGAGCCTTTCAGGCTGGTTGGTGCTGAAACCTCTGGGGGAAAAAGTCTGGTGTCCAGGGGTGCTGGGGTTGGAAAAGCAGGCGGTCACGTCAGGGGAACGTCGCAGGTCGCTGTTGTTAACGCGTGTAACCTTTGTAGTGAAAGATCTTGCAGAGTGAACCAAGGTGTATTTACATGACCCATTACCTTGCCATAGCCAATGGACGCTATAATTCCAGAAGCCAATCGCTGAGGTCCACAGATAACAGAAAGCGAGAGGACCCTGACGAACTGCAGCACTACGGGTACCCTGCACCTCAAATAGGTAAGCTCTGACCTCCCACAGCAGCCTCTGGAGCTGGGACACTGCTCTGGTCACTGCACTGCCCAGCTGGGCTGGGCTCTCTGCACTGTTTCAATGACCCCCCACTAACCATCTCCTTCCCCCCAGGTCAGTGTGGGGGATGCTCCCCCCCGTGTTGTCACACGCTGAACAAATGGTCATCGCCCCGTTTGTTCCCATCCCATCACCCCACGGGGTTTTGTGTCGTCACCATCAGCCAGAGAAGGGCAAAAAAGGGACAGACACAAAGCCCTGACCACACCATCCATCCCACAGAACGTTTTCCCATCACCCTGCCTACTTCTGAGTCACTGCTTTGTCTGAATTATCCAGCCACGTGTGGTTCATGAAGCCAAAGCTGACCCTGATGCAATGCAGCCCCTTTGCTGATGTCCATGTCATGCCTCCCCATTGGCTGTGAGAGAGGGTGAGCAGGGCTTGGTGGGGACAGAGCAGGATTGGTTTCCTCTGTGCCTGGGTCTTTGGTGCTCTGCAAGGATTTGTCTGCAAGGACTGCAGGACCTTCCACCCTTCTGCCACAGAAGGGGAGTAATGTGTAGTAGTATCAGACAGCATGATCTGGGAAGATGGGGATGAATTGGACCTACATCTGTGCCAGGTCTGATCTGCCTCATCCCTGGAAGTGTTCAAGGCCAGGTTGGCTGGGGGTTTGGCAACCTGATCTACTGGAAAGCGTCCCTGCCCATGGCAGGGGGCTAGGAAGATCTTTAAGGTTCCTTCCAACCCAACCCATCCTGTGATTCAGTCTGGAAAGGTTTTGTGCTCTCCCTTCATGCCTGTGTGTCGTGGCAGGATCTCAACACATCAGGGGTCTCAGGCAAAGCACGGTGTGCTGAACCTGGCCACAGATTAAAATCACTGCCCAGTGACCTTGCCAGCATTTTGTGCTCTGGAAAGGCTTCAAAGAGGTGATTTGATGAGAAGTGAGAGAGGGTCATATTCTGGTGTAGCTTACCTGTGCTCCACCCATCCCAGGAGGACCCACGGTGCAGCCCCAGGAATCAGCATGGTGTGGAGTGTCTGGGGGTGACTTGTTGGGGTTGTGGTTTTCAACACGAAGCAGGGGACAGCCTCAGTTTCCTGTCTACCCTGCACAGACTCTGCTCCCTCCAGTGAGAGCAGCTCCACTGCCTGCAGGATGGATGCCTGGAGTCTGGTAAAACCTGCAGGAGAGGGAGGACTTTTGCACTGCTACAGCGTGGAAAAGATGAGCTTAATTTCTGTCCAAATGCAGAGGAAAGAAAGGCACTTCAAGGCAGGGCCCTGTTGTTCCTACTCTGCCTGGTCCAAGGTGCTTTCCTGGGGCTCCTGTTCCAGCCTTTAACTCAGCCACCAGGTTTATAGTTTGGCATTTCTTCCTGCCGTGCAGCTGGGTGCTGGATCTGGGCTCAGTGACATCTCTGTCACCTCCCTGCCGTCGTGGCCACCGCTGTAGCATGGCTGGCTTGGGCTGTGGCATCCCTGAGGGCAGCATGGGCTGGGAGATGTGCATTGTCCTGCTGCAAGCTTCCCACACCCCTGTCTCTGTCCCGGGTTGTCCAAGGAAATCAAGGTTGTTCAAGGATGGAGGACATGCAGAGACAGAGGGTGCAGTCAGTCCAGCAAGGGATTAGAGGGAATTTTTAGCTGAGGATGCTGAAGCAAAGCCCACAACTTCCCTATGGGCATAGATTGTAGGGAATAAAACATTTCACATCCGCTCAAGACCTGGAAAAAGATGAAATACAGAAATCAGCTGATGCCAGCCATCAGGACTGTGGGTGAGGGGTTGGCCTTGCCCAGCTGAAGAGCAGCATTTTCTCCTGCCAGCCCTTCACGTCCCTGGTGTCCAGGTCCTGTTGGCCCCTAGGCTGTGGCAGGGCTGTGCTCTCAGCCAGGGTGCTGCTGGCTGCCCATGTGCCTCTCCCAGCAGCAGCACAAGGGCCAGATCCAGCCCAGCAGGTCCCTGGCATGGGCCCTCCTGGCTCAGCACAGGTTCATTCCTGGAGGACTCTGCCAGCAGCAGGATGGGAACTGAGAGGCACATGGGGAGATGTCAGACTGACAGACCTCAAAACCAGAAAGGGCTCTTGGCAGAGGGATTGTAGGGATGTGCTGCTCCATCAGTGCTGAGGAAAGAAGAGCCATGGAGCAGCTGCAGGCACTGATGGGGACACTGCAGCCAGGAGCTGGAATGATCCTGGATTGCCATGTCCCCATGGATTAATACCGAGGTGTCTCATTCTGCAGCACCTGCTCCATCTGCTGCACCTGGATCTGTGGGAGCAGCAAGGGCCATCTTCCCACTTCAGGTAGGGTAGTGAGCCCTGAAAAATCCTTTGGGACACTCCTGTTAATCCCTGAGCTATTCTGGGGCATCACAGGACTAATCAAAAAAGTCAATCCTGCTGAGACAGCTGCCTGCAGGCACTGGTGATGATTCAGGGCAGGGCTTGGCCCCTTCTCCTCTGGAGACAAAGACAAATTTGGCTAGAGCCACTCTGCTGTGATCACAGGCTGAAAGACTTCAGCCTGGAGAAGCAAAGGCTCTGGGGAGAATTTTGAGCCTCTTCCAATGCCTAAAGATTCTCCAAGAGAACTGGAGAGAGACTTCAGACAAGGGCATGGAGTGACAGTACAGGGGGCTATGGATTTAAGCAGAAGGAGAAGGTAGAATTAAATTCAATATTAGAACAAAAATCCTCATTATGAGGGTGGTGAGACCCTGGCAGAGGTTGTCCAGAGAAGCTGAGGATGCCTCATCCCTGGAAGTGTTCAAGGCCAGGCTGGATGGAGCTTGCAGAAACCTGGGATAGTGGATGTTGTCCCTGCCCATGGCACAGGGTTGAAATAAGATATCTTTAAGGTTCCTTACAAGCCAAACCATTCCATGGTAATGGAATCTCCAGCAGGCTGAATTTTTAAACAGCACTGAGCTGGACTTGGCAGCCTTCAAACCCAATGAGCATGGCAGACATCTTGCCATTATATCAAAAACCAGAGTCAGAACCCACTTCTGGGATGAATAATTGCAATATACTTCACTCAGCAATTTACATTTGCTGCCACCTGACCCACAGAAATTCTTCCCACTCATAGTTCTGATGATGGGCACTACTGTGTTTCTCTCAAGTAGAGAGTGAATTTGTCTCATGCCTGAGAGTGTGTCAGAACTGGGTCTCGCTTGGTTTGAAAATTAGTTAAATTTGTGCAAGGTTTGAGACTAGGCTGGACGTAATGTCCCAGTGGACTGAGATGAATTGCTTGGTTCAGGAATGATACCAAGCCCAAGGGAGTCACGAGCACTTAGAAAATAAACTATATTATGGGTTTAAAAGCCAGGGATTTGTGCAATGTGAGGGATGATAATTGAGGAGATTTACCTCTAAGCACAGCTATTTCTGCTGTGAAAGAGCAAAAGCCAGAAATAATAAAGAGGAAGGAGGCAGGAGAGGTGGGATTTGGTTCAGAGATGCCATTCATTCATCCATCCAGTGACACAGTAGCTCTTGTCTGAATATGGAGATTGCAAGGCCCCAGGCAGGTCTGAGGGGGAGATTGGTGGCATGGTGAGCTCTCCAAGCCATGAGCTGCTGATGGAAGAGCCCCCTGTGTCTCTGCAGGCTTCCCCTGTCCCACCTATGGCCTCCCAGAAAGATTTTGGGACATAAACTTGAAGGGTTTAACTACCAAAATCCCTCAGCTGCCTGCTCCTGAGGGACTGGGGGCTGCTGGGTGCAGAACTGGGGAAGTTGCTCAAGGCGGATGGAGAAATGCAAAGGCACCACTGGCTCATGGAGCATCCAAGCAGGCAAGGGAGCAGGAATGACTGGGATTTGTGGGCCAAAGAGGGATCTGCTGGAGTCTGGGACACTCTGGATGGCAAATGATGAAGTGTAATTTGCTGGAGGTAAACTTTCAGCACGGCAGCACTCTGGGTGTGACAGAGCTGGATGTTGGAAAGGCAGGAAAATTGCCATGGAAATGCAGATCCCTCTCGAGCAGGAGATCTGATACTTGTGAAACAGGATGTGGGACTGATGTTTTCCTAAAGCCCCAAAGCCTCAAAACACACAATGTCTCCTACACATCCCAAGTAAAGACCAGTGGTTCATAACTTTCATCTAACTGGGACCAACCAGGCAAAATAATGAAAAAAAAAAAAGCCCTACAAAAGTAAAACAGTTTTCAGCAACTTTGGCTTAATGAACAACAGCAGTTGCATCTCATGATAATCATTGCAATGGCACAGATGAGGTAGGGAAAGATTAAACCTCACCTCCACCTCCTTCTGTGTCCAGAGAATAAATGAAGGGGTGAAAGTCTGTCAATTTTACAGCAAGGACAGGTCTTCCTCTACACTTTTCCCCCTCAACACATATTAATTCAACAGGCTCCGATCAGTTGGGTGTATTTTGGATTCCCAGCTGCCGGAATGACAGGAGACATTCAAAGCATTTGTGCTGAAAAATGTGACACAAGCCAAACAGCCCAGACAACTACCAAAAAAAATCCCAAAGAGCAGATTGGTGAGAGCCAAAAAGGCTTGAAATTTCATTGCATGTGGAAAACAGCAATAAATAAACATAAACATAAAAATAAATAAATAAATAAATAAATAAAATATCACCTAGAGGAAATACCCAGAAATGCCCAGTTTTAGGCAATATTGGGAAATTTGGTGGTCTCCAACCTTGAGTCCCCACCACAGTTCCTGCTCTGATATTTCCATGCAGCTGGTTTATAACCCTCACTGAGATCTCCAGCTGCAGTCTCTCTTTCCTTCTCCACAGTTTAATACAGCATCCTCTGCCCAGCTTTCTTTGGGAATGGGGTGGTGGTGTGGGATAGCACATCCAAGCGCCGGGTGCCAGGGTGGATCACCCTTGGAGTTATATTTACCTTTTCCACCCAGTGCTGTGATCCTTCTTCTCACCCACAGTCTGCCAAATGCATCCTTTTTGGGAGAGACACGGGGCAGTCTGAGGTTCTGAAGAATTCGTCACGAGAAGGGGTTGTCCCTCTGTTGATGCTGGTGTTTAATTTTTGCCACATGTCTGTGTTCTATACATACCAAACGTTACATTCCAGGTTTATTGTGTGTAATTATTTGCAATCCATGAAAAATCCGAAACCCCAAACAACGCCTGGCTTAGTTAAATAGAACAGAACCAGCTTTTTATTTTCATGAGGGGAAGAAAAGCATTTTGTCAAAGGGTAGAATACTGCCTATGAAAACTAATTGAAAATAGTCCTTTCCCTGCTCATTTCACTTAAGGTGACTTATTTGGAGGTTGTGGCTGCTGAAAAAGCTCCAGCAGGGATGTTAGTGACAAAGGGAATACATCTCAGCTCTTTTCACTCCCATCAATGGGATATTTTTAGTTGGATTTTCAATGCTGCCCCATCAGATAAGCAGTTGATAGGGACTGTGTGATGCCCTGGAAGAGTCAGCCTAGTTCCTTGTCACATGCTCACCGCAGATCTCCACAGGCAGAGGAGATGCCAAGAAAACTTTCTGGGATTTCATCAGCTGTCCCTTCTTAGGCACCATCACCTTCTACTTTGTCAGCTCCTCTTCTGCCAATCTGCACTGGCAAGGGCTGTGAGAAGGCAGGAAAAAGGGACTGAATCCTTAAAAGTGAACAATTTATGGATGCATTTACTCTGTCTGATCACTGCTGGTACAATCCCTAAAAGGAGGCTCCCTATCCCAGCTCACAAGGTTCTAGAGTGGCTACACCACCTTCAGTGGTGGAGTTTGCTCTTCCCAATGACCTGATGCTTCCATAGCATCCTTTTCCTTTTTTATTTTCTTTTTTTTTTTTTAAAGTGTGTGCGTGCTACAGATCTACACAGTACCCCAAAAAAACCCCTTTAGCCCATTCTCAAATCTCACATTTCCCCCCAATGCCCTCAACACCCTCCCACCCATCTTGTCACCTCACCTGCAGGACACACTGCGGCCTCACAGACCTCACAGCTGGCCAAGCCTCACTCGGAAATCCCTTCCCCATGCAGATCCACGGGTGCCACATCCTCACCTTGTGTTCCAACCCCACCACAGGTGACCCTGCAGCAGAGGAGTGGTCCCCGTGGAGCGTGTGCTCGACCACCTGCGGGGAGGGCTGGCAGACCAGGACCAGGTTCTGCGTTTCGTCTTCCTACAGCACCCAGTGCAGTGGCCCTCTCCGGGAGCAGAGGCAGTGCAACAACTCCGCCGTGTGCCCAGGTACTGGTGGCCAGCAGGGGAGGGACATTGGCTGCCTGTGGTGTCTCCATTCTGGTATTCCTGGGAGGCCCTGGCACAGGTTGGCCAGAGAAACCGTGGCTGCTCCATACCTGGAAGTGTCCAAGGCCAGCTTGGATGGGGCTTGGAGCAGCAGTAATGAAAAGTGGTTGGAACCAGATGATCTTTCACTTCCCTTCCATTCCAAACTATTCTATTGGTACAGGTTAGGACGTGGTTAGAGTGTAATGAACCACGTGTAAATATATCAGTCTCTGAGGGTCCAGTCTTGTAGAGAAGTGGCTAAAATTAATTAGCGTGACTGCTCTTCAGAGGTGTTTTGTAAAGCAATAGGTTTAATAGAGAAAAAAATAACAAAATGACAAATGTTACAGAAAACAAAAGAAAAGCTCCGCACAGATGTCCAACAAAATCTCTGACACCCTGCTAGAAACAATCCAAAAATCCTTTTACTTCTTTTGTGCTCCTTCCTAAATGCTGAATGTTTTAGGAGGGACAACCTGGCCAAGAGGCTTTGAGTCCCACTCTTAGTGCCCAATCCATGCTCCTGTGCTTGTGCTGAGCCAATTACTGTGTGAAAAACACAGAACTTTCTAGTTAAACGTCCTAAAATGTCTACAGATAAACTGAAACTCTTTCACTATTTGGAAACACCTGCTGGGCCTGTAGGAAATGCATTCCTACATTCTATGAGTCTGTAATCCTTGGAGGGAGATGGGTTTTGTTCCCTGTTCCTTCTCTTTATGCCTTAAGGCCTCATACAGAGACCCTTGCTAGACCAAGCACCACAGGATGGGCACCTGCTTTGCATGGTGTGGACAATTTCATCCTACCTAAAGTCCATGAACTCAGCACACCTGCAGGCAGGTGCCTTTTGGGGTGTTTCCAGGTCAGGAATAATTTTGATGAAAAAATACATTCTGAGGAGACTGGAGCCTAAGAGAAAGATGGAGAAGGGACTTTTTACAAGAGCATGGAATGACAGTACAAGGCAGAATGGCTTCAAATTTAGAGAGAGTAGGTTTAGATGGAATATTAGGAAAAAAAATCCTTCCCTGTGAGGGTGGTGAGGCGCTGGCACAGATTTCTCAGAGAAGCTGTGGCTGCCCCATCCCTGGAAATGTCCAAGGACAGGTTGGACAGAGCTTGAAGCAACCTGGGGTAGTGGAAGGTGTCTCTGCCCATGGCAGGGGGTTGGAACGAGATGATTTTTCAGGTCACCTCCAACCCAAACCATTCTACGTTTCTGTGCTTATTTTGAAGAGTTTTGCTGTTAAGATAAGCATGTTAATCATTCCTCCTGACCAGCAACATCATTGTTCAGGAACAATTCTGTGACAGTGAAACCACCATCCATGGTGAAATCACCATCCGTGTTCTTTCCCGTGTTTACTCCTCTGGTTATCTCTTATCATGCAAGATGCCTGGTGAGAAGTAGTTTTGAACCCCCTTTCCTGACAGTGGGGCACCAGTCACTGTTAACAACTGATGAGGGACTGGAAAAGTCCCTGCTTTTTTGTGCCTCTCCTTTTTCTGAAGGATTATTGATTTGGCATTAGCCTCTCTGGTAAAGCTGGAACGGATGAAGTCCCTTAAGAGAGATCAGTGCATTCTTATAACATTTGGCCTCTGGAGATTATAGTGACTAAAATTCCATAAATAACTTGGCCAGATTAGATTGGAGAAGATTAGATTAATATAGGTTAGAAAACTAATTAGATTAGATTAAAATTGATTAGATGTCTAATTCCAGGAGCTACCAGTGATGTCTTGAGCGCTGCTGGAGGATGTTGCCCATTCCATTTTACCCTTCCAAGTCTCCCTAACTTTGCCTCTGAGGTGTTACTGACCTATGATAATAATCAGTAGACAGACTACAGCTTTTCTGAAAGCCTTAAAATGTTGTAGTCTTTGAGGATTTGACGAGAAAATGTTGAGAGGGAGGGGAAAAAGGGCAAGAAGAGATAAAATGATGGTGATGATTCTTCCCTAAGGGTAGTGGAGTTTTATTCCTTTCTAGCTACATCCATCTTATGCTTAAAAATAATGCCCTGTTGGCTGAAAAATCTGAAAAATTAACGTCAGCTAAAAGTGCACTGTGGCTTATTTCAAAGGCTGGAAAGCAGCAGACACTTGGTGTTGATAGCAAGGCACAAAAATTACTTGATGTTCCTCTTGTACATTTTGGGTTGGTTTGTTCTCCAACTTCCCACACGCTGCTCATTCCGGGCAGGAAGAAGTTGTGCCTTGTGGGCTCCCTCACTTCCTCAGACCTCCTCTGGGAAAGAAAAAAAAATCACTTTTTCTGCTTTCCTTGCAGTGCACGGTACCTGGGACGAGTGGTCTCCATGGAGCCTGTGCTCTTCCACCTGTGGGAGAGGCTACAGGGACCGGACCCGCACCTGCAAACCCCCCCAGTTCGGGGGGAACCCCTGCGAGGGCCCCGAGAAACAAACCAAGTTCTGCAACATCGCTCTCTGCCCAGGTAGGGACAGTGACAGATCTGAAAGCTCCCCTCCAGCAGGTCCCCCCTGGCTCAGTTTCCCCTCAAGTGGCTCATCAAGGTCTGTGGCCGGCTCCAGTGAAATTCTGAACCACCCCAGGGAGGATCCTGAGGGAAGGATTCGTTGAAGAAGCAACCCAAAACTGCTTGCTTTCAACTCAGAAATGTCTCAGGTTCAGGTTTGCCCTGTGTGATCTCTTGCAGAGGACACCTTATGTGGGTTGGATCTGGCTGCCACTGCTATTTCCAAGGCCATTTTTAAGCTTCTCACCTGTTCTCCCCACTGAATGGTTTAAAGTTGTTTTGCCTGACTGGGTTTGTTGTGCTGGAATTAATTAATAGTTTTACTTGTCAGTGCATTAATTCAATATAAATGCAAGTTTTCTCTGTGGCTGATCCTGGTCTGGGTGGTGAGATAGACTAAGAGACTCCTATTGGCCTCCCATGCCAAATTTAATCTTTTTACCTTTTCTTTGCCCCTAAATTTCACTTTCAAATGCTTCTCTTTGAGTTTTGCTTTCAAACATCAGAAAGAACCTCAAGATGAAATTGCTTTTACCACCTGGAGATCCACTTGTGCTCCAGAGGCTTCTTTCCTCTGACAGGCCCTGGGTTTAGAACAGAGCCCCCCTTAATTTAACTCTGGGTATCCTGGTGAACACGATCTGTACACGAGCGAGCTCCCCAAAACTCCCCCCCTATCCCTGGATAATGTCAACTGACATTTTTCCAGTTTAATGAGAATCATTATGAGACATTATTATGTCCCCGGAGGAGGAGAGGGATTGTGGGAGGGATGAGAACTTTGTGAAAACAGTGAGAAGCCTCCTGGCATTTCCCATCGAGTTTTCACTCCAAGTAACTATCCTTGGATATTTGGCCGCTGTCCAGAAGACTCTACTTGGAATCAGAACCTCCCAGACACCAAATTGACTCTGTCATAAAAAAAGACAAATTTAAGAAGTCAGAGCTGGCATTGCTTGGGCAATAAAGCATACCCTGAGTTAACATTGATCCATAATTAATTTAAATACAAATAAATACGGGGCCGAAACAGCGGTGGAAGAGATGAGCAGCCCAACTGCAAGGCTTCAGCTCTAATTAGTGCCACAAAGGCAATCAGCAGCTTGGCAGCACCAAATTAGAGCAGCGTTGGGGGAATCACTGAAGCACAACAATGGGCATTTGACACCCCAGACACTCTCAGTGTTTATTACCACCCTGCCCCAAGGATTTATTGCTGCAGCTGATAATAACGCTCTGCTGCAGGGGCAACAGACCCTTTATTCCTCCTGAGCTGTGGGTGCCACAGGCTGAGCCCCAAGTCCGAGGGAGAGGGAGAAAAAGAAGGAGGACAATGCTTCCACCAAGACAATGAGCATTTTTGATAGACTCCCACTGTGGTGTGACTGTGGCACCAAACAGTCCTTGGTGGTGGCTGAGGTGGGAACCCCTCAGCATCTGGACCAAGAAGCATCTTTGCATCAGTGCAAGGGGGCTGGAGGGACAATACAGCCACCTTAGTTTCTCCTTTTTTTAAAAAAAAATATATCTGAAATTACAGGCTGTGAATAACTACAAGGAAATTACCTGTAGCTCCCTCAATGAACAACGAAATTATTTTGCCATCTCCAACTGCTCGCACTCCTGATAGGCTGCCAATCACCAGCAGCAGAGAGGGTGTTGGAAAAATTCAACTTTTTTTTTTTTTGATAAAGGCAATTTTTTGGTAAATGTCACATTTAATGTGGTGAATGCAGTCTCGCTTTTCCAACACACAGACACCGTCATTACTATCAATAAATTCTTCCCTATGAGAGTGACGAGGCCAGAGGAGCTGAGGCTGCCCCATCCCTGGAAGTGTTCAAGGCCAGGTTGGACAGGGCTTGGAACAACCTGGGATAGTGGAAGGTCCCTGCCCATGGCAGGGGAGCAGAATTAAATGTTCTTTACTTTTCCAACCCAAACCATCCTGTGACTCCATGATTTTATCATCAGTCCATGAGAACTTAGCAACACAGGTTTCAGTCAGAAAAGCCACACTAATTTATACCTAGTAGGACCTACTTTGTTGAGTTTTGGATCATTTCCAAAGAATAATCACCTGTCAAACACTGTGTTTCACATTTTCCTTGTTGGGTTTGATAGGCACTGGCAAGAAGCCTTGAATTTATGCACAATAAAAACATAAATTTTTGAATCGTTAAAAACAAGCACCTTTTGGAGGCACCTTTATGCCTGCCTGATTTTGCACACCTTGTGATCCCCTTTGAGTTCACAGTTGCTCATTTGGATGCTTTTAACTTTTTTTTTTTTTTTAACTGAGTTTGCAAACAAAAAACTGCTCAATTGCAGTGGGGATTACACAGGGCTAATCAATGCCTTGCAGATTCCACGGGGGACCAGTTGGCATTTATTTTTCTTGGACAGACAAGCAAAGCCAAAAAAAAAAAAAAAAAAAAAAAAAAAAAAAAAAAAAAAAAAAAAAAGCTGCAATGTGATTTGAGCCAGAATTCAGGCTTTTCAGAGATTCAGCTTGTTTTTTTCCCAAGTGAGATCTAGCAGCTAATTAGATCTAAACAGAGCATGATGACCACTGTTAATGAGAAAAATGCTCCAGGAAGAGCAGCCTGGGTGATGGATCTGTTGATCAGGGACCAATTAGGGCGTAACCACCACACTTGGGAATGCTCTAGTCCATGCCATGATAATAAGATGTATTCCTGTTTCTCTCCAACCCCGTGCCTATCATAACCTCCCTTGTCTCTCCCTCCTCTATTTAATTATCAAAGACACTGCTGGGTAAAACATCTCCAGCCTGTCAGAGTTAATTCAGCTGTGAGAGAAGTACATTGACCACACACACTCACCCTGTTCCCAGTCCTCTGTTGGAGCACACCTTTGCTCCCAGATTTCCCTACCAGCAGGAATGGTGGTTTCCTGTCAATAACACTGTGATTCGAGTTTCTGGGTGTGCTTTAGTGAAAAACAGAGCATTTGCATGCTTGAGAAAGCTGCCTCTCCAAAAATTCAAGCACTGCTTTGCTGAAAAATGGATCCCTTAAAAAAGTGCTGATGGCCCCAGATGGGAAATGTCATGGTAATGTATTGATCCCTTTAAGGCCTTCAGTGAAAACATGAGCCACGCCCTCTGGTGTGATGTTGAGTTGTGATTGGCAGTGTTATTAGCTTGGACTTTCATGTCGGAACGTGCGATATCAATAACTTCAACTTTTATGGTGTTATGCAGAGTGTGGAGTGTAAAAATTGAAGTGTTACTGCACTTGCATCCTTTGGAGCTGTTGGAGGCTGCCAGAGAGGGTCCCAAAAATCCCCGTTGCCACATTTGTCTGATGGAATCTTGCGTGGGGTCAGGTGTGATAAACCCCATGAAGGTCTGTCACCTCTGAGGGGCCCGCCCTCGCAGAGAAATGGTTTAAAATAGTTTTGTGAGATGGCTCTTCAAGTGTGTTTTGTAAAGCAAAGGTCTTAGTAAAAGATAAAATAACAAACAATACAGAAACAAAACAAAAAAAGAGCCAAGCACAGATTTCAGAGAAGCCTCTGACACCTTGCTCAGACACCTTAAAAAGCTCAGAGCACCTCTGAACTTGTTCTTTAGTATAGGATGATCAAGGAGGGACGATTTTTGCTTGCTGCCAATAGAAGCAGCTACAGGTTTTGAGAAACATTTCCAAAACCTAACCAGTGCCCCTGTGCTGGCTCTGGGCCAATGCTGATGAGAAGGGCACAGAACTTTCTGGCTTGATTTCCTTACATGGTCAAAGGTAAACCGAAACGTTTTTTTTCTTAAACAGAATCATTTACTTGGGCGTGGAAATGCATTCCTACAGTTGTCCAAAAATTATTTTTTTTTAATAACCTCTGCCCTCTGTCAAGCTCTATAGGTCAGGTTTGATCTCCCCACCGCAGTCTCTGGTTGGCAAAGGCCAGAGGCTCTTCCCACCCGGCTCCTTCCCAGAGGGAAAGATTTTCACATTCCGCTCGTTTTCTCTCTTTGGGCCACTCAGTGGACGGGAACTGGAACGAGTGGTCGAGCTGGAGCTCGTGCTCTGCCTCCTGCTCCAACGGGACCCAGCAGCGGACACGGGAGTGCAACGGGCCCTCCTACGGCGGGGCCGAGTGCCAGGGACACTGGGTGGAGACCCGGGACTGCTTCCTGCGCCAGTGCCCAGGTGGGTGACCGTGGGGGGTTTTATCTTCTTTTCTTCTGCTAGAGCCGGGATTAAATGCTCAAAATACAGGTTTTATCATGTTCGGACTCAGATGTTTATTAATTTGTATCTCTAGTACAGTCTCGCAAGTTGTGAGTTCTTGCGAACAAGGTGGAAAATGGCTCTGTCTCTGTCCGAGGTCTTTTAAGCACAAATTGTCCAATTATGAAAGGGCACCTAAATTAGTTTTACTTTTAACCCAATAACCAAACACCCTTGGTCCACAATGTGGATTACTTTATACAATTACAACACACCACCCAAACCCATGAAGAAGAAAGTGAAAGAAGAAGAACTTCGCCTATACCCTAAAACCTCCATCTTGCTTTATATATATCTTACCATATACTAAAACCTTAAAATCTAAGTTTTTCCACCCTGTGATATTACACACTTTATTCAACTACACACCCATAGTCCCAGTGTTATCAATCAATTTTGGAAGCCTGTTCCATGGCCCTAGGTCAAATGTAGTGTTCTCTTGAGGGTCAGTGCCGGTTAGCACAGAAAGCCTAAAGTTCCCAGCTTCCAGGGTTCCAACAACAACTTCTTCTTTCTCTTGGCCCACATTCCTCTGCAATCCCAGGGAAATGTTTCTTTTGGGGAGGGCTTGCACCCTTTCCAGTGCAGTATATAAGGAGGTTTGGATCATTCCAGCAGACTATGCCAGCCAAAACCCACAGCTGGCAAATGTTTCAGGAGACCCCAGAGAGGTGAGTGATTGCCCACAGGGAATGTGTCTTTCTAACCTTAGACATCAGCTTTTCAGCATAAGTTAAAAAACTCACAAAAAAATATCAATGAAACCCTTTCCTTCCCTCCACTTGAGCTTCAGCTTCCCTCTTCTGTTTTGTTCCTCTCCTCCCACCATTTCATTGTTCCCAGTCATATTTCGAGCAAAAAGGAGATCCTCCATTATATCTCAGCTTTAAACCTTATCAGTGAGAAGGTCTGTCACAATAAAGCCTTTTTTCATGTCTGTGTTAGATTTGTCACTCATTTGAGTCATCTGTGACTTAATAATAATGACAGTAATAATAATAATAATAATAATAATAACAGTAATAATAACAATTATAGTAATAATAGTAATAATAATAATTCCTACTGGAATTCATCCTGGTCTGCCTAATTCTTCAGGGAATCCCTTTACCCTCTGGTAGCATCATTATGTGCATTATTTAACAAAGGTGTTGGATTTTCCTACATGATCTCGAGTAGGTTTTGATGTTTAGGTATCTCGTTCCTTTTTTGTAACTTAAGGATATCTTCCAAGACAAAAAGGGGCTTCAGAGCCACTTTGAAGACAACCTTGTCCCACTGATTTCAGAGCTATCTGTCAAAGCAACTCAGGTCATGCTTTCCACTGCACAAAATATCACTAAATAAAGCACCAGGATTTGGTGCTGCCTCTCTTCTTTGGTAATTTTTGTCTACTTCTCGGAACAGACATGGCTCTCCCACACTCCCAAAAGGAATTATTCAACCCAAGATAATGTGACTACTCAAAATTAAAGCCCAAATAGTAAAGAGCACACTTAGGCCCTGTTCTAGTTCTGTCACCGAGTTGTTGTGGTACAGCAGAGGAGAATGTTTCCCTACCTCGCAGGCTCGTTGTGAGGGCTAATTAACATTTTTATGGTGCTTTGATAAATGCCATCAATTAATGCAAAACCAGCACACATTGTTAACGTAAAAGAAGCAGAATTTTGATAAATGCCATTGTTAATTTAAAAGAAGTCACATTTCCACTGAATCTGGAAAGATGCTGGGAGAAGACACAGTGGAATGAGACAACATCCCAAACCTCTTTCCAAGGCACATGAAGCATCAGTGCAATGGACATAGCTGGAGGGAGATTTATTTGGTGTCTCTTCATGTTTTTTTTTTGCCCAAGGGCTCTGCTGGTCTCTCTAAATCCCTGAGCCAGACCTCCAGGAAGGTCTATTTTCACACATGGATTGTACATTCCAAGTGAACTCCAGATATGGAACTGGCCTGGCAGATGTGGCTGCCAGGTTGAGTCCCTGACCATGGGAAGAATGTTCAGGAGCACAGCCCCAAATCTCAGCCCAAGGACAGAGAGGGCTGCTTTTGCAGAGCGTGGAGGTGTTGAGAAGGAACAGAAAACCACCCTTGGACTATTGAAGGGCTGATGGCATGGGAATAGGAACACTCTGATTTAATGTCTGTTGAGAATCAAAGATCCAAAGCAGGAGACCTCCCTTGCTACCAAACCCTGTCCTACTCACCCTTTGTTCCTCTGCTCACTTTTGGATCTTGATTCTTTCTGCTGCAGATGATGTTTGGGATGTAACAGGCTGTTTCTCCTCTTTCTCCCCCCCTTTTTTTTTTTTTTTTTTGTTTCCAGTGGATGGGAAGTGGCAGGCCTGGGGAGTGTGGGGCAGCTGCACTGCCACGTGCGGAGGTGGCACTCAGAGACGTGACCGGGTCTGCTACGGCCCCTTCTTCGGTGGAGAGACTTGCCAGGGTCCCAAGGAGGAGTACAAGCAGTGCAATGACAGGAAGTGTCCTGGTATGTACCCCAGACCCCTCGTGCTTTCCTTTGAAAGAGGCAGAGTTTTGGAATTTGGGATTTTGGGAATGGCTTCCATGTCCTTTGTCAGAGGTTTGAATGCTACAAAGGATTGTAATCTAATAAAATCCTACCCAGACCAAGGTACAAGGTCTTCATTTAACTGTTGCAGAATCCAGTGCAGCCGTGTTGGTTTTAGTGAATATTTGGTCAATCCCACCAGCCTTGCCTTGGTGGTTTCATCTTTTCACTGCCATAGAGTTACGAGAGGAAAAGAGAAACTGTTTGGTAGCAAAAACAGATATCAGTCTCAAGTCCATGAAGTTGTTGAGTACTGAAGATGCTGCAGAGGTTTTCCACCCTCTTCCTCTGGGAAGCTTGCATTTCCACAGGAAATTAAAAAAAAAAAAAAAAAAAAAAGAGAGATGTGTCTGCATCTGTCAGAGCTTTACCCAATCTCACTCTCCTGCAGAAGCTAAATGGAGGGTGAGTGAGGTGTAGGGCTGATGAAAACCCGGGTTTGGATGTGAAAAATAAGCTGGAGTGAACACTTCCATGTGGGAATGTTTCTGTCTGCCTCTCAGACCATACAGAGACCAAAAGAAAGGCCTGTCCACCATTTCTACTTTCCTCCTCAATCTGAGATGGAGGACCTGGTGAAATTGCTGGTGGGGAATCAATGGCTTTTGTGATGTTTGCAGTCAGATTGCATCGATTGTAACAGGCCACGAGCTTTGACTGGAAGGGTAATGAATTGTCAGAGCTGCACAGTGAGAGACAGGAGAGACTCTCATGGCAGTATCCCAACATTCCTACTGGAAAGGGGCATCTCCTGAAAGGACAGGAGGCAGCAGTTTTGATGCAGGAGGAGCTGGGGGCAAATCTGCCACGTGGAGGCCAAGCTGACCCCTCAGACTGCCTCACAAAGAGCTGAAGACAAAGAGATGAAAGCCAAAGGACTTCAGCATGGAAGTTCCAGCACGTTCAGCTCAGAGATGACAAAGAAAAAGGCTGTGTGACAGCCTCGTCGCTCTTCCCAGCTACTCTCTAATAAAAGGCGTCACCTCTCCTTTACAAGCTGTGCCTCTCAATTAGCAGTGGCGTGTGAGAATCTCTTCTAACTCTGCCACAGAGCTCTTCCCTCACCACAGAAAATCTTAGCACCGGGTTGTCTGGTGGTGTCTACAGAGTGAGGCAGATTTAGTTCAGCTTCAGTGTGTGCCAGCTGGGGCCCTGGCAGAACAAGCCCGATCTTTTCTTCTCTTTCTGCAGGGGTTGATGCCTGTGCAGTGCTCCAAAGGAAAAGGCAAGTCTCAGGCACTGGGGCCTGCCAGGGTTCACAGCCAGAAGGGTCTCGCTGCAGTTGTTAATTTGCAAGGGAAGGAAAAGGTGGGGAAACATCAGAGGCTAAAAATAAACCTGCTCGATTTGTTCTCCAGAAAGTATCAAATGCTGGCGTGATTTGATTTGAGCAGAAGAATTGAACTTAATTGGGTTAGTTATTAAAATCTCCCAGTGCAAATAGGTTACTCTGGTAAAAGGGATTTTGTTGTGAAGCAACATCAAAAAGAAAAAAAGAAAAAAGAAGAAAAAAAAGAAAAGGATGAAATTATTCTCTCCTGGTCTGGGAATTGCTCCTGCGCTCACTGGCAAGACAGCTCTAATCAGTGTATTTTTAAAGAGCATCTCTGATCCACAGCATCCCTCAGTGGTCCCCAGGGACACTGCAGGGGTGACAAAACCACGAAGTTTTGACAGGCCAGCGGGGGAGAAAGGAGAGGAGAGATGTGAACATTCTCCCTCTCTGCTTTTTCCTGTGCTCTGCTGCTTTGTAGTCGAGAGTGCTGGAAGCTTCCACACCCCAGAACCCTCCTGTGAACCATGGGACAATCTGTGACTGGTTCAAGCACAGGGACAAGAGTTTGGAAATCAGCTCCCTGCTCTGGGACAGGCTCTGCGGGTGACCAAGTGCTGTCACAACTGGGTTATTCAATCTCCCTGCCCCACAGCTCCGTGTCAGCAGGCTGGAGATGAAAACTGCTTCTTTTCCACCTCTTTTCTGGCTTATCTGCAGAAGCCAGGAGCTGTTGGCTCAGGGATGAGCTCTGCTCATCTGCAGAGCACAGCTGGGGTCCCGCTGCCCTCTGGGGTTCCATCACAATTACTCACAAGGGAGCTTTAATCCAGGGGGAAGGAGCATCTGTTTCCAGGCAGGGAATTCAGCTTGTTCATTCCCAGTGTCTACTGGGGAGAAATCCACCTTTGAACTGCAGCTGGGGCTGGGGCCACACAGTCCTGGAGCTTGACTGCAGGAGCAGTAGTGTGCAGGCAGCTTGTTGGGTCTTGTAGGAGTTCTTCAAAGAATCAGGACTTGCCATGCCCATAATTTGGGTTTGAGCCCTCTCCACAGGCAGGTTCGTCCCTGGGTAGCCCCAGAGGAGCAGTTGGACATGTCCTGACCAGCTGCAGGCACAAACTCAGCTTCCTTTTTATTGGAAATTTTACATGCACAATGAATAAAAACTGTAATCAAAGACTATTACATCAAGCTTTTTTTTCTCCTTCCCTCCCTCAGGAGTGACAAATAGCTTTAACACCATCCTCATGGCTCCCTCTGCTTTACATGTTGTAAATAATGAGTTTCTCAGCACAAAGATCTCCTATGGAGAATGTTTTTCTCCCAGATCCCACCAACTCCAGGACCGACTCAGCTCCACCCACAGACAGAAGCTTCCAAAACCATCCTTCCAATGATTTTTTTTTCTGTGATGTCTCAAAACACATTTCTGCAGGCTCCTGGGCTCCGCAGCAGGGTTTGGAAATGAGCTGCTGATGCAGTTCCAAGTTGTTGGGGCTCAGCCGTGCTCTCTTTAGTTCACAAGATGGAAGCAGGAAGAATGAAGACCACCCAGGGGATGTGTCCATCTTGTCTCTTCACTTACTTGCTCTTTCCTTCATTCTTAACCTGCTGATTCATGCCAAGCCTCATTTTAGAGACATCCAACACTGAAGGTGTTGATCCTGAGGGATGGAAGAGATGGAGACGGGAGCCCCGGAGTTCACCCACAAAAGATCTGCCCATTAAAAATTAAGAAATAAAATTCTTTAGTAGAGGGTGGCAACAGCAGTTTTCTTGCAAAGAGATGCCACAAGGCAAGGCAAGGATGTGAGTGGACTTTTCCATGGATTTTAGTGAACTAATCTTCAGAATGGATGAATGCCCAGTTTTCAGGCAGACACAGCAAATTCTGGAGAGGTGAAATGACTTTGTGAGGGGTGAAGCACCGGCAGAGCTGGGAGTGCAGCTGCAGCCCTCCTGCCTCACAGACCACGCTCACCCATTTCCCTTTTCCACATCCTTGGTGGAGGAGGAAGCTTTACCAACGGAGTTTTTCTCTCCTGGCAGAGCCCCACGAAATCTGTGACGAGGAGAGCCTTGGCCCTGTGGTATGGAAAGAGACGCCAGCCGGGGATGCCGCGGCCGTCCGCTGTCCCCGCAACGCCACGGGTAAGGTGCCTGCAGGGTGGGGAGGTGGTCCCTTGACAGGGTGGCCAGAGAAATCCTCCAAATTAGCCCTCATCACCTGGTCCCCACCAGGAGTGGAGGTCTGGCTGTGACCCGAGGAGCAGGGCAGAGCAAGGCTGCAGCTGTCAGTGGCAGCTGCTGGTACAGCCCCCAGGGCCAGGGCGAAAAACAGGGAGGAGCCTTCCGTGTGAACTCAAAGGAGTTCATTCTCTGAGATCATCAGGGATGAAAAGCGGACAAAAGGGCACCAAAAAAGGCATTGGGCACAGTCTTTTAAAGGGGGCAGGTACAAGGGGAGGGTACAATTCTTCAACCAATCAGGGATACAACAGGGAGGAGATTGAGGAGGGGCTCACAATATGACAACCAGTAGGAAAGACAGTGGGAGGGGAAAGGGTCACACGGGCCAATGGGGCCTCGTGGAATAGAGGAATTCCCAGGAGGAGTTTGGGCAGGGGGTTGGGACAACAAGGACTGACAGGGAAATTTCTAGAACAAAGGGCAGGGATTAGGGAGGATTGACATTTTTGTAGATTGCGTAAAAGGCAGGTCTAGGGAGTGAATGACAACCAGGCGAGGGAGGAGAAAACTTTGGGAAAAATCATCCACTTGAAGGAAGAAATAGGAACAAACCATTCAAAAGGGTTTACAAAAATATATGTAATAGAAAACACACCACCACAGTCCCTCATCAGGGGATCCTTTGTGCCCTAGATGAGGAGAACCTGGTTGTGGGATGACAGGACAGGCACATGGAGTTCCCTCCCTTTGTCCCTGGCTAAATTAACTCTCTCTGGGTTTCTGTTTTCACTGTTTAGCACAAACGTCTTAGTTGTTACTGGATAATCTGAGATGGTTTCCATCCATCATCCACTGCCTGGTCCTGTGAAAATTTTGAAATTAGGGAACACTGGGATATGTTCCCTCCATTGTCTACAAAAAGCTTTTCAGAGCAGATAGGGCTTTAGAGTCTTCTGGATTTGGGTGTTGTGGTTCTCTCCAGTTCCCATAAAAGCAGCTGCTGGACGAGAGCAGAAAATCTGAATTCCATTGTCCATTCACACGCAGAAACCTCAGCACCTATCTAAAAACTTCTTTAAGAACTCAAATTGATGGTCTGGTCATTTTGGTTCTGGTGTAAAGTAATAAAAGGATGTGGGCATTGAGGTGTTACCTGCTGTGGCCACCTGTTCCCTAAGGAGAGGAAGGCAGTGCAGAGCAGGCTCCAGGAGTGATGCTGGTGGTGGGATTTGTCCTCAGCTGGATGTTCCTCACTGCCAGGCAGGAACAGAAATACTGGCAGCAGTGTCAATAATGTGTACAGGTTTTATTTCATTTGAGGGACAGGGTTGGATGCAGACAGCTCTTTGACTCAGCCTGGGACAGTCGGTGTCATCCCCAACGCTGTCCTAGAAAAGGGCTGTATCCAAAGAAAGTCACTGAATCATTTGGCAGCAGCAATGGGACTGCAGACCAGCAAACTTGATCCTCAGAGACTTCCCAAATGGCATCATGATGGCTGGGACAGGGTAATCCCTCTCCCTTTCCTCCTCTCTGATATGTCTGCTCCTCCACATCACCAGGCATGTGATTATCACTGCAAACCCCTCTGTGGATTGGAGCTGAGGGGAGGCCTGGGGGAGGACTGGAAGCAGCTTTCAGAGAGTTTCAGCTGATGCAAAACTGGTGCTGTCGGGTGTTTATTCCTCTCCAGGCTGCGTGGGCAGCACAAGCCCTGCTTTAGTTGCAAGTACCCCACCAAACCACCTGGGGAGGCTCGTGTGGCTTCCCAAGCCAGGAAGAATCTGCCATCCAGGTCAGGAGAAGAAATCTTCCCTTCACCCTGACCATCCATGTCCGATTTGTTAATTTTTGTGTTCCTGCCCGGTTCCTTCTGCTGCTCTGCAATAATAAAAGGCAGGAGAAGGAAATAAAGATAATCCCCCCTTCAGGGTTGTTCAGGCATCTGCAGGTGCCTCTGATGCCCTTTGTGTTGGTAGCTGAGTCTGCATTGATGCATTGTCCAGTTCTGTGTGATCTCCATAGAATCATGAATATTGGAGAAGAGCTCTAAGATCCTCAGGTCCAACCATTAACCCAGCACTTTCAGGCCTACCACTAAACCATGTCCTCAAGTCCCACATCTACATGTGTTTTGAACACTTCCATGGGTGATGATTCCACCACTTCTCTGGTCAGCTTCTTCTGATGCTCGACCACTCTTTCAGTGAAGAATTTTCCCTTAATATCCATCCCAAATCTTCCCTGGCACAACTTGATGCCGTGTCCTCTTGTCCCATGACTTTCTGCTCATGACAAAAGTCCAGTGCCCATGAATGCTTGGCCTTTCACCCTCTCCTCATTCCCATATTTGTCTCTTTCATTCTTCCAGGGCTGATCCTTCGGAGATGCATCTTAGATGAAGAAGGCATCGCTTACTGGGAGCCCCCAACGTACATCAAGTGTGTTTCCATTGATTACAGGAACATACAGATGATGGTAAGGCAGCCCCACTGCTCAGCTCAGCAGGTTTGGGATCCTCCCCAATGATTGTTACGTGGCTAGAGTTTAAAAAAAGGAAGGAAAAAAAGGAGTTGCCAGCTCTGCCTTGATTTTCCCATAGTGTTTTTTTCTGCTTACTTTGTGATGCACGAGCATTCCATAGACAAGGGATGGTTCTTTTCAGGATATTTTAATATCTAGCTTCGCACAATCTGGGTTCTTCCAGGCCTTTCACATCACATTATCATTAAGTATCTCTATGACTGTATCACTTTTCAGTAAGTATCTCATTTTTTGTTAAGGTTAAATTCATTGTTATGAGGAATTTCTGCTGGTCTCCTGCAGTTTTTATGAGAACTGACCTCTCCTGTTAATGATAAGGTACAATTTGTCCTAAAAAAAATCCAAATTGGTTGTAATAAAACAATGTTTGAGGGCAAAAATATTCTGTTGAGCTATGAACAGAAGAAACTTTGTAGTGGACGATTTCTTCTTCGTTGGCAAAGCAGAAAATTTCAGTTTCCTGTCATTTTAGAACCACTTAGAAGATGATTTAGAATCTATCACTCTTTTCCATCTTTTTAAAAATATCAGAGGCTCTCAGGCCAGCAAAAATTGTCAGATTCATCTGATTTGCACTCTGAATTGCGAGGGAGGTCAAAAAAACCTTCCCCTGGCAATTCCTTCACTGAGCTCATTAACTCGACTTTGGCTGTCCCTAAAAGTGTTTCTGGCGTTTCTTTTCCCTTCCTCAGACCAGGGAACACCTTGCCAAAGCTCAGCGTGGGCTGATGGGAGACGGGCTGTCAGACGTGCTCCAGAACCTTGTGGAAATCTCCCAGGATGGGACCAGCTACAGTGGGGACCTGCTGTCCACCATGGATGTACTCAGGAACATGACAGAGATCTTCCGTAGGGCTTACCACAGCCCGACTTCTGGGGATGTGCAGGTGAGCCCAGGTGCCCAAGGCTGGGTTAGAGAGGTGCCCATGCTCAGGGCTCCGGGTTTGATTACTGATACTGATATAGTGGAGATGGAAATCAGATCATTACTTTTCCCAATATAAATGTCTTTTTCTGTATTAAAAAAAAACCTCTCCTTTCGAGGTGGTTCTTCCTTGATTTGTAAACTAAGAACTTGAAAGCCAAGGTCACTCTGAGCTGTTTCAACCTGATAGCACTTAACTGCAGAGCCTAATTGATATGAGAACATGATTTGGCAGGGATTTCAGGCTAATGACTGGAGGTAAAATGATCCTGTGGCATTGGATACCTGGGTGTTGATGTAGGGGAATATCATCGTGGTTTCTTGTCCCGGGGTTTTACTTGCAGCAGCTGCAGAGCAGCTACAGGATACACCCTTGGGATGGGTCATCACCTCACGACTTGAAACATTAAACTGCAGAGAGTGGTAAAAATTGAGAGAAAGAAAAATCAGTAGTCTTAGATTTCCTGTTTCCTTCCTTCCCATTGTGTGCTGCAAAGTTCCTACCATGGACAGCACCCTCTTGATCCATCTCTGCATCTCCTGCCTGGTCACAAGCTAAAGGGGATCCTGGGGTTTCCATATGTTGGAAAAAACAGAAATAATAGAAAATAAATATATGAAAGGGTTTATGCAATGGAATATCATCTGGTTTTAACCAGTTTCTGACAGGTATTTATTATATCTGTCCTTAAAAATCATCAGTAATGGATCCATGACCTATTCCCAGTCCAATGACTTAGAAGATACAGTAGTCAAAGTGAAAGCCTTGGGAGAAAGGTCTTATTAAAACCTGTTTTGCTATTAACATCCATGGGGACCTGTGGAATGCTCTGGAATCTTTTGGGAATGGGATCATGAGAAGGCTTCTGGAGCATGTTTGAATCTTACGTGTCCCTCCCAGAGCGCTGTGACCTTCCCAGCCTGGGCCACGTTTGCATAACAACCTCTTCTGTCCTCTCTTGTCTCCCCTCTCCAGAACTTCGTCCAGATCATCAGCAACATTTTGTCAGAGGAAAACCGGGAAAAATGGGAGGAAGCTCAGCTGGTATGAACCCTCAGCACCTTCCCTGGGAATAAAGAGGCTTTCAGCACAGGGCTAAGCCAAGAGGAGAGGAATTTCCAAGTGTCTACACGACCTCCTAAGAAGAGCTTGGTTCCAGGCTGAGTCACAGTAAAGGAGTAACTCAGGGCTCCACAGGATCTCAGCTCTGAGCCAAACTCTCTGCATGAAGAACAGTGAAATGCTGGTGGTGTACACCAAATTTGGGATGGATTTTGGGGTCAGACTTAGTTTGGAGTTGATAATCCTGATGTCCTTCTGTAATTTCACTCTTTCCTCCTGCCAAGATAGAAAAGTGGGATCATGTGATTTTGGCTAAAAAGATGCAGGACAAGAGGGATTCTCAGCGCTGGAGTCTGCTCAGCTGAGCTTCTGGGTTCAGTTATGTTTTGCTTTATCTCTCTCTTGTCAAGGTTAGGGATCCTGCTCAATCCTGAACTCCCCATTCCTGGAAGTGTTCAAAGCCAGGTTGGATGGGGCTTTGAGCAAGATGTGGAAAGTTTCCTTGCCCATGGCTGGAGTTTGGAATTAGATGAACTTTAAAGTCCCTTCCAACCCAGGCCATTCTAAGATTCTATGAATAATTCTGTAGCTCAATTCTCTCAAGTGTTAGGGGATTGTGTTGCTGTTTTTTCCTTTCTGTGTCTAATTTGGCCCTTGTCTTTTGTGCCCCATTTGAACTCTGTTGTGGAGTTGTGTCACACCTATTCCTGTGTCCCTTTACTATTCCTTTTGTGAGCTGTTGCTGTTGCAAAATGCCTCCAAAAGATCTGGAAACAGCAAATAATCAAGAAAGAAAATCACCTGACACACAAAGCAACACCAGAGCTTAGTTATCTTCACACCAACCATGGAAGTCCTCTGGGAAAAACTTTTTAACAAGTGCTGGCAGAATTGTTGAGAGTCCAGAACATGACACAGGGACTTGAAAACATTTCCTTCATGCAGCAGCAACTCTGTCAGCAGCTGAGCAGCCTCCTCTCCTCTCCTCTCCTCTCCTCTCCTCTCCTCTCCTCTCCTCTCCTCTCCTCTCCTCTCCTCTCCTCTCCTCTCCTCTCCTCTCCTCTCCTCTCCTCTCCTCTCCTCTCCTCTCCTCTCCTCTCCTCTCCTCTCCTCTCCTCTCCTCTCCTCTCCTCTCCTCTCCTCTCCTCTCCTCTCCTCTCCTCTCCTCTCCTCTCCTCTCCTCTCCTCCTCTCCTCTCCTCTCCTCTCCTCTCCTCTCCTCTCCTCTCCTTTCCCTACACCTTCTCCCACCTTCCCCTTCCCCTTTTCTCCTCTCTGGTATCTTGTGCTTTCCTATTGAATTTGGATGAGGGTGACATGGTCTATCCCTGTGTGGGATGGAGAATCCTGGTCCTGGGCAAGGACCTGCTTGAGCAAGAGGGTTGGACCAAATGGCTCCTTCCAAAGTAACCTATTGCCTGATTCTCCTATTCTGTGCCCAAATACTTGGTCTCGAGCCTCCAGGTGCATGTAGGTATTTCAGCACCGAGCAGAGGAGACTGTCAAGTTGTCATGACAACAGGGAAACCCTGTTGATCCCCTTAAAAGCAGCTCTCTCTGTGTGGCACCTGGCTCCTGGTGGCTTTCCCTGTGCAATCTGCTCTCTGCACCTTTGGGCAGACACAGCTCAGTGTCACCATGACCTACACGTGGATTGGGAACATCACGGGCAGAATGTTTTCCTGGCATGTATTTTAGTGGGAATTGAGATGACTGCCCTGCACCACGACTTTAGGACACAGAAATCTCCGTGAACAGGAGTCCAAACAGAGGTTTTAGCAGTCTCTGTGCTTCTCCCTCAAAGCTGCTGGACCAAAATCACACCTTGCATTTTGTCAGATGGACCAATTCTTTTAAAACAAAGCCTTTGGCTCCTAATTTGCTCTTTAAAAATAAACCCAACTTTATTGCAGTTTCACATTCCAATGCCCTGTGGTCCCCCAGGCAGAAAGATGTTGTTCAAGGAAGATAAAAACTAAAACAACCCATAAAGGTATTCAGAGAAGGGCTACAATGATTTTTGAAGAGCTTTTGTCGACCATTATATGACAAAACCTAAAATACAGCATCCAGTGTAGCCTGGATTTGGTTTGACCTTGTGATTTCAATCTGTGATGGAATATAAAAGTGTGCAGCTAAAAATAGCATCCTCACTCAGTTCTCCTCCTTCTGTGCACACCTGCTGTACTGGCAGGGCTTTTTAATCTCCTCCTGAGAGAGTTTTAGTCTTACCAAGGCTCCTTGGATAGACAGAGAGAGACACACACACACATGGCCACCCCTGTGCTCCTTGCCCACACTCTCCATGGCTCAGCCCTCCTCCTGCCTCCTTCCCATCTTGCTTGTCCCCAGCTGTCCCTCCAGCTCACTCAGCCACCTCAGAATGTCTGGATTATGGTGAGGAGCTGAAAACACTGTGAAAGTGGTGGAAAAGGAAGAGAAGAGGAGCTGAACTGCTTTTCTTCAGCCCCTGTGGGCAAACATGCTGTGAGGAGAAGACAGGTAGTCAGCGCAGCTCGTTTGAAGTGGATTGTAGTTTATGGAATCTGTCACTGGAAAACTGGTTATTGTTTAACAGCCCTGTCTTAAGTTGGCAAAGTACAGGTAAAGAAAAGTCACTGGCAATGTCTTTATTAATGGGAAAAAAAAAGCAGGAGAGAAATAAGAGGCAGAGAAACTCCAGGACAGCCTGGGATCAAGAACTTGATGATTCAAGAGTGAGATCCTGACAACAAAACAGGAAAGGAGATCATCAAGAGGTCTGGGATTCAACATTAGATCACAATTATCCTTTGGTGTGTTTGCTTTCAATAGAGGGAGTTGGAATTAGATGATCTTTAAGGTCCCTTCTCACACCATTCTGCATTTCTATGATTTTATGAAAGGAGATGGGTAGGTTATTCTCTTCTCCAGAGAGTCTCCAGTATTTCCTTTTGTTTAAAATCTTGCCCTCCACCCTAAGTTCTACCAATCTGAGTGTCACATTATAATTTTTTCTTTTTTCTTTTTTCTTTTTCTTTTTTTTCTCTTTTCTCTTTTCTCTTTTTTCTTTTTCCTTCTTCTCTTTCTTTTTATCCTTGTCTCTTTCCTTTTTCTTATTCTCTTTCTCTTTCTTTTTCTTTTTATGCTTTTTTTCTTTTTCTTTTTTTTCTTTTCCTCTTTTTCTTTTTCTTTTTTTCTTTCTTTCTTTTTCTCTTTCTCTTTCTTTTTCCTTTTCCTTTTTTCTTTCCTTTTCCTTTTCTTTTTCTTTTTCCTTTTCATATTTTTATTTTTATTTTTATTGGCTTCCTCTTAGGATTTCTCAGTCGTCCTTCTCCACAGCTCCACAACAATCCATTATACCCAGCATATGCTCCCAGTTCACGTGTGAGGGCAGAAACCTTTGCCCACAGAGAAGCTCCTGCTGCTCTCGTTAGGATCTGATCTGCTCAAAATTCCTCCTCTCTTTGCAGATAGGGCCAAATGCCAAGGAGCTCTTCAGGCTGGTGGAGGATTTCATTGATGTCATCGGCTTCCGCATGAAAGATTTCCGGGATTCCTACCAAGTCACGGACAACCTGGGTGAGCTCTTTGGCACTCCCCACGTCAGGGAGAGACCCCCAAATGCTGTTAATTACTGTGCAATGTGGATAACCTGGGCTGTGGGGAGGGCAGGCAGCAGGTGGTGGGACATTAAAAGGTCTGGGGGAAGGCATGGACGGTCATAAATACAGGGTGGCTTCTCTCCAAAGAAGCTGGGATTTCATGAGGAAGGAGAGATATCCACAGAGAGATCTGAGAGATATCTACAGAATGGAGAACAGATGATGAACTGGGCAGAATTAGGCTCTTTCTTTTATTTTTTGAACACAAGAACAGCCCAGCAGCCAACGGAGGCAGCGAGCAAACAGCAGGCAGTGTTTGATTGATGCTGTGTGCACAATCGCAGTGTGGAACTTGTTGCCAGAGGAGGTTGCAGAAGCCAGAAAGTACAGATGGGTTCATGATGGGATTGGGAAAGTGCACAAAAGGGAGGTCCATTGGTGGCTGTTAAAGTTGATGATCTGGATGCAGCCAGGAGCTGAGGATGTCCTGCTGACTGCTGGGAGGACAAACCAAGAGATGTCTTGTTTCTTTCTCACACTTCTTATCAGCTGCTGCTGGCAACTCCTGGAGACAAGGTGCTGGAGCAGACTCTCCTCTGCCAGATTTAGTGCAGGCAGGACCCTTTCAGCAAAGCACAAGCCCTGCTTTTATCTTCTTTCATGCATAGACATTTCCTCAAGAGAGCATCACTCCTGTGGCTCCCAAGATCCAATCTCTCTGCTTTCCCACTAACACTTCACATGTTTTCTTGAGCACATGTGGGATTTACTGAGGCTGGTTTCACTTACTGGTTTTATTTCTTGCTTCTCCCCAGTCCTCGGCATTCACAAACTGCCTGCAAACGCAGCCACCGACATCACCTTCCCCATGAAAGGCTGGAGGGGAATGGTGGACTGGGCCAAGAACTCAGAGGACAAGGTCACTGTCTCCAAGAGCATCCTGTCTTCAGGACTCTCAGGTAGGCAGCACAGCCAACATAAATTTTGTTTTCCTTCATTTTCTAAGAGTAGTTCCTTCTGTTTGCCTGGTCTTCAAATCCTCTTCCAGATCAGCTGGATTTGCTCACAAATGTTTGGACATCAAAGCATTGATGAGGGCAAATAAGGCTTTCAAATATGGCCTAAGAGCTCAAACTAAACTCCTTACAAAAGTTCAGGGACAGGTTTAGTGCCTGGGTGCAGATGTTAATAAGCAGGAAAAACTGGCAAACAATGCTTTAGGTGCCCTGGATCCAGACCTGATGGAGCCATCTGAGGGTGAGTAGCTGGGAGTCAGCAGGTCAGGCTGAGCAGCTGATGGCTCTGAGTCTGCTGTTTGGACAAGGTTTGATAGATCTGGGGATTTATGGCCCTTGTGTGAAATTTCCTGCCCCCAGGAAATGAAATTCAGAGGCATTTATCACTGATGCTCCACCATCAGGGCATGGAGGTGATGCCTCAGCCAAGGTGGAGAAACACCTGCAGGTTTCTGGGATGCTCTGATGGATGAGAGTCCCACCAACCACACTCAAGGTGCTCATCCTTTGGCAGAGACAACATTTGGCAGGAATGAGCCCTGAGATCTCAAAAGCAGGACCCTAAACCGGGCTGATTGCTGGGAGATGATGGGATTTACTTTTGGCACTCATGGCTTTGAGAGCTGCTGGGCTGTCCCTTCCTAGGGACAGAGGCTGGAGACTGAGCTGTTGCTGCAAAAGACCTTTGGCCCCGAGTTGTCACACCAGGTCCTTTTGTCATGGCCCCCCCTGCCAGGGATGGCATCAGCCATCACTTCCCCTTGGGAAATCTGAGGGCAAGAACAGTTAAGTGACACCCCCAAGGGTAAACAGTGAGTCACTGGCAGAGCAGGGACCATGTCAAGTGTTCCCTGCGTTTGGTTGTGCCTTGCAGACAGCATGAGCTCCCTGGGAGAAGCTGGAGCACATTGGGAGCATTATCCCGATGTTTGTGGATGCTGTGGTGCCTTCACCTTTGGAAGTCTTTAATTACTTGTTGGACAAATTGCTGGACCAGACCAAGACAGAGCTGATCCTACTCTGAGGCTGAGGGCTGCCCCCAAAGTATCCAGGTCCCTATGGAGCTGGTTTTGAGATTTCAGTTGGAAGCATCCTCACACAGAGCTGCTCCAGGGCCCTCGAGCTGTAGTGACTGAGCAAACAAAACATGACATCCACCCTGAGGAAACAAATTCCAATCAGTGCTCACCTCTCCATGGTTTCCTGAGTACCACCCAGGGCTCTTCTGCCTCCGCTTTATTCAGTATCTTGTGCTGGTGGTGCTGTTTTTGAGGGGTTACTCAGTGATTCTAGCAGAAATCCACCTCCATTAGTTTTGATCCTCACTTTTCTCTGGGAACAGGAGTAGCTATCCTGAACAAAGTGATGAGGACAGGCAGCTTCATGAGACAAATCCAAACCCCCTCACTGCTGGGAGCTGACTCTGAACGGTTGATTTGGATGGGCCAACACTGATTTATGCAGTTGGGTGACAAAATTGCTCTGCAAGCCTGTCAGTCTCTCCCAGCTGTGTGCTCACCAGATATCCCAATTTGATGATAAGAAAGACGGACACGCAGAGCTGTGCCTGTCCTGCAGTGATGGAGCAGACACACTGTCAGCTCAACCTCGCTACAAGATTAGCAGAGGAGCCCCACCTGGTGCTTTCCCAGGCTTCTTCAGCATGGCTTTCCACCCAGCCACTTGCTTTTTCTGCCCCTGAAAATCCAGCCCTGGGGCTGCCTCTGCTGCTCCTGGTTTATCAGGGGAAGTTCTTTCTGCAGCTGGGCACCGTGAGGTAGTGGAGGAGGAGGAAAAAAATAAGAAGAGAAGGAGGTCAAGTGACGTGCCCAGAGGTCGCGCAGATGATTCAGAGGCTCATCTGGATCTGCTGCAGCCCCCAGAGGCAGCACATGAGTTTTGGGGTCAGAGCAGGCACAGTGGGACCTCTCCCCTTCCCGCTGGCCTTGTCGGCCCAAACACAGCTCTTCTGTCTGACGGCCTGATTGCTGTGGATGGCTCCAAAGGCCTCGAGGTAGCTGCAAGAGACCTTTCCCTCCTGCAGATTTGTCTGCTGTGGTGCTGTCAGAGGAATTTGGGGGTTTCTGAATGAGGGAGCACCATCTGGGAGGGGTGAGCCTTGATGAGGGCAGAAACCTGGGGTGCTGGATCACCCCAAAGATGCTGAGCCCTCCCTGTAGTGACAGCAGCCCACTGCAGTGATGTTGGCATTGGCCGTGCCCCAGCACAGAGCCCTCCACCACTGGCCATGCTCCTCCAGAGGCCAGGTCCTGCCCCTGGGTGTCCCGTGGGGACAGCTGCCACCCTGATTGTCTCAGTGCTGTTTTGTCTTCTTCCCTCTCCTCTGGTGTCCTGCAGTGTCAGACGACTCCTCCGTCTTCGTGGTTGGGACCGTGCTGTACCGGAACGTGGGCAACATCCTCTCCCTGCAGAGGTAAGAGGGGCTGCCTGGGCATGGGGAGCAGCTGGAGGATCACCAGCATGGTCCCTCTGGCTGCAGAACACTGGTCCTCCAATCACTGGGTGCAACGAGACAGATTTTGACCTGCAGTGGGGATATTTTGCCCCACCGTGTTCAGGTGGGGCCAGGCTCAAGCATCACTTGCCGGAGGTGCAGGAATGTTTTCCCCACCCACGTGCAGCACCCCAGACAGGAGGGGAGGAAGCTCAGTGCTGCTGTCTCACCCTTCCCTGCCATCCTTCGCCCTCCAGGGATGGAACCTCACCCTGCCCTCCCGGTCAGGAGGGATTTTGGCAGCCCTGTCAGATGGGGGAGGCTCCGCTGCCCCGATCTCCCCGAGAGCTGCCAGCCACACGGAGCCCTGGAGAGAGGCACGGCAGAAGACAGGCTCGGGGAGGAGAGAGGGGAGCAGAGCACGCCTGGCTGCACATGTCTGCCGTGCTCCCCACGCTGCAAACTGCCTCGGGCACCAAGGCTTTTGTGTTCAGCACTCCCTGCCCTTTCCTTCGCTCCTCTCCCTTTTCCTCTCGCTCTTATTTTATTTTTTTTTCTCCCCAAGACTGGTACTGAGGCAGTAAAATAAGCATCCTAAGGCACCTTCTAAATCTGTTCTGCACTGATTAGCGTGAGCCCATTTACCATAAACACCAGGGCATCTCTCCTCACCGATAATCATTTAAATACCTCCAGATTTAGCACTGGCAATGGCAAAAGAGCTCCGAGTGAGTGCAGAGAGGAATTAGCAAGTCAGCCAACTGTATTCTGTAATATCTTCCATTACAGCAGTGGGAATTAGATCAGAAGGGCAATAAACATCATTGGCTCAAATGATCCAGTGGTATTTCAGCTTCCTCTGGCCAAGCAGGGAATGAGCTCTGATAACCAGCAGCTGCGGCAGCCACAGCCTCTGAACAGAGTTCCCACGGGAGAGCTGATTTAAGATGTTCCTTAATTAAAGGACAGTCCCTCTTTAAAAAAATCTTGAGTCTTGAATCACCTGTGGAGAGAAAAAAAAAAAAAAAAAAAAAAGTGAAAGCAGCAGCAGCAGTAAAACACCTCTTTCTTCAGTGCTGTGCAAATGGACACAGCATTAAAAAGGAGAATGTTGTTAAATAACCACGTAGCTGCCTGTGGGTAAAAAATATTTCTGACCACTGAGGAGAGCAGCTGTTCCTGGGTACACATAAGAAATACAGACCCAGACCCTGGATTGGACCACTCTGATTCAAGGCAGAGTGATTCTTCCAAGAAGGAGGGAGAAAAAAAAAAGTAGATTTAACTCAGTAAAACAGCACCAGCTGAGCTGTTCCTAACTGTCCCAATTTACCTCCCCCAAGCAGCAATTCCATCTCTGAGTCACACATTACTCTGTCCCCTTGGATCCAGAGAGCCCGGCGGATCTTGGCAGCTGTGACACTTGGGATGGGCTGCACACAAAACCTGATTTTCCAAGCCGAGGAGGTGAGAGATGCTCTTGGTCCCAGCTGGACTCTGCTGCCGAGGACACGGACAGCAGAGAGCCACCAGCCTGGTCCTCCCCGTGTACCCAGCCCTGTGTTCACAGCTCTTTGCACACCCTTGGTGGCCGCTCAGGAGCCCTCTGAGCTCCTCTGAGTTTTGTTTTCTTCCCCAGAAGCTGGGCTGCAACGTGCTTGTAGGAAAAGCGACTCATCTTCCTCCTGAAAGATTCCCCGTGACACTGAGTCTTTCTCCACCCCCGACAAGCTGCTTAATTACCTTCTCTGCCAGGAGCCTGCCTCTCTTTTTAAGGCTGAATTTGTCTGACTTTCACTTCCAGGCACTTGGCCTTCGGGTGGGTGACTGAAAAGCTCCCCACATGCAAGGAACTATCAGACGAGCCTTCCAACAGAGAGATTTTGTTTGTTTTCCTGCACTTGGATCGATTTTGTGTCTCTGCTTTGAACTCCCTGGGCTGTTTCCCCCTCTCAAAATGAAACTGAACCCAACAGCACAGTGGAATCCAGACACAGGGGGTAGAAACAAAAGTTCTTTTCTTCTCAGTGGAAGGAATCTTAAAAAAACATCCCATTCCAACTCCTTGCCATGGGCAGGGACACCTTCCACTGCCCCAGGCTACTCCAAGCCCCATCCAACCTGGATTTGGATACTTCCAGCAACCCAGGAGCACCCACAGCCCCTCTGGGCACCCTGTGCCAGGGCCTCACCACCCTCTGAGCAAAGAATTTCTTCCCAACATTTAATCCAAACCTCTCCTCTCACAGTTTACAGCCATTCCCCTTTGTGCTATCACAGTTTACCCACGTAAGAAGTCGCTCTCCATTTTGTCGTAAGCCTCCTTCAGCTCCTGGCTGAGCTGCAGCTTCTTGGCCACTGCTCACCTTCATGGTCTGCACACTGGTGACTTCTGTGTTCCAACAGCTTGCCACGCTGAAAAATCAAATTCTCTTTCTGTCTGTGTTTGCTGCATCGATTCTCAGCTGCTCCTCAGCCTCCACAAGGAGGTTTTGGTGTCATCCCCTCTGCTCATGCGAATATTCAGCAGCACTGACCCAAGGACTGACCCTTACAGACACAGCCTCTAATGAAGACATGCACTGGTGGTTACCTTTCAGCAGATCCCATTTTTAGCTTCTTACAGCTGCCTGCTCCCATTGATTTACTCCTTTCCTTTTCCTCTGTAGGGTGATAGCTGGGCTTTGTCACTTCATTTTTTTTCTTCTTTTTCTTGTTCAGTTTTTCTTTTTTTTAAAAAAAGGAAAATATTTATTTTTGATTTTTTTTCTTTCCCTGTTAAATCAGTGTTGTTGTTCCCTCTAGTGTTGGTGAAACATTGGCTTTTTGAGCATCTACTTACACATCCATGGACAATTCCAAATTTTTCTTTTCCTCTTTTTCTTTTTAGCTGCTGTTAAGCAAGTGCAGATCATTCCCACCTAATTCTTTTTAAAAAAGAAATATAAAATCCAGAGAGAAAAGCAAAAGATTTAAGCAGTACCTGTAGATTTGGATAAAGAAGGATTTCCTTTGTCCATGGATGCCACAGGGGCCAGGAGCAGCCTGATCTGGATCTACCACTCCACTACCAATTCCTTCATGGCAGCTCCTTCAGCTGCTGCTTGTCAGGACCTTTTGCTTATTTAAACACCAATAAACTGCAGAAAGATGAGGAAACTCTGTGTATTTACATATTCAGTGTCCAGGGAAGAGTCTACAAAGAGTTTGGCTTTCCAGGAACGGGAGATACCTCCTCACTTGCTGCCCCTCCCAAGAGCCAAATCTCCCAGGGCTGCCAGAGTTACTACAATATTTGCCTGGCCACACACATTTAGACATCTACATGAAAGGTTTGGCCTTTTTCAGTTTGCTTTTGGTCCTCAGGGAATGAAGATACACACCAGTGCCTCCAGCCAGGATCGTGTGCTGCCCCATGGATAAGCAACCATGCCTCAGCCTCACTCAGTGCAGGCTAAGCCAGCCTTGGAGAGGCAAAAAAGGATTTATTTTTTTTTAAACACGTGAAATCATGGAATATTCTGAGTTGGAAGGGATCTAAAAGTGCCACTGTAGTCCACATGAGCTCTGTTTCCTCGTCGCAGGGACAGAAAATGAGCCCAGGAATATTTTACTTCTGGGATAGATACAGACTCTGAAGTCCTGTTGCTTTAGGGGTTGAGAAAGTTCATGAAATGGTTTGATTTTGGAGGGAGAAATGTGGATTGGATGTGAGGGGAGCCCAGAGGGCAGAGCATGGGGTCTATCAGCAGCAAATGTCTTTGGAGGTATTTTATAACGTTGGGGTCAACCTCTTCCGCACTGTGTACATTAAACCTTGCACCACCAGTGCCATGGGGTCCTCTGCTCCACAAAAATCCCTCTAAAAGCTCTCTTTCCCCTCTCCTCCCCAGGAACAGCACCGTTCTGAACTCCAAAGTCATCTCTGTGACTGTGAAGCCATTCCCTCGGTCTCTCCTCACCCCTCTGGAAATCGAATTCTCCCACCTGTACAACGTAAGTGGTTCCTGGGAACCTGCCCCATCCCATGGTTGTGTTTGCTTCTGCAGGGCAGGAATGTGGTGGTGCAAGGAAGGAGGTGGTTTTCATGGGTTCCTGGCATCTTTTTTCTGGTTCAGGACCCTTCAATCTTCCCCAAAAACAACCCCAAAAACTTCATTTCCAGAGCAGCAGGAGGGTGACACTGCTGGCACAGGGAACGTGGCCATGCTTGTCCCCAGTTCACACCATTTTATTGTGGGCTTGATCACACAGGAATAATTATGCACTCATTAAAACAACTTGATGTAGCCATGGTGTTCCTTGAGGAAGGAAAGGCAGGGGGAAAGGTTATCCCCATTAATTCTGGAGTATTACTGTTGTCCTCAATGCTTTCCAAGGGAGGCAAAAATTCCCTCCAGGTTCCTCTGCTCAACCCTAAGCAGATTTATGGGCTGGACATTTACATGCCCCAAGGCCCGTCCTTGTGGAGGTTAGATGCCCTCCTGAGGCTCTACCACATGAATATTAAGATCTGTTGTGTCTCTGGACACTCCTGGAGGGATTTTCCAAAGCTGCCTCAGACAGCTGGAGTCAGAGGCAAATCTCTTCCAGGGGTTTTAACACACCTGACCCCCTCCTGCAGGGTTGTGGTTCTGTCCCACAAAAGCCGAGGCTGTATTTGATCCACTTTCCAGAAGGGAGCAGCAAAAGGATTCTGTGTGAGAGGAGGGATAAGGAGGAATATCCATCCGCAGGTTGAGTCAGGAGAGAGGCAGAGTCAAATCCCTCTGCAGTGGTCGTGATGCAGAAAAAACCAAGGCACATTTTATTCCGGCTTTTCAATCCCAGGGTAGCAAAAGGCATTCCAAGGATTTGAGAGTCATACACAACTCACCTGGTGTATCCCAGACCCCTCATCCTTAGAGCAGTGGAAGGCGATTTACAGGCCTCATATTCTTTATTCCAGTCCAGACACCCCACAAACAGTGTGACACTGATTGGTTTCTATTTTCCCTTTCTTGTCTCCTGGCAGGGAACCACCAACCAGACCTGCATCCTGTGGGATGAAAATGATGGGTGAGTTCTGCGGCTTTCCCTTTACTCTCACAGGTCTGTTTGCTTTTTTGGGGTGAAACCATCACAATTTTAGCAATGATGTGTCAGTTCTCGCTTTCTCTGCTCAGTATTTTCCTCGCCCTGGTGGGGAGTGCCTTTTCCTTCACACATGCACTGCTTGTCTCTGAGCTGTCTTTTAGTGCTGCTTTGGGTTTTTCCACATAAAGGATGCATGAACTGGGACTCAGGACTGTGGAAGTTTTCAGACTGAGCTCAGCAAAGCCGTGCTTGGCTCTCTGCAGCCCTCACCCCAAATCATGCACCATAAGGGGAGTAACAAAACATCAGTTGCAAATACAGCCTGTGGAGGTGAAGCTCAGGTGATATGAACTTTGTACTGTGCTGCTGTGATATTGAAAGATGATTTTTGCCAGAATTCCAGCAATGGCTGGTGCTGTTCAGGAGGGTTTGAGTGATGTGGTTGTGACCAGCAGGGAAAAAAAAAAGCAATCCCAAGTTACCATGAAGAGTTGGGACCATAAATCCCATGTGGGGAGTAGTTGTCACAGAATGCATCTTAGAAAGAAAAAAACCAAAGCCACTCTGAAAGTGAGGTCTTAAATCCTGAGTGAACTTGACAAGGATACAAAGCGTTTGATTTAATGGTGGTTTTACTTCACTGACTTTTGCATCTCAGTTTGAGCGCCTACCTGGCTCCTCTTCTGTTGCAGTCAGTTCCTCTCCTTGAGATCTCATGCATTTGGCACATGCCCCTGCATTTATTATTATTATTTATTATTATTACCAGCACCATCTGAAAAATGATTCCATTCTTGTCCTTTTATGCTCCATTAAGTAGCATATGCACACAGAGGCAGGCAACATATTTACACTCAGCTCAGTTCTTGTTGGTCTGGGACTAATTTGGCATCTCTGAGTGGGTCCAAAGCAAATCTGAAGAACCCAGAGGGTCTCCCTGTTTGTAGGATCACACCCATGTTGTAGCCCAGGGCAGAACTGGCCCCTCTGGCTTCTAGTGAAAATTGCTCCAGCACTAGAAGATGGTAGAGAGGCAGGTGGAGTTCTAAGAAGTTAATAAAAGAGGGTTTTATAATATTTTCTGTGTGCCAAAGAGCGTGTGGGTCAGCACAGAGGGTTGGATTGGTGGGCAGGTTCAGGAGCTGGCCTGCTCTGCTGGACCTGTTGTTTCTCCATGCTGGAATGGAATTAAAGCACTTGTACAACAACCCAATTTTTGGCAAGTAAAGCTGGGAGCTGGAACCATTGCCCCTTTTGCTTTGCACTCCATCCCATTGCTTTTGGCTTTCCAAAAGCAGAGAGAGAGAGTTGTGTCCAGGAGCATGGAGATGTTTCCCTGCCATGCTTAGACCTGGATTTAATTAGCTGCAGACTGAGCATGAAAAGAGCAAAATCCAGTTTGGATCTGGCTGAGGGACAGGGATGCCATTCAGGGTGGGTACAGGAATCTGTCAGAGCTGGCCCTGGGAAGTGCCAGGACACAGATGAAGATTTTCTCAGTGCTGAGCATGGACTGAGAGGTTTGGATGGAATTTCTGAACTGGAGGCAGAGCAGTGCCCACTTCAGCATCATCATCTCCGCCTTACCTTAGAGAATGGTTTGGATTGGAAGGGTTCCTAAAGAGCATTTCGTTCCCACCCTCTAGACCAGGTCACTCCCTGCCCTGGGAGCTCTGCCTGCTCCACACTCTTCCTCCCAAGGCTCAGCAGCTTGTTGGACTGCCTGTTGTCCCTCTGGGAGTGCTGGGATTCCTTTCAGCCTTTCATCTCTGCATCTCTCCTGGCACCAAAGAGTGGGAGCTAAGAGCTGAGCTGGAAATTTCTTGGCACCAACACCACAGTTCAGTTTTCAAGGATGGATTCCAACCCCCCAGCAGATTGGTTGTGCAAATGTCACTGCTAAACCTCCACTCTCCCCGTGTTTTGGGGTTTGGGGGGGGGGTGTGTGTGCACGCCTGCAACTGTTTGCAACCAACATTTACAATCTCGAGCAGCTGAAAAGACCCAGATCCTGGTGTCAGCAGATTTTTTGCTTGGACAATGTTCCAAAACTTAGAGCTGATCCGGCGAGCTCTGGCGCGGGGAGCTGCCAAGCTGTTTGTGCAATATTTTAAAAGCTGATTTGCACAACATTTTAAAGCTGATTTGCTACCACTGCTGCCTCCTGGGAAAGTCTAATGAAAGGGAAGTTATGCAAACCCTGTTCCCAGGTCCTGACTGCTCACCTCGAACTTGAACGGGGCTCTGGAGCCATCAAGGGGCTTGAATCACAATTTTGGGTAATTGTTTCCTGCTTGGAACAACACCTTTTAGGCTGCACCTTGGACTTGTTGCCTGGTATGTGGTAGAGGTCCTGACTGGTGACTGTGCCAGGAAACCCCGTGGTTCAGCCACTCTTTTGTGGTTCCCTCTCTGCTCCCACCTTCTCCTTCCTGCCACCTCTCCCTGTGAACTGGAGGTTTTGCCCATAATCAGTCCCATCAGGTGGTTGTGCAAATGGCTGAAACTAAGGATGTCCCATTCCTGGAAGTGTTCAGGATCAGGTTGGATGGGGCTTTGAGTAACCTGGTCTAAGGGAAAGTGTCTCTGTCCACGGCAGAGGGGTTGGAATTAAATGTTCCTGAAGGTGCCTTCCAAGCTGAACCGTTGTGTGATTCTGTGAAATCCCATTTCTGACCAATTTAATGGATTTACAGCTTCATTCCCCTGCCTGTTCTCCACCCTGCCGCATTCCCTGTGCAGCCCAAGCCAGCACGTTGTGGTGTTGCTTTCTCAGAAGATCCTGAGACCTCTCAAGGTTCCTCTTTTGCTGCTTTCCATGTTCCTGCTCCAAGGATGGGTGGTGCTTCCCCAGACTCACAGCCACCCACCTGAGGCTGCAGATCTTGGTGACCCAAATTCCCCCGACTCCAGGGCCCCAGCCTCTGGATTTAACCCCTTGCCCTCTGTGGCTGAACAGGTACAGAGGCTGGAAACCTGGAGCAATCCTCCCATGAGAGCTCCTGCCTGTTCCTGCAGCCACCTGAGCTTCCAGTTCCATCCAGAGCACTCCAAAACCCTCTAAAGGCCACTTAAAATCCATGGCCTGTGGAGGGTTGGACTGTAAAATTGTAATTAGGACCAGGCAATTATGTGGTGACCATGTGCTTCCTCAAAGATGGAGCTGTCAGAGCACTTGGAAATAAAAAAAAGAGGAGGAAAAAAGAGGAGGAACCCTTGAGTGATCATTCATTTGCATTTAGATGGATATTTAAGCTTGTACTATTAACAATGGATTTTTGATTTATTAATCCCAACCCCTCTGAGTGACTGTGAGATTCGTGGGTGGCACCTCTGCCTCTTTTTTTCTCTTTCCCTTGCCCCCAGCTCCTCATGGCATGAAATAGGAGGGGAGAAGATCAGGGACTGATTTCTGTTGTGTTGGGTGCTGCAAGTGTGATTAATGAGCTTAGCATGGGCTGGGCAAATTGAAAGTTGAAATCAGAGAATGATTTGGGATTCTCTGGCTCTCCTCCAAGGGTATTCATCTAGAGTAATTATTGGCTGCTTAGCCCTGATGAAGTGAAAACCCAGGCAGGATCTGGTCTCCTGCTCCCTCTTTCTCCTGCTGGGACAGGAGAGGAGTGGATAAACACAGCCAGGGATGTGTGTTCATGTTCTTGTGCATCACCAGGGCTGTATTTCTCACCTGCCTTGCCCCGGTGAGTAGCAGGGATTTCATGTGGCAATGGGACCAAGGAGACAGAGCCAAGGCTTGTTACTGGTGGTGACAGCATCACTTGATGTCTCTCTACAACTCCCTGAAAGGACATTTTAATGAGGTTGGAGTCAGTCTCTTCTCCCAGGTAACAAGTGACAGGACAAGAAGAAACAGCCTCAAGATGCACCAGTGCAGGTTTAGATTGGATGTTAGGAAAAAATGCTTCACTGGGAAGGTGGACAGGCTTTGGGACAGGCTGCCCAGGGAAGTGGTGGAGTCACCACCCCTGGGAGTGTCCAAAAAAATGTGTGGGTGTGGCACTTGGGGATGAGGTTTAGTGGTGAGCACAGCAGTGCTGGGGGAAGAGTTGGGCTCAATGATCTTTTCCAGCCTTAACAATTCCATGATCCTGTGGCTGCAGAGGATGATGTGGGAATATTTAGTGTTGCAAAGCAGTCTCCCTGCCCCACGGGGCTGATGAGTCTGGGTTCAGGCCATCAAAGCTGTGTTTGGGAGTTCTTTGAGCGATGGATCAGATAAATAGGGAGAGGTGCTGTGAGATGGAAAGGGTTGGGCACAAACCACAAAGTGTGGGATGTCTGAAAAGGACATGGAGTGATGGGATATGGGGGAATGGATTTAAAGTGAAATAAAGTAGATTAAGTTTGGGTATTAGGAAAAAATCCTTTACAGTGAGGGTGGTGTTGGAACCCTGGAGACTGGGATGACCAGAGAAGTTGTGGATGTCCCATTCCTGAGAGTGTCCAAGGCCACATTGGACAGGGCTTGGGATAGAGGAAGGTGTCCCTGTCCATGGCAGGGGGTGGAATGAGAGGATGTTTTAAAGTCCCTTCCATCCCAAAGCATCCTGTGATGCTATGAAGGGTCTGGAGAGGCAACATGAGATCAGGCTGCAAGATGTGAGCATGAATTGTCCCCTCCTTGGTGACAGCAGGGTCCAAGCCAGCTGAGGGATTGTATTTTGTCTCCTGCACCTAAAATTGTATTATTTGAGGTGCAGGAGACAAAATCAGGCCTTGCAGATATGAAATCCAACCCCAGACACACAGAGAGTTGTCGCTCTAGGATACGAAAGAAAGTGGAGAGACTTCAAATATTTCAGAAGGCAAAGAACATAGAAAAAAGGCTTTTATTGTCTAATTCTTACTACCTTTTATAAGGTGTTCTGATACAGACTTAACATGGTTGGTGAATAGCAATGACACCTCTCTAATCCCATTGGTTAACTGGAGAAACAGCAAAACACCACCTGGAGAAAGATTGTTTTGAGAAAGGAGAGTTGTTTGCCAGGATTGTTTTGAGAAGAAACTCTCTTGAGATATTTTTCCTTGGGAAAAAGTTAGCAGCTGCTAGCAGGCTAAAATCTCTGAGATCCAGAAACATCAGGCCCACAGAGAGTGAGATCCAGTGGGTCTGCATTGCCAGGGGAACCCTCATCCCACAGGGAATGCCTGGCTCCATCAAACAACTCCTCTGCTCCTCTGTCTCATTAGAATAACTAAGCACTTTAATAACCAGGCATTGCAATAACCAATCTTAAGAGGCCCTTCCAAACCTTCCAAAATATTTGCATAAAAGCTTTTCACCTCTTGGAAGAGAAAGCGCTTTGGGAATTTGGTTTTAATTCAAGGACAGCCTCGGCTTCCTTTGGGAAAGATCACCTGTCCCAGTAATTAAAGCCTTTCACCTACCTGCCTCAGGAAATGCAAACCTTGCTGTTTGGGAAGGTGACCTGTGTGAGCAAGGTTGGGCTTGGAGAACAAAACAAACACTGTCTCAGCTCTGGGGTGAGGTGAAATCACTTGGAAACTTGTGATTTCCTAAAACACAGCTCACAGATGCTGAGGACAGTCCTGTTCATGGGACTCTTTCAGACAGGAACTGTTTGATGGTGTTGGGTGTGTGCTGGTCCTGGAGGTGGCCACACAGAGCTACAAACCACTGGGAGAGTTTTGAAGTGTCAGAACAAGTTTTTTTGGCGTGTTTTTTGTTTGTTTGCTTTGTCCGGAACAACTCAGAGTTGCTCCCAAAATGTCCTAGAGGAAGGAATTGTTTGTGTATTTTTTTCATAGGGTAATTGTACTCTCTGGTGTTTACTGTCCAGCTACCCCATGAGTTTTGAAGTGCAGCTGCTTTGCCTGAAATTCCTGGGTTTTTTGGGTGGGATACCAATTGTCTAATCTGCAGAATCCAAAGCTGCCTGAATTCCTGACTGCATGTCCTGTGTGATTAAAGGGAAGTCCTGGCAAGGCAGCACAAGGAGCAGGACACGGTGTGAGCTCCATGGGCTTCACACCACTTGTTGAAAGAAAAAGGCATTAACTTTTCTTTCCTGTGTTTTTTGGGGCTTTTTCTGATCCCAGCCTTGCTGGTCTGATTCCCTTTGGAGGGCGTGTGCAGCTCCCTTTGTTCCTGCACTCTCCACCACCAGAAACATGTCACACAGGAGTTGTCGTATCTCTAACATCCCCCAGAAATCATTTTGCTCCTCACATCAGTTAATCCATCTCCCAGTGCCTGTCTTTTGAAGAAAAGCTTTCTGAAGTCAAGAAACAGCTCCTCTTTCCCCCCTGTCTGTCAGCCAGAGCATTAATGACCCTGCCAGAGCTGTAGATCAGGCAGTCACAGCCCGTCTGGGCTGACAGGGATAAATGATTCCCCCAGACACAGACACTTCACAGAATCACAGAATGGTTTGGGTTGAAAGCACCTCAGAGATCATCGAGTTCCATGGGCAGGGACACTTTCCACTATCCCAGGTTGCTCCAAGCCCTGTCCAGCCTGGCTTTGGACACTTCCAGGGATGGGGCAGCCACAGCTCCTCTGAGAAACCTGTGCCAGGTCTTGCCACCTTCACAGGGAAGAATTTCTTCCTAATATCCGACCTAAATCTACCCTTTTTCAGCTTAAAGCCATTCCCCCTTGTCCTGGCACTCTATCCCTTGTCCAAAGTCCCTCCCCAGCTCTCTTGGAGCTCCTTTAGGCACTGGAAGGGGGCTCAAGGGTATCTTTGACATTTCCTTTTTTTTGCATGGAACATTCCCAGCTCTCCCAGCCTGGTTCCAGAGAAGAAGGGCTCTATCCCTGATCACCTTTGTGGTCTCCTCTGGAATCTCTCCAGAAGTTCCTTGTCCTTCTGATGTTGGAGGCCTCAGAGCTGGACACAGCTCAGGAAGGGTCTCACAGGAGCAGAGCAGAGGTCATCTCCTCCCTTGACCTGATGGTCTGTTCAAACCCTAAAACCTTGTGAGAAATCAGTGCCCTGCCCTCCCCTTTGGATCTTTTCATGACCTATTACATAATAATTTTATACAAATTATATATTTTATCAATTTTTACAGCAACACTCCAGCTGTGGGGGAGCAGCACTGCCCTTCATGTGATCCCTGACAGGGTGTCTGTGCTGGTGTTTGCCAGTCCCCCTGTTCCAGCTCCACTGCCCTCAGTTTAATCAGTTTAATTCCCCACACCTTCAGCTGCAAATCCTGCCTTTCCCAACTGCTCCCGTGGATGTGCTGAGGGGATGTCAGTGAGGGAAGAAAGCACCGTGCTTGCAAAGCCTGGCTACACAGGGGCATGCAGGGAGGTTAATCTGAATATTCCCATTAGTTCCCCTGTGTTAAACCCAGTTAAAAGTATCCCTTAATTCAGCCTGTCTGACTGCACTCGCAGTGTGCAACCAGGCAGATGGAATTACAGTCCCAGGAGCCTTTTTTTCAGCCCTGGAGGAGAGCAGACAAAACAGGGCAATGCAGTGAAACCCAGTCACACCTCCAGAGCCTGAGGATTTATCCCTGCTCAGCCTGAGGGAGCACAAAGAAGGACAGATTCCAGATTCCAGGGGTGTTGTTTTGCCACACAACATCCCTTGTTACAAGGGCATCTTTTCCTGGGAGTTTTGTACCTGAATTCCAGGTGTTTCAGGAAAGAGGTGGCCAATTTTGTCAGCACAAAGCAGCAGAACACAGAGCTGAGTCCATCCCTGTTTGGAACAGGAGTTAAAACTCCTTTGGCCTTTGCTGAGCTGCTTCCCAGTGCTCGGAATTGTCCATGGAATTGGGAGAGCAGGTGCTGGATTGTTCTCCAGGGCCTGTCACAGCACAGGATGCAGCAGAAGCTGAGCAGGAGAACGCAGGGCTTCTGCTGCCTGCCAGCAGAGCAAGGTTTAATGGCTTTTGACAGAAGGGAAAAGGGGAAAGGACAGGGGATTCAAAGGCTCTGAATCAAATGCTCCCTTGCTTCACTAGCAAAGGGGTTGGGAATATGGGTGGAATAAATAAATTCTCTCCACAGAGAAGCCAGACACTGACACCTGGAGGATGCTCCCACTGGGAAAAGGCTTTGGGTTCAGTGATGTAATTCCCAATCTCGGCTCAGTGCTGAGGGTGAGAGCTGGAGCCTCATGATGTTTGGGATGATTTCTGTGTTCACAAGCGTTTTTGCTGTGTATTCTGAAAAAATAACCCAAAAAACCCCAACCAAATAAGCACCAGGAGCAGCTGAAAGAGCTGAGGGGGCTCAGCCTGGAGAAGAGGAGGCTCAGGAGGGACCTTCTGGCTCTCCACATCTCCTTGACAAGAGGGTGCAGCCAGATCAGGGTCAATCTCTTCTCCCAGGTAATAAGAGACAGGACAGGAGGAAACAGCCTCAAGTCACCCCAGGGAAGGTTTAGATTGGATATCAGAGAAAATTACTTCATGGAAAGAGTAGGCAAGCCCTGGAACAGGCAGCCCAGGGTGGTGGCTGAGTCACCACCCCTAGAGGGATCTAAAAGATGCTTGGATATTCCACTTGGGGTTGAGGTTCATGGTGGCAGTGCTGGGTCAAGAGTTGGGCTTGAGGATCTTTTCCAGCCAAGAGTTCCATGATTCTATGGCTGCATCCCTGCACTGCCTGCATCCCTGCTCTCCTGGAGCCATCTTCATGGACCTGCCAGGCTGCTGAGGGTGGCTTGTGGTGGAAATCCACCTCGACTTCCCAGGTTGCAGGAGGGGACTGTAACAACACAGCCCAGGCGCCTGTGTGTGCTGGTGGAGAGCTTTGGATCATGGCTCCAGGCTTTGAAGTGTGGGGAAAAAAGGCAGGTTGGGGAAATCTGCTGCCTGCTTTTGGTGTGCTCCAACTCCAGTGATTCAACAGGCAACAGGGTGCAGCTTTGAACCAGCTTCAAGGCAGGCTCAGGTGCACGGAGGAGACACAAAGAGCTGCACCAGCAGAACGCTCTGCAGCCTCCACATGTAAAATTCAGAGTGGAGCTGCTTTATCTGCATGTGTTTCTTTGCTGGATTGATTTACTCTCCCTTTATGGGCATGAGAAAGTCTTGTCTGGGTACAGAGCAGCACTTTCTACACTTTCAGCACTTTCTATAGGCACTTTTCTGTCTCTAAACCTGCAGATCTTACCAGGTTTGTAGCCTCAGGAATATTGGCTTTGCTGGGAGCTGAGGGCTCCAGAGCAGCCTGTGCATGATTTGAGGAAGGCATGTTATGACCATAAGTGCCTCAGGACCAGGGCTGGACAAAGTCTAGGGAGATCTAGGGAGATCTAGGGAGATGTTGGATTAGGTGAGGTTTTATGTGTCTTTGTTAAGGACACAAGAAGAAGTTTCCCCATCGGGCTTCTCTGCTCAAATTCCTTGCAAGATTGAGGCAAGTTCAGATCAACTTCTTAAAATGCCTCATTTTTTTTAATGAATCCTTGAACTACAAGCCAGAAACCCAGCAGTACCCACCACAACCAAAGCAAATATTGAATTTCTAAAATTTCATCATAGAAACAGAGACTTGTTTGAGTAGAGAGAGACCTTCAAAAACATTCAATTCCAACCCTGTTCCATGGGCAGGGACACCTTCCACTATCCCAGGTTGCTCCAAGCTCCATCCAGCCTTCCCTTGGACACTTTCCAGGGATGGGGCAGCCACAGCTTCTCTGGGCAACCTGTACCAAGACCTCACCACCCTCACAGGGAGGAATTTTTCCCTAATATCTAATTTTATCTATTTTGTCCACTCCACTCCCAGACACCTCATTCTCATGATGGAATTCCATGGGAAGTGGTCAGGGTGCAGGTTCTTGAATCCATTGCTCAAGGGTGATGGACTGGCAGGATGGACAAGGTAGGACTGATGGACGTAGTGGAAAAGGCTCCAGAACTGGCACACTGTGAATAAGGATGGGGAAAAGTTTAAGAGGAGAAAAGGACTTGTGTTCATTTTCACCTGACTGCTTGTGCACCATGCTAGAAGATGAAATGTTCTGCTAAAACATCAGCAAAAAGAGGCCACAGTGCCCAGGATGCAGCCCTTGTCTAATGATGAACTTTCTGTGTGTCTGAGCAAATCAGTGTGAGCTCCGTGCCTCAGTTTTCCCTGAGCCTGCTGTGCTAAATAACATCAGACAGCTCCTCGAAATGTCAGGAAATCTGGGAGCGAGGAGCTCCTTTCAGCGAGCAAAAATAAGTATTCCTATTTATCACTGAGAACTGGTTATCTGAAGGTGAGTTTGATGGTCAGGCTGGTCACCCAAAGGAGCTCTCATCGTGAATTTTGCTTTGTGTGGACAGCAGGGAGTGTCACCACGTGAATTTTGGTCTTCATGACGTGGAATGAGGAAACTCAGGGCCACCACTGTGAGATTGCTCATGTAATGGCACGAGACACCAACCTGTGCATCCCACCTGAGCTCTCCGTGGCCTCTCAGCCCCATGGCAGAGAGGATTAGCAAAAAACATGGAATATCCAAACTGCTCTGACAGCCAACTCCATGTGGAGCTTGACAGATTCTCTCAGTGGCCCTCCTGGAAGGAAACGAGCAAAACTCCTGGAGAGGACAAATCCTCTGTGTCCCGACCATCGGATTTATTGGGATGCACTTTAACCCTCAGTCAGAAAAATAAATGATGCAGCGAGGTCAGAAAGCCCAATTTCACAGAACAGAATGATTTTCAGACTTGTCAAGGCTCTTTCCAGGGCTTTGCAAATCCTTTAATTCAATTACAGTGCTGACCAGTTGGAAGATGAGTGTTCATCTCCCAGAGCTCCCTTCTGCTTCAGGCCAGAGCTGCATCTCGAGGGGCTTCAATGGACATGTGGAATGCTGGTGGGATGTCAGGAGGGGGTTTGCTGCTTGTTTCTGAGGGAATAATTTCACCTTCTGCCAGAGCCTGATGCATGGCAGGGTGAGGGTGGGGAGGCCCTGGCACAGGTTTCCCAGGGAAGCTGTGGCTGTCCCATCCCTGGAATTGTCCAAGGCCAGGTTGGACAGGGTTTGGAGCAACCTGGGATGGTGCAAGTTGTCCCTGCCCATGGAACAGGGTTGGAAGGAGATCATCTTTCAGGTGCCTTCCAACCCAAACCACTCTGTGATTTTATGGTGGTGGCCTGAAGCCTGACCCAGCAAGAACCTTGATCTCAGGATTGAGGAGAGCCTTTCTTGATGCTGAGGATGGAAGTGCAGGCCAGCAAACTGGGTGGGAAGCACATCAGCCCCGCCCATTTTTGGGTGGTGGATCCAATCCACCACCAGCCAGCCAAAGAGACAAAGATGGAAAGGGTGATAATTGCACTGATGAGTGATGGGCTGTCCCCAGAACCTGAGCTGTGTCATTTTCAGGTGGGGAAGGAGAAACTCAGGGAGTGATTTATCCTCTGTCAGCCAGAGGAGCAGAGCAGAGCCACAACTCAGCTCTTCTGCCTTCTCTCATGGCTCTGCTCTGAATAAAAGTTAACTGTGGCCTGTATTGGGAGAAAAGGAGCCCAGAGGAGCTGGGATCCCAGGGAATGCAATTCATTTTTAGCTGTGGTAATTGTTTATTCAATGGTGTGTAGAGCTCAAATGTCAAATCTTAAGGAATGCTAAGCATCCTCCAAACCTCAGCAAGGCTCCTGACAGCTTCAAGGGCACTGCACAGGATTATCCCAGGGATTACCAACATGCATGTGATTTTTTTCACCCATAATCCTAGGCTGGGGCCTGGGCAAAGGGCTCTTGCAGGTTTTTTGGCTGTCCGATGGGATGTATTTACCTTTAATCTTCCATACAAGCCCAAATCGAAGCTGCAGTAATGGATCACTGCTGCTGGGAATTGTGTTCACACAGATCTTTTCCAGTCCCGGTATTCCATGTATTGGTCAAAACAATGCTGGAGAGTTTCCTGACATTTAAAACACATTTGGTTTGGTAGTGATGAGGGGGGCAGAACTCTGTGATGCAAATGCCTAAAATCCAGGCAGCTCCAAGAAAAAATTCCTTGTGTGGAACAACACAAGGAGGGAGGAGGGAGCTCCCTTTGCCCAATTTTACTGCAGCATCTGGGTCCTGGCTGGGAAAATCATCCTTCAGCTACAAAGGTACCTGGAGGGAAGGGTTTTTTTCATGCCCAAGGTGTAATTTAAACATGCCCAAGGCATGGAGATCCAGTGTGAATGCAGCGATGGGGACAGCACACACATGGCTGTGGCTGTGTTGCAGCCCAGCCCAAGCATTTTTTCAGTCATTAAAGTTGCACTGATGAGTGCCAGGAGAGAATCTGCTGCTCATCTCCAAGAGAAACAACTCAGGGTGAGGGGGGACATTGAAGATGTTTTGAATGAGACACCTGGAACAGGGCAGGGGAAGAATCTCAGAACTGACATTGGAATGGAGTGGAGTGGAATAGAAATAGAAATAGAAATAGAAATAGAAATAGAATAGAATAGAATAGAATAGAATAGAATAGAATAGAATAGAATAGAATAGAATAGACTTTTCCGTTAAAAGGGACTTAAAACAATCATCAACTCCAACTGCCCCACCAGTTTGGGGCTATCTGAAAGTTATTAAGACGGTTTTCCAAATCCCTCTCAAACACTGACAGGATTGAGACATTGGCCACCTCTCTGGGAAGCCTGTTCCAATGTTTGACAACCCTCTGTGTAAAGAAATTCCTGAAATTCAGTTTGAAGTGACAGTGAGGTGTGTTTCACCACGGCCTTCCCAGGAATATCCTGTTTGTGGAATAAAAATGTTTTTGAATTTTTTTTCCGGGTAACTATAAAAAGAACTCCTCCTCTCCACCCCCGCTTCTGGAGTGCTGCTGTGTTTGTCTCCGCTCAGGCACCAACACCTCACAAGTGTTGTTAGAAACTGTATCACAGCACTGGGCCTTCCCCAGCTCATTCCTGCCCAGCTCCTCCAGTTTACAAGTGCAGAAGATGCTTTTGCTAATTGCCATCTCTGCCAGCTCCTCCTGGGACCTGGGAGGCGGCTGAGGTTGTCCTGCCTGTGCTCTCTCCAGCAGCAGCAAAGAGCTACTGCTGCTGCAGCCTGTGAACCAGGACTTACACGACTCCCATCACTGTCATTCCCGAGCATTTCGCAGCTTTCCATGTGCTGTTGTTGCAACTGGAGCTGAACAACATAAAAAAAATAAATCTTCTTTTCTAGGTCACTTACAGCTCTGTATTTCCTTTTACATTTGCCTTTGTCCAGATCAGTGTTTTTTGGAGGGTTTAGGAGGGAGCAGTGCTGCCCCAGTGACAAGTGTCACTTTGCTTTGGAGGCTTGCAGGGGAGAGACGGCTTCAAAATGCAGCAGAACTGACAGGAACTCTCAGAACATTTTCTGCTGCTCTGAAGCAGGAGCGACGTGGGGCCCCACTCTCAGGTCCCCTGAACAAGGAGCATTTATTTTTGTCCCCCTGGCCTCCCTCCCTCCCCAGAAAAGCTTTCAGAAGAGGTGGCCTGGGAGCCCCCAGCCTGTGAGCAGTGCTCCTTCACTCTGACACCGCCTGTCATCTCAGGAAAGAAAGGAAGATCAAACAGCAGGATGGAGTGGGAGCTGTCACATCCACTGTACTTTTCCTGCTCGATTCTGTTACCCTTGGGCAGGTGAAGGCTGGGACCAGCAGCTGCATCCCTTTGGTCCTAACCTACCTGTCTGCTCGCTGCTCAGTCTGTGTGGATGACCTTGATTCACAAGTCAGAAGTCTTAGCCAGAGACATTTCAGAGGGGCTGGAGAGAAAACAGCCAGATTTACACCTTAGCACTCTGATTTCCAAACTTTTTTGTTGTTGTTGTTTCCAGGACTCCTGAGTGTCAAATTAAATGTTCTGATCAACTTTCTCCACACACTCAGATCCCCTCTGATTTCCAGACACACTGTCTCTCTCTCTCCCCAACTTGTTCTGCTTCCTTGATGGCTCCAGAAAGTTTCTTCTCACAAAATCTCCACTGTTTATTCTTTTATTCTTTATTCTGATGCTTATCTGCTTCTCTCCTCGGGGCATTCCCCTCTACCCACCTTCCTGTCTGGGATGGAAGAAGCTGCAGCAGCGGGAATCTCCCTTTTCCCACCCTCTGCAATCTGATCTCCTCTGGAGGTTCCTGGCTCCAGGTGCCAGATCGGCTTTGGGAGGAAGCGCCCTGGCAATGAGCAGTCCTGAGCCAGAGGATAAAAGCTTCCTGCTGGGATTCTGCGTTTCCTCTGTGATGGTGATGCTGCCTGGCTTTATCCCCGTGCTCCCTGCCTCCCCTGGGCCCTGGCAAAGAGAGTGCCAGGAGGATTGAGTGCATTCAGTTGTTACTGGATTAACCCATGAGATCTCTGTGAGTCTCAGGAGGACTTTGGAATTTCCCCATTTGGGAGCTGTAGTCCCAATCCTGATCCCTGCATCACAAGCCTTTCAGCAGCAGGAGCTGGTTCTCCCTCGAGAAGGATGTTCCAGTGTGGAAGCAGAGCCCAGGGAACCTGTTCAGGTCTGCAGGAGGTGCAGAGGAAGGGCTGAAATGATCACCCTGCCAAGGGAGGAGGCAGAGATAGATGTGCTTGGCACTGGTTTATGTGCATTTTATTGCTGGGCAGGTTGTGGGAGGGGTGGATGGGCAGGAAAAAAGGACATTTCACCCCTAGGACTGTGCCTGCTGCTGCACCATCAGCAGTTCCTGCAAGAAAAGCCACTCCCGGTGCTGCAAACCCCAGACAGGACAGCAAAGACATTTCTCAGTAAAAATTGCTTTAGCCAGCACAGTCATCATTGCTGCCTTATAATTGGCAAGCATTTAATTAGCTGAGGAATATTCCACATCTTCTCACTAAGTGGGAAGTCAGAAACTCCCTTTGGGATGAACGCTCTCCCAAACCTGTAACTGCACCTCAGCTGAACCTCAGCACATAAAGCACAGCAGACAGATGAGTGCCAGTTTGCACAGATGCTGAAACATCTGTCCAGTTTGGGAAAGGTGGGTGGCTGAAGGTAGAGGTGTCACTGAAAGTGGGAGTGGAATAGAATAGAATAGAATAGAATAGAATAGAATAGAATAGAATAGAATAGAATAGAATAGAATAGAACAGAACAGAACAAAACAAAAGCAAGCCCACTGCCTGGGTTTTTGGAGAACTCTCTGTCCTTTCTGATTCCAGATGCACAGAGATACAGCAGGATGGGGAGGAGAGAGGAGAAAGCCTAATGAAGACATATTGCTGGGAGCAGAGAGGTTTCCACCAGCTTGTATCTCTGCAAGCCGTTTTCATTAGCAGCAAGTGGCTTTAAAAGGTTTTGATAGCAATCCCTCTTTGCCTGAGCTCCAGAGGGGCTGGCAGAGCGTTTGGGTACCAGCGTGGCTTTGGTTAAACACATTTGCAGTAGCAAAGCTGGGAAATGACTCCCCCTCCTCCCCCGTGACCTGCTTTCCCGAGAAAAGCACAAGCAGATCCGTGTCACTCTGCTCAGCACCTGCTCCTTGTGAAATTGCTGGGGTGCTGTGTCTCCGTGCCTTTCCCCCAGCCATGGCAGGAAAGCAGGACTTAGAGCAGACCCCACCCCAGTCATACAGTCCACTTAAAACCACTGGGATTGCATGGCAGGGGAAATGTTCCTGCATGAAAACCTCTGCCAGCTTTGCAGGTCTGGAGCTTGATTTGTGTTTGCAGCTCCTGCCCGTGCAGGCTGGAGAGGGGAAGTTTGCTCTGCTGCTTTCTAGCTTCACTACAATCCTCTGCTGCCAGTGGCTCCCTGCACTCCTGCACCTCTGCATCCCTGCATCCCTGCACCCCTGTATCCCTACACCCCTGCACTCCTGCATCCCTGCACCTCTTCATCCCCCCACCCTGCACCCCTGCATTTCTGCACCCCTGCATCCCTGCATCCTTAATCCCTGCACCCCTGCACCTCTGCATCCCTGCAGCCTTAATCCCTGCACCCCTGCACCTCTGCATCCTTAATCCCTGCACCTCGGCATCCCTGCATCCCCGTATCCCTCTACCCCTGCACCTCTGTACCCCTGCATCCCTGCACCTCTGCACCTCTTCATCCCTGCACCCTGCACCCCTGCATTTCTGCACCCCTGCATCCCTGCATCCTCGCAGCTGCCAGGCTATGACAAGGTACCGTTCCCGGCAGCCTGGCAGCCCGAATCCCGCTGCCTCACTGTTCCCACTCCTCCCGAGGGATCTCACCCCTTTCCCTCTGATCCATCCGGGCCCTGCCCACCGGGGAGATGTTTACATCGACCCCCGCCGATGAGAAAACATCAGGTCAGCCCCCAGGAGAGCTGGGAAGGGCTTGTTCAAGGAGAGGGGGCAGCGCGATCTTAAACATCAGCATTTATTTATTTATTAGCGTTCATTTAGCCTCGGCTGCGCCAGCCCCCTCACTGCATTAACATCGTCTCGATTTCCCACAGGTTTCCTTCCCTTGTGCAAATGCAAATCCAAAGCAAAACTTCTGGATTCCTTCCTACACCCACGTAAGGAAGGGCAGGAATCACACTGGTCCCGTCTGAGTGGGTTTTTTTGCCTTTTGCTTTGCATTTTATTTGCCCTCTCCCTCCCAAAACTTGTAATGAAGCAACATTTCATGTGACAGGACATTATGGCTGCTCCAGGCACAGCATAGCAATGAGGAGGTGGTGCAGCATCCCTGATCCAGGATCCAAATGACCTTCAGGAGCAGGCAGATGTTGCTTTCCGAAATTCGAGCTGGGAACAAGGGAGGCATTCCATGCGTTCAAGGAGCTGCCAGCTCAGCTCCACTTGGCTGCTCCACTCCCATGAAATGCTCATTTTGTGGAGTGCAGAGGAAAAAGAGGCCAAAGGGATAGGAAGGAGCAAAGCAAAGGCAGTGGCAGGGAAAAGAGCACAGTGAGATGAGCTCACACTGACTAAACCTTCTTGTCTTCAGAGCAGCATCCCCATGTCCCTGTGTGGGTGAATGCCTGTGTTGTCCTACTCTCAGCTGGCTCAGAGCTCTCTGATGTCCAGCTGGAGGTTTGAAGTGCATGTTGAGTTTGATTTTGATGTTTCCCTGAGGTTCTGCTCGTGGGAATCCTGCCAGGAACAGCAAGGCTCAAGGCTGAGTTTGTCCCAGGGGAAGGGCTGTACCTTAAGGGACAGGTTCACACAGCCAGGTTGTGGCTGTCCTGTCCCTGGAAGTGTCCAAGGTCAGTCTGGATGCAGCTTTGAGCAACCTGGTTTAATTTGGTCATTGCCCATGACAATGAGCTTTAAATGCCCCTTCCAACCCAAACCATTCCATGCTTCTTTTGTGGGTGCTCCTAAATCCGTATCACCCAGGAAACTCTCATCAGAATGTTGGAAAAAAACATTCTGATGATTTAAAACCTCAGGTTTTTTTAAAAAAAACTGAATCTCACAACCCCATCCAGTTAATCCACTCCCTCTTCACTCTCCCAGGAACAGGGTCTTAGATGCTCCAGTGGAAAATGTGAGTTGCTGGTGCTAAAAGGAGGTGGCAAAGCATGAGAGACCTTTCTCCCGGCGATCCTGGAACGGGAATGTGCAGCAGTGCAAAAACCTGATGTGCTGTGATGGGATGAGGATCCTCTGCTCCCAGGGCTGGAGCCGAGGGGTGAACCTGCTTCACCTGCTCCACTTTGATGGGGATGTTGTCTGAGCTGTCTCTTCCTTTGGGCTGTGAAGGAGCAGGTGTGAAAGGTGCACTCCCACACTGAGCTCACCCACCACTCCTTTGGAGCAGGAGGTAAATTAGGAAATGCTCAGTGAGCAGACAGCCCCAAAAGGGCTCAGCAGCTCCCCTGGATTCAGAGTGATTTGAATATGCCCCCAGAATTTATCTGTACATGCCAAACCCTTCTCTAATGACTGCTTGCATCCCCTTTCTTTTACTTCAGTGCAGGGCTTTCAATTTTTTAGGGTGATTGCCTTTCCTTTGCTTTTATTTTCCCTTCTCAGTTGGGAACACCAGAGCATGAAGCCATCCAGAGTTCTTATGTCCAGATATCTCTGTTACTGTGATCCAGCTGCATCTGTGAAAACTTTATTCTTAGGAGATTCGTGTGGGTTTTGTGAAATGCATTGAAGCAATTTGTACTTTTAAAGGGCCACATTTCCATCTTGGTTACGGTTAATCTTTAATCCAGCATCTTCATCTTTGCCTGCAGCACCTTAATTTGGCTTCTTGATTTAATTTCTTTTACCGTCTGCTACCTCCTCCCATTCCCAGCCCCTCTGTCATCCGCCTGATTTATTTTTCTTTGTCTCTTTATCCTCTAGCCCTGTGCTCAGCCATTAAAATGTTCTGATTTAGGTTTCTGAGAAGCAGCATCCCCTGGAGCTGGGGTTTTGGTATCAGGAGAGCCATCCTTCTTCCCAACCTGGCCCTGGGGCCTCCTGTACTCTTGGAGACAGGGCTGGGATGTTGGCAGCACTGTTTGTTTGCTCTTTTGGGAAGCGCTGTTTAGAGGTAGACAGGAGGCAATCTGCCTGTCTCCATCCCTGCCTTTGCCATGGAAAGCTGGGAAGAGCCACAAGATGGATATTTCAGAGAGAGGGAGGCTGAAAAACAGAGGGCACAAGGGACAGGAGATCTGGACCAGAGCTGGGACTTGCAGGCTCTCTGTTCAGAGCTAGCACCAAACTTCCATCTCCCTCTCTCCTTTCAGTCCCACACACTGGATGCTGTGGCTTCAAAATCCCCAAATGGACAGTCCCACTGCCCATTGCCAGGGTTTGGTGTGAGCAACCACGGGGTGATGGTTGTGGTCATGTCAATCCTGCTCCCCTGAGCTCTAGCTGAAGGCTTGTTTGGGGGTTCTGAGGGATTTTAGGCTCTGTTGGGGTCATCTGTGGAGTCAGAAGTGCTGAGGAGCGAACAGCACGTGTGAGAACAGAGGATGTGAGTGAGACGTCTCCCTCCAGGTGTTTGCAGTGCTCTCCCAGCCTTTAATCCAAGTGCATTTGTACATCCTTGGGCAGCCAAAGGGAGCGTTTCCAGCTCGTTCACTGCTGGCTGCAGCGTCCTACATTTCTGCTGGCACCTGCTACGCTCAGCAAAAGCATTCCCTACCTTGTTTTCCCATTCTTCCCATGTTTCCCATGGGAAAAGCATCTAACCATTATGTCCAGGTGCAGGAGATGGTGGATCCTGCTAATGCACTAGGTTCCTTGGAGGATTTTCCCTGGAATATTTTTGGTACATGTGACAAAGCTGCTGCTCATCCCTCGGGTGCATTGATTGTTGTTGGTTTTTTTCTGTGAAACCAGGAAAATTTCCCAGTTTCTCAGAAGTGATTATAGGATGACTGGCTGTTATTCAGGGCACAGAAAGATTTGCCTGGACCAGGGACAGGTTAATTTCTGATGTGGAGTCACATCCTTTTCTAAGATGCTTTTCTCAGAGAAGCAGAGTCACATCTTTTGGGACACGATCCAGTTTGATCCTTCCTAGCTGGAGAGGGAATAACAGCAAAACCAGCCCCAAGCCTCTGGCATCTCATGGTAATTGGGAAATTATAGCAGGAAAGCTGACATGGAAGCTGAGGGAGTGAGCTGAACATCTTTGTGTCCATCTGGAACATGCACACAACACGTTTGCTCAAACAGGAGGATCCTGCAGGGTGGTACAACAAGGGGACAACAGCCCAGCCCTGGCTCCTGTTCTTGCCATGCAGGACCTGCCAAAACATTTCCGTGCAAGCTCAAGGACACCCGAGGAGCTGCCCCTGGAGAGAGAGAAGCATCCTGCAAGGCCTGGAGTGGAGGAGCAGCTGTGAATGTCACGTAGGGGTGGGAGGGAGGCAGATCCATCACTCACTGCTCTCACCTTGTCCTCTGCTGGAAAGCAGCCCTAGATGATAATGAGGGCATCCATCCTCCTGCTCACCTTTCCATCCCCCTTTTGTCCCACTGATACACTTCCCTCCACTCGGGAAAGTCAGCCTCAGAAAGTCCCAACCTCTGCTTACAATATTTTCACAGTGCCTTCTGTTTTTGCCTTTTTTCCCAAGGTGATCTTGATACCCAATGAATTTAGGCAAGACAGGGAATTGGTTGAATCACCAGCACTGGAGGGATTTAAAAGATGTGTAGATGTGGCACTTGGGGACACAGTTTAGTGATAGGTTTTGCAGTTCTGTGTTATCTGTGGGACTTAAACAGCTTTTTTGACCTAAACTATTCGATGATTCTATCATTTGCATTGTTCTGATACTGTGGTGCAGCAGAAAAAATACAATGGGGCAGCTTTGCCCCAAAACATATCTTATTTATAAAATTTATTTAGAATATTATACAAGTTTTATTTTATTTATAAATCTTCTTTGCAATCCTATTCATAACTCCTAATCTAGGAGTTATGGCCTGGATTTCTTACACTGAAGGGATCACAGAAGTGCTGTAAAGATGTGTTTGGTTCTGGATAACAATAAGGAATTTAAGAGCAGAGGATGAAGACTTGGATGAATAAATTGTTGCCCTGTTGTGGAAATAGAATGAAAGGAGCTTGTAGTGAGATGGGTGTCAGATATTTCTCCCAGGGAACAAATGGCAGGACAAGAGGAAACAGCCTCAACAGAGGATATTTGGAAAAAAATTCTTCATGGAAAAGGTGATCAAGCATTGGAAAAGGCTGCCCAGGGACATGGTGGAGACATCATCTCTGGGAGAAGTCAAACAATGTGTGGATGTGGCACTTGGGGACATGGTTTAGTAGTGTACATGCTGCTGGGTGATGGTTGGATTTGATGATTTTAAGGGTCTTTTCCAACCTTAACAATTCCAAGATTCGATGATTCCATGGAAGCAGTCCAAGGTCATCTTCTGCAGCCACCACCATGAGCTGACCCGATGACAACATAGTTTGCAGTGTGGCTAAATAAGACAATTATTTTCCTTTTTTTCTTCTTAAAGCCATGAAGCCAAGGGATTATAGGGAGCTGTCAGTGTTTCTGTTTCACAGGGTTCTGTAGAGGAGCTGGAAAAAGTAATCCTTTTAAAGGAAAAAAAAAAATCCACAAACAAAATTACTTCAAACATGCCTTACAGAAAAAACCCCCCAAAACCAAAACAAACAAAAAACCTCTTCTTGATACTTCAAGTTCTGATCGTAATTAGATGCTGTGGGAGCCACCAGATTTGTAATTATTAAACAGCCACTAGAACTGGGGTAATCCAATCACAGAACGGTGGTTTGGGTTGGAAGGGTTCTTAAAGATCACCCAGTTCCAACCCCCTGCCATGGGACACCTTCCACTCCCCCAGGCTGCTCCAAGCCCCATCCAGCCTGGCCTTGGACACTTCCAGAGGTGAGTCAGGAAGGAATATTCAGCTGAGTTTTATGATCAGGGCCTTTTGTGGAACGTTATGACACTTCCCAGGGATTTCCACATTTGTTTCTGATTTAGAGACTGAGGACAAAAGGCCTTTAGGTTTCTCTGCATTTCTCCTCTGCCTAGTCCATGGCATCATATTTCAGTATGAAAATTCTGGCACATTCAGGATTGCTCAGTGGAACATTGGGTGGGACAGAGGAATCCTTCTGGGGGCTCATCCCAATGAAATATCTGCCTTTAGGAAAGGACTTTGGCAGGGCAACACAAGGAAATCGTGTTTCCTTGGGCTGTGGGCCCAGTGGCAAATTTCTACCCCATCCCACCCTTCCTTGTGCACTGAATCATAAAACCACAAAATGGGTCTTTGGGAAAAAAACCTTGAAGATCACCCAGTTCCAAACCCTGCCACGAGCAGGGACGCCTTGGACACTAAACCAAGTTGCTCCAATCCCCATCCAACACAACCCTGACTGCAGCAGCTCCTTGGAGAACAATCCATGTTCCCAAGTTTCTCCGTCCAGAGATGATTCCTCCATTTCAGGCCTTCTTCTGGAGCAGGGCTGTAAAGGAGGGACAGGGCTCATTAATTCTCCACCATGAGCTCCGGATTTGAAAGGCAGAATTCAGACCCAGGAGGCTGATGGTGGTGGGGAGTGCTGAGCTCCTTCTCTGGTGGGATGGCCTGGCCTTGTGATGAGAATCATTAGAGCTCAGTGTCAGCTGCACTTCTGGTGCCTGAAAAGATTATCTCCAGATAATCTTCGGGGTATTTAGCCAGCCATATGCTTTATTTCAATGGTAATATCTATTTCTTTGTGCATTTGAACACTGTTTATGTTAATTAAGGCTTCAGACTGGAGGCTGCATATGGGCTGTTTCTTCTTTTTCTTTCTTTTTTTTTTTTTTTTTTTTTTTCTGGGCCTAATTTGCAGATAGAAAGTAACCTCGTCCCCTGAAAATGCCGCAATTCAGTTTGCTGTGCTCATGAATTCATAGCTGGGCAAAGGGCTTGCTTGGCACCTCCTTATATCTTTTCCTGTCCCTCTCTCCCACAGACATAAAAAGGAAATCTCAAATATTCCTAATTTCCCACAGGTCACGAATCTTTTCTTAAATCACTGTTATCTTAATTCTGCATCTGTCAGTTCTGAAGGAAATCACCCCAAACCAACTTGAATTAGGGGTCTCTGTGAAAAATAAAATCAAATTAATACTCCTAATCTGGTTTCTTTTTCCTTGCACCAAGCAACTGGATCAAGAGTGTTTCTTCTTCCTTTTCCACATTTTCCATTTTCATTGAGGTTTTTTGGGTTTTGTTTATTTATCCTAAAGAGCTAATTTAATAATAGCTGCTGGTCTGATTATTGATCCTTTCAGATTGGCAGAATATTGTTCTGTTCAGTGCCAGGCCTGTGCTCCTGGAGTAGAGGTGAGAAAAAGGGCATCAGTGCCAATCAAAACTCATAAGGAAACTGAGTAGTTTAGCAGGAAGTTTTATACTGGGTTTAGTTTGGGGTATTAGTTCTGTAAAGAAAGCAGGAAACTCAGCTAAGGGATGTGTGGATGTATTTATAGACTGCTTATTCCAAATATCAGAGCTCTGCTTATTCCAAATATCAGAGCCCTGAGTGCCCTCTTACAGATCTGTATCCATCCACATCTCCTTTGTGTGCCTCAGTTTCCTTCCCATAGAATGGGTTGGGTTGGAAGGGACCTTCAGAATCACCTCATTCCATGAGCAGGGACATCTTCCCCTATCCCTAATTGCTCCAATCCCCATCCAGCCAGGCCTGGAACACTTCCAGGGATGGGGCAGCCACAGCTGCTCTGGGCACCCTGTGCCAGGGCCTCCCCACCCTCCCAGGGAAGAATTCCTTCCTTACATTTAGTCTGAATCTCTCCTCTTTCAGTTTTAAATCATTCCATTTGCCGTGTCACTCCATTCCTTCATTCAAATTCCCTCTCCAGCTCTCCAGGAGCCCCTGGAATGGGCTCTGAGGTCTCCCTGGAGCCTTCTGTTCTCCAGGCTGGACATTCCCAGCTCTCCCAGCTCAGAGCAGAGGGACTCCAGCCTCTGGGGCATCTCCATGGCCTCGTCTGGACTTACTCCACGTCTTTCCTGTGCTGAGGATGCCAGAAGTGAATTCAGCACTCCAGGTCAGAGCAGAGGGGGAGAATTCTCTCCCTTGCCCTGCCCACGCCATGTGGATCCAGCCCAGGAGCCCAGGACACTTTTGGTTTTCTTGGCTTTGAGCTAAATAAAGTTGATGGTGACTGATTTCCTTAAATGAATGTAGGGAAATTGCTGGGCCATCCTTTATTTAATTGGAACTTCAGGTTTCATTTTGAGCCACGTGGATTTACCAAACCTGTGCTACATTTCAAGTCCAGAGGCTCAGAAGTGCAGGATTTTTCCAGGAAGTTCGGTTTTGCTCCAATAAGCCTTACACCGCCTTGCTGGATGTGTGAGATGTCTCTCAGGATTTTTAGCAGCATAACTGAGAGCTCAGCCTATCTTTGAACCAGTGGATTGATCACAGAAAGGGAAAATTATCTCTTGGATAACAGAATGACCCCTGTGAAAGAGTTTTGCTGGTTTTATTTAGTTCTTAGGAAGGTCTCAACTAAGCAAAGCGTGATCACTGCTTTGGTACTGAGGGTGTCCAAAATATTCCAAGCAGCTGCTATGTGAAAGATTGATTTAAACCCATATTTAGCTTAGTCTTTAATGAATTTCAGCATTTACCTCTCTGGCATGAGATCCTTTGTAACTGCTTTAGCAGCCAATCAAAGATTTATTTTATTTTATTTTTAATCAGCCTTTTTCTTTCCAAAGCTGCAAACCTTTTCATGTCCCTTTCTCTTAGGAACCATCCACACTTTAATTCAGCCCTGAGGTCCTGCACAAACAGTGACTCTGACACACTTTTTGCAGAAATATGATTGCAGGGGTTGGTTTTTTTTTTTTTTTTTTTTTTCCTTGTGTCCCGGGCTATTGTGCAGAGCCAAAGTGTCTGAAAGGCGCTTTGGGGCAGTCTTTGGCTGGAAATGAAAATTGCTTTTGGGAATCCCACAAAAAGGATTAACTTTGACTTCATCTCTGGTTTGTTCTCCAAATTAATAATCAATCTGCCAGCAGGACCCGTGCCAAGCACTTGCCTGGTTGGAGAAGGGGGGAATGGCTCTTGTGAAACAAGAACAGTCAGAGAACCACGGCGTTGTTTGGGTTGGAAAAAACATCTGGAGATTCCTTGTGCTTCTCAGGTCTCAAATATCTCCCCCAATTAAAAAAACTCTCTCTGCTCCGTGGTTCTTCCAACAACAAAAGCTCTCCATTTGTGCAAATTCCTGTCCAGAGCAGCATTTCTGTTCGAGAAAGTCCTTAAGCATGTGCTTAGCTCCTGTTTAAATCTACAAGACAGTGCTTAATTGCTTTTCCCCATCAAGTGCTCAAATAATGTTCAGAGTCATGTTGTAACATATGGTGAGACATTCTCTCCTGTGCAGCATCACTGGAATTACACCGGAGATAAATCTGACCACGAACGTTAGAGACAGAACCAACTTGTCAGGTTCCCTGCTCACCCTCCCAGTGCAACTCTTGTCACGCCAGTCTGGTCTGGGGATTTCCACAATTCCTCCTTCCCTGGGTTGTAATCACTCTGACTACACTCTCTTCTAATATTCTGCCCACGTTTTCCCTTTAGTAGATTTTCCTCTTTCTTGCCTCCCCACTGGAGACCGCCTGGAAATAATTCTGCTCCCTTATTAGAGTACCTGGATTCAATATTTGTGAAGAACTCAAATTCTGCTCTTTTCTCTCTGAGCTTTGAGCACGGATTTCCCAGCACAAGCCCAGTGCATTTTTTTGGCAGAATCAAAGGCTTTTCTAGTGCTTTACAAACGAAACCTGAACCCACAGGCAGGCGCACAGGAACACACAAATGTTCCTCCCCTTATGGACCTGTTCATTAATAGCCCATTGTCTTCCAGAGCTTTTCATCAGGCCCACAGTAAATGAATTTTGCATGCAAATGTGAAACATTCCCTTTTTCAATCTATCTGCTTTGTAATTTGAACTCCTGCCAGTGAAATAATCTTTACATGGCAAAATCCAGTGACTGAATTTTGAAATTTTGAGTTTAGGATTTCAAGGCTGCACTGAACTATGTGGCTTTTGGTAACACTTGATGGTTTAACCAAACAGTATCTGGGCAGGTATCTGCAACCAGCAAACCCAAACTCCCTCAGATGTGTTTCACTGGACCTTGGAGAATTCCCATTAGGTCTCTTTTAGTGGTACTGAGTATGGGATCTGCAGCAGGTGATGCTGGACAGGCTCAAACAGTCACAAACCATGAATGGGACAGCCCAAAATCACAAGGAATTATTGTGAGACCTCACCGGGAACAACAAATCCAACTCTGGGACCTCCAACGTCAGAAAGATGTGGAGCTGCTGGATGAGTCCTGAGGAAGCCACAGAGATGCTCCAAGGGCTGGAGTCCCTCTGCTCCGGAGCCAGGCTGGGAAAGCTGGGGATGTTCAGCCTGGAGAAGGCTCCAGGGAGACCTCAGAGCCCCTTACAGCACCTAAAGAGGCTCCAGGAGAGCTGGAGAGGGACTTTGGGCAAGGGAATGGAGAGACAGGACAAGAGGGAATGATTTAAAACTGAAACAAGGGAGATTCAGACCAGATGCAAGGAAGAAATTCACCCCTGTGGGGGTGGTAAGGCCCTGGCATAGGTTGCCCAGAGAAGCTGCCCCATTCCTGGAATTATCCAAGGCCAGGCAGGGTCCTTGGAGCACCCTGGGATAGTGGAAGGTGTCCCTGCCCATGACAGGGGGTTGGAATGAGATGATCTTTAAGATCCCTTTCAAACCAAACTATTCCAGGATTCTACATCCACAGTGGGAATCAGTGAGAAGACACTCGTGGCTCTTCTGCCTCATCCTTCTACCTCCAAATTGGTTTTCCCAACCTGTCTCCAAGCTCCATCCCCAAAGGGTGCAGAGATGTTTTATCCAAAGGGTGGCAGGGCAATGAGAAGAGGTAATTAGGGAGGTTTGCAATGAGCAAGGAAAGGATGAAAGAAAAGTTATTCTTCTGAGGAGATTAATACCAGAGGAATGGACATGCTCTTTGGAGCATTTGAGTGGTTTAATGACTGGTAATGACTAATTAATTAATAATCACTGGTAATAATGAGGGCCAGATTTTCATTTTTCTATTAAATGGTGTGGCTGGACTTATTCTGAGGTGATTTACACCAAGTTTCTGACTCAGCACATCCCCATCACCCATCCTTTACGTGATTTATAGCAGCTTTTAAAGCAAGAACTGGATGGCTTTGATCCAATTGCTTTCTTTGAGTCCAACAGGATAAATAAGCAGGCACCAGACCAGGTCTTTGAAGAGCAAAAGGTGGTTATTTTAATTTTTAATTTTTTCTTCTTGACTCAATACCGCTGTGCACTTTCTGTGTGCATCTAGAAATGGATTTCAGGCTGTGCCAAGTGTGGCTTTGGCCCTGGATAGATTTTATCCTGATACTACATTCAGTGCTGTTCTGTCAGCTTTTCTGCCATGGGAGTGTGAGAGCAGGCACAGCATCTGGGGAGTGTTATTTGTTTTCTGATACTTTCCCTGGGGTTTCCTGTTCTTGTTGGTTTTCTGATTTATTTTCTTTTTTTTTTTTTTATTTTTTTTCCCTTTGGATGAGTTTACTTCTGTTGATATGTGGCCCAGATCTGTCCTAGTCTACTTTGAAAGCTGGTAAATGAGTAAAGCTGGACTTTGGCATTGGAAGTGATGTGAGGGCAAATTGTATTCCCACATCTGAAGAGAGTTCAGGCTCCTTGGGGCACGGGGTGTCTGTGGGTAGCAATGTACACAAATATGATGCTCTAAAAACGGGAGCTTTATGCATTTCTATTTGCAGGAAAGGGCTGCTTAAACAAAAAAAAAAAAAAAAACCCAAAAAAAACAACAACAACAACAAAACAAAAAAAAAAAAAAAAAACAACAAAAAAAAAAAAAAAAAAAAAGCTGAGGGTAGAGTTAAGGATGAAAGGACAGGCTGGAAGGCCTGGGGTTTAGTCTGGAGAAGAGGAGGCTCCCAGCACATCTCAGAGCCATTTCCAGTGCCCAAAGGAACTCCAAGGGAGCTGGAGAGGGATTTTGGACAGGGGCTGGGGTGACAGGACACAGGGAATGGCTTTAAGCTGCCAGAGAGAAGGGTGAGATGGGATATTGGGAAAAAATTCTTCCCTGTGAGAGGAGAGAGGTGCGGACACAGGTTTTCCAGAGAAATTGTGGGTGTCCCATCCATGGAAGTGTCCAAGGCCAGGTTGGATGGGACATCGAGCAATCTGGTCCAGTGGAAGGTGTCCCTGCCCATGGCAGGAGGCTGGCAAAAAAAAAAAAAAAAGTCTTTAAAGTCCCTTATAAAACCCTTCTATGATTCCAAAATTCTATCATTAGGAGCCTTTTAAAAGCACTTTTCTAGATATCCTCAATCCCATAAATGAAAAAGATAAACAGAGCACTAAAAAACCCTCAGCTAACAAAAAATCCCCACCACAAGCCAAATGCACCAATATCTACAAAAAAAAAAACCCAAAAAAACCCCCACAACAGTCTGTTATGGAGGGAAAGTAAAAGCTGTTGCAGAAATTTGGGCAAAGGATAAATTGACAGCAAGCAATGCAAATTAAAACCTTGAAAAATACAAGAGGAAAAAAAAAAGGAAAGGTGTAAGAATTTTATTCTTCAGAACAGCAAAGATGAATAAAAAGCAAAATTTAGAGTCTGCTGAACCCATAATAAATCCTGATGGTATTGGTTTGTTACTAGCTCGAAATGACAGATTTATTTATAATAATGCAGGAATTTCAATAAACGCCTGTATTCTGTAATTGGAAGAGAGCCTGCTTCCTTAATCCACATCCCAGCCTAATGAAATACTTCTCATTACACCAGCAGCTGGAAAACCTGCTGTACATCATCCAACAAAGTGAGATATGGGCACGAGTAACAAGACAAAACAATTTGGAACTCAAAGATTTTAAAAGAGCAGGTTAAGACCAATTTGGGATCACTGCTCTTTAGGAAAAGAGAGGTGGAAGAGTTCCCCAAATCTGGAGAGAGGAGCAAGTGTGTGTAAGCACAGCAGCCTCACATCTGTCGTAGGCACAGTATCCATCTGAAATGGGATCCAAAAATTTAGGGATTGTGGGTAACATTATGATTATAATTGAATAATAGCACGCTCATTAAAACAGAGGCATTAATAGCAATCAACTTATGGAAAATAGATTTTGTCAAGCTAAATTAATACTTTCTAGGAGAATACAGAACTGGTTGTTGGAGTCTGGGAATTTGTCATTATTTGTACACATCATAAATAAGGCATTTTTTTTCTGTGACAGTGGATAAACAGAACAACTCAGTAATGCAGATCTTGGAAATACAAGCAGGACATAGAGGGGAGAAGACAGAATTCAGATTTCCCATGAGACTGGCCTTGGATCTCCTGGTCCCTTCTGAGAAGGGTGTTGGGGAATGTCAGGAGGTGCATGAAAGAGAGCAAAGAACAATGCCAGGGTCTGAAAATCTCTCTGAAAGTCTCCAAGAGATGATGTGACAGCTCAGAGAGAACCATGTGAAGAGCTGCTGATCCAGAGAAGACAGATTTATGTCCCATGAGATGGATGGATGGATGGAGAACCACAGGATCACAGAATGGTTTGGGTTGGAAAAGGCCTTAAAGATTATTTAGTTCCAGCCCCCTGCCATGGGCAGGGACACCTTCCACTAGAGCACGTTGCTCCAAACCCCATCCAACCTGGCCTTGGACACTCTCAGGAATGGGACATTCAGATATTTAGTACGGTCCAGACATTTAGAAAGCTCTGGATGAGCACAAGAAAGAAAAAAAAAAAAAAAAAAAAGGTTTTGTGTATTGCCTACAACTTCTACGGTACAACTAATTTGGGGTCTTTTTTATGATTTTATTTTTTTAGCTATGAACAGTGCTCCAACCCAAACCAGAAATAATTCAGGGAGGCTCAGTGTCACATGTTGAACAGGATCAGAGTCGACAATGACAGCAGGATGTGCTGGTGCTCTGTCACCCAGGCCACAGTGGCACAGGGAGGTGGAGGGAATAGTTGGTGAGGAGCAGGTCAGAGCCTGCACCGAGCCAAGACCTGCAAAGAACTTGTCTGTGACTCAGGGCAGGTCTCTGGAGCCAGCAGCACAGAGCTGTCCAGGCCATCTGTGATGCACCCAGGGCTGCTGAGCAGCTTGGCTCCATCTGGAGCTGCCCTGGGCTCGCTGCTGGCATTGCTGCCAAGGTCCCTCCTCTGAGGATGGTCAGCTGTGGGGATGGGACATCTTTCCCCATGTCCCTTCAGTGAAGGCAGATGGCCTTTTGCTCTGCCTCCATGTCCTGTCTCAGGCTCCTCTGAAGCCCAGGTTATGCACAGGGATGTTGATCTTCTCCCCATCTACTGAATTTCTGCACTTGTTCTCTGCATCTGCGCTCCCTACGTGACCATATCCCAGGAGACAGGACTGGACAAGACACAGAAGCAATGGGTGGAAAATGACTGCAGTTTTTGGGTCCCCGCTGTCCCAGCACATGAGGCAGAGCAGGAGATTCCCCTTTTCCCTGGCTTGGCCCATTGTGCTCACACAGAGATGGGGCTGCAATCATTTTTCCCCACAAAACCATCCCACCTGTGGGATGAAGACCAGGGAGACATCTTATGACCCCTTCCCCATTCTGCTGCTTCTCCCCACCCCGAAAGGATGCCAGGACAAAGCAGTGATCTGTCCCTTTGATGTCTTCAGGTCCCTCTGGCCATGAGGGAGGAACATCCCTGCCATGCCCAGAGCCCTGGGAATGTGGGAAAGGGCTGAGGAGTGTCGTGGGCTGGCCTTTGGAGAAGGAATAAGGGAGGGGTGAAGCTGTGATTTGGGGCTCCTGTGGCTGGGGGAGGTCTGTACACATCCATATAGGGTGTGGAGCAGGAGGTTGGGGTGTTTGGGATGAGAGATGGGGCTGTGGGGGAAGTCAGATATTTCAGGTCTGTAGTGTTATATCCATAAATGAGATATGTGGGACAGGGCTGTAGGGATGGGGAAGTGTGTTCAGATTGTCTAGGGACAGGGCTGTAGGATTATTTAGCTGTATGTCCTACATGTGGATCAACAGGGTGGGTGTCACAGGGTTATAGGGTTATGCAGCACATGTTTGGTGGGAAGTTGTGCATAGGTATATGGGATAAATGGGGCAGAGCTGTAGGGTTAAGGGTGTGTACATGGAACAAGTGGGACAGGGCTATAGGCTTAAGAATATGTGTATGGGATATGTGGGACTGGGCACAGGGCTAAGAAGGTGTATATGGGATAAGTGGGAAAGGGCTATAGGGTTAAGAAGGTATATATGGGGTACGTGGGGCAGGGTTGTAGGGTTGAGTTGCATGTAAATAAGACAGGGTTATAGGGGCAAAAGGGTGTATATGGGACATGTGGGACAGGGCTGTAGGTTTAGCGAGCTGTATATGGGATATGTGGGAAAGAGCTATAGCATCAGGAAGGTGTATATGGGACATGTGGGACAGGGCTAGAGGGTTAGAGAGATGTATGTGAGATATGTGGAACACGGCCATAGGGTTAGAGAGGTGTATATGGCATATGTGGGAAAGAGCAATAGGGTCCGTAATGTGTATAATGCACAGGTGGGACAGGGCTATAGGGTTAGAGAGGTGTATATGGGATATGTGGGAAAGAGCAATAGGGTCCGTAATGGGTGTATGTGACATGTGGGATACGGCCATAGGGTTAGAGAGGTGTATACGCGATATGCGGGAAAGAGCAATATGGTTAGGGGGTGCATATGGGATATGTGGGGCAGGGCCTTAGGGTTAGGGAGGTGTGTATGGCGATCGTGAGACCGGGCAGCCCGGGGGCTGCAGGGGGCCGTTCCCATGTGTGGGGGGTGATGGAGGGGTCACAGCGGTCCAGGGGTCCCGCACCAGGACCAGGATGGAGCCGCAGGTCCTGCGGGGGGTTGGTGGGATGGGGGCGGCGGGGGGCGCGGTGCCCGCTCCCCGCCCGCCCTGACGGCCGCTCTCCCTCTCTCCCCGCTCCGCCGCCCCGTCCCTCCCTCCCTGCTCTCCTCCCTCCAGCAGAGCCTCCGCCTCCGCCTCTCCGCCCGGCGCCTGGTCCTGGCGCGGCTGCCGAACGGTCCCGCTCGACGCCTCCCGGACCAAGTGCCTGTGTGACCGGCTCTCCGCCTTCGCCATCTTAGCCCAGCTCAGCCCCGACATGGTGAGTCCCGCCGGCGGCACCGCGGAGGGAGGAGCGGAGGGGCCGGGGAGGTGTGGGGACACACGGGGGACGGGGCGGAATGGAGCGGGAGGGAAGGGGACGCGCTCGGGATGCAGCGGAGCATCCCCGGCGCTCGGCTCTCGGGTACCGCGGAGGCGCGGCGGGGACAGCCCCGAGCGCGGCTGCTGCTGCTGCTGCTGCTGCAGTCCGGTGTCACCGGGGCCGTGGCGACAACAGCGTGAGGCTTTGCATAACCCTCCCCCTTCCTTCTTCCCCGCCGTCCTTCCTCTCCCCTTCCCCGCCGACCCTGAGCGCAGCTTTGGGGACACACGCGCACGGACATCGGGGCTGCTCCCCTCGTCCTCCCCATCCATCCTTCCATCCCCGCGCTCTTTCTCGGGACGTGAGCCCCGCTAAACGCGGGGAGCCGCCGGCCCCCGCAGGCGTCTTCGCTCCCGTGGGCTCCCCCACGCGCGGAATCTTCGCACGTGGGTTATTTTGGGGGGGCGGAATCGCCCCGCTCCGCCTCTCTCCCCGCGTGTCTCCATCATCCCCGCCTCGCCGTCCTTCCCGCCGCCCCACGCAGTTTTTGGGGTGGGTGTGTGTGTGGTTGGGGGGGTTCCCACGCTGGAATCGGGGAGCGTGGAGGGGAGGAGTTGTGAAGTTTTTTTGGCCGCTTGTTGGGGACACGAAGTCGGTGCCGCGTCTCGGACGGAGCCTGCGGGAAAGAAAAAAAGGAAAAAAAAAAAAGTGCGAGATTCCTAGAAATTATCGCTGGGCGGCTGCACCCTGAGTCAGAGCACGGGGAGGATGCCAGGGCACTAAAGACAGCGCTGGGGTGGTCAAAAGACGCTTCGCAGGCTCCTCTCTTCCACCTTGTGCTTTTGAATGTTTTTCTTTCTTTTTTTTTTTTTTTTTTAAAGTAGTTCATCCCATTTTGGACAGTTCCCAGGTTCACAGAGCAAAGCCACCCCCTCCTCCACCTAAAGCTTCTCCATCTGCCTGGGCACTGGGAGTTACTGGGCCCTTGCAATTATTTACTAATTATGGCTTGCTTGTTAAATGCTGGCTTAATTCGGCAAAAGGGGAGGGGAAAGGAAGAAAGGAAGGGGTGAGCGTGGTAAAGGGAGAGGGGGGATCACATTTTCCAAGATGAAGGTTTGGTTTATTATTAGAAACACTAATGTATTTGGTCCACTAGTTACCATGGAAACAACATCTGCACTGAAGTGGTTTTAAAGACACAGTGTTGGTTGTGTTTGCCCGGGCCCCGAGCAGGCCCAGCCACCACAGGGCTGAGAAATGGGCTCTGGGGTGTTGGGCAGAGCAGCTTTTGGGCTCCTCTGGACAGAGGCACCAACTCTGTGGTCTCAGGTAGAGATATTCTGGTTGAAGGATGCTCAGAGGTAGCACTGGGAGTGCATTCCCGCTTGGAAGCAGCTGGCTGCATCGACCCTGGCATCCCTGCACCCATCCTCTTCCATGGGTTGTTGTTTCCTTGTCTTGCCATCAAAAACCAAGCGGGCAGGGAGGCGGCTGCTGGGCTGGTGCTCTCCAGGAGCGTTTCCAGCCTTCTCGAGGTGGACAGGGTGATCTCAGGTGAGCCAGGTGGGATTTATCACCTGCCCTGGGAGCCTTCAGGGCTGTGACCTGCCTGCCAGCAGGGCTTCACCCTTCACCCCAAGCTCCAGCAGGTTCAGGGTCTGGCTCTAGAGGTTGTGATTGATGAGTGAGCCTTGCCCTGCATGACTCCGAGATATCCTGACAAAGTTTTGGGAGGTTGCATGGCTGGGGAAAATAAACTGGGATTTCTGCTGCAGGGAGGCTTCTAAGGCAAAGCCTGGAATGAAGAGAGCCCAGAGCTACTGGTGAAAGTGCCCTGCTGATCCATCTTCTGAAAGCAGGCAGAGGATCAGGCAGTGTGGCAAAAGCAAAGGGAATCTTCACCTTGTCTAAAGCAGAAGTTTCTTTTATGTAGATTTTATGTTCACACACTGTTTGGTATTATTTAATTAAGCATACTGGGGAAAAAATGGTTAATTTGATGTGGCCAGATGCTGCTGCTCCCTCAGCTCCAGGTGTTTGGGTGTTACCTGGATAACACAGGGTGGATGTTAGCCCTTTATGATCCCTGAAAGTATTTTGCATTTAAGAGTGGGCTTGCCTGCAGGAGGATACAGCTTCCTTCTCCCAGGCATGTTTTATTATCTCTGCAACTAAACTCACAGCTACTCCTTTGGGGTTTAGGCCTAAAATTGCTTCTTTTGCCGTCTCTCCAACTCCTCTAGCTGCTGGTTGGGTTATGTTTCCCCAACTCATTTTTTTCCTGCCTCGAGTCCACTTGTGGGTATCAGGAGGAGTCCTTTGGCTGTGCTGGGGGGACAGCTGGGGCTTGGATATCTCCTGAGTCCTCCCAGCTAAGCCAACCCAAGGGTTTCATGATGGTGGGGAGCAGCAGTGAGGCTGAACCAGCTGGGACCCATCTCCTGTCTGTGCCTGCCCTGTGAGCTTGCATGGCTGTGCTCATCCAGCTCCTCATTCCCTCGCTTTCCTCCCCAAATCTCATTCTGAACAAGCCCACGTTGCCTCCCGTCCCCAGAGGTGGCATCTCGTCATCGTTGGTGTCTGCGGTGGTGACATTTATGGTGCAGTTTTTCATGTGCCTTTGGAGCTCTCAGGACAAGAAGCTCCGTCCGCCTGTGTCATTAATATTATTTATTGCTATAAATCTCCCTTCTGGAGCCTTTGGCCCTGGCAGCTTGAAATATTTGTAACCCTGGTGTGGGCACAGCTCCTTTGCAGTGAAAAAAAGGCTTTTGGGACGACTGTTGCTGCTGATTCGGACTGGCCAAGGACAGTTTGCCTGGGCTGGGACCTGAGAGTTGCTCATGTGGTGGGGAAAGGAAGCAGTTTTCCTTGATTTCAGTGGAGCTGGAGGCTGAAGTGCTGTGTTTTGAATCGGTTTGGGAGACAGACATCCCTAAACCGTGATGGAGCTGTTCGGATCCGGCTCAAAAGCCGGAGTTCAGATTTGTGTTTGATTTCCCCTGCTATTTCCACTTGACAGAGGCAGCCTCATGCCCTGCTTTGGCACAACTGCTGTTTGACCATCATGAAAGATTAAAACCTCTTAAATTAAGGAACACACACAAGCATTTTGGGACTGTCTTTTTGTTCTAGCTTTATACCCTGCCTATTTTGGAAGGGCAATGCCTGTGGTGCTGCACCTGCACAGTAGCAGTGCTGACAGAGAGTGAGGGCAAAGGGAAACCACAGAGCTGCACGTGAGGCCCGGGGTGGTGGGGTTTTTTCAATATATTTTTGCAGTTTTTGGAGGTGGGAAGGAAGCCTGAGGATGAGCAGCAAAGCCTTTCACTCTTTGGTTGTCTCAACTGAGTTTGGCTCATGTTTTCTTCGCTGCCTTCCACCTTGTGCTTGGCCTTTGTAAAGTCAATCAAGCTTTAAAGCTTAGCTCAGGACAGCTTGGATGGGGTTTTGGGAAAGCTGTGGAAGGTCTCTCTATCCATGGCAGGGCATTGGAATTGGATGATCTTTAAGGTCCCTTTCAACCCCAGCTGATGGTTCTGGGATTTGTACAGACCTTAGAGCTGGAGTAAAACTCTACAAATAAACCTCTGTTTTCTCTCTCCCTCCTTATTGGTCCTGCCTGCAGAAAGCTGAGCAGAGAGAGGCACCTGAGCTGTCCTCTCATTTCTAGGCTTGATGAAGATCAGGAGCTGGTGGCAAGAACTTGTAGGGGTGCTGAGTTTGCTATGCCTGCACCGAATTTTTGGGACATCTCACCTCTGTGTTGGTGTTTTACGACAGACAAAACCAGCAGCTGTAGAGATTTGTGGGGTTTATTGTAGCAGAGCTGTCCTTGGTGATTTCTGGCCAGGCAGATGAGCATCCAGAGAGAGCAGACCTGTGAGATGAGAGGAAAAAGCCTTAAGTTGTGCTGGTGGGGGATTAGATTCGATATTAGGAAAAAAAAAATCTTCATGGAGAGGGTTGTCAACCATTGGAACAGGCTGCCCAATGAACCAGGGGACTCACCATCCCTGGAAGTGTTGAAGAAATGTGTGGATGTGGCACTTGGGTGCTGAACTGATGATTGGACTTGATAATCTCAGAGGTATTTTCCCACCTTAGTGATTCCAGGATTTGTATCCCAGGCTGTTGCAAGGGGCTTTGCTCAGTGTTATCACCAGTCTGCAAGAATGGGAAGCACATTTCCTGGTGTGCTTCCTACCCATGGGGAGAGAGTTCCTGTCTCAACTTAGAACATTTCCTTTTTTGTCCCTGAAACTCTTCCCATTTTGGGATGGAAGGGACCTTCAGAGATCTTGTTGTGCCCTGAGGATCTTCCCCCTGAAAAGACTGTCCTGTGCTACAGGAGCTCTCTGTACTTCATGGACAGTGCACACACACACAAGGTGGGTTATTTTAAGCTCCTAAAATTCTGTAGGGCTTCTCGTGCACAGGGAGGAGATCCAGGTTTCCCAGCAGCAAAAAATTAAAAAAGAAAAAAAAACTGTGTTATGAATCAAATATTTTGTTAGGGTGTAGCAATTCTGACAACATTTTGATGGAAAATTATAGCAGTTTCATTTAGATAAGACTGGAGAACTTCATTTGGAGGTGAACATTTTAACATTTATATTCTTCCATCACTTATCATGTGAAATTTAGAGTCTGGATAGGAACAAAGCCTTTTGCATACCTTCAGAACTGACAGTTCTCATGTTCACAACAGTTTCCAGGCTTGGTTAATACTGGTGCTGCTTCTTCTGCATTCAGAAGTTGGACTTTTCTGAGGAAGGGAAGTTTTCTGTTCTGCCAGGCTTGAAGTCTTTGAGACATCAAACTCTGGTCAGGTTGTACAGGGGTTTAGGGGAAAGTTTGGTGTGTGTGGGTGTGTTGTTGAGGCTACAGCCAGAGCTTTTCTGTGCCTGTCAGTGAAATCGTGACCTTGAGCTAAACTCTTCCTCGCTTTCTGCCTCCCTTTCTCCAGCTGCAGCACCCTTGCAGGTGACATCCCGGGCTCTGTGCATCCACATTTGCACAGTGCCCCGAGCCTGAAGGGTGCTCCAGGAAGCACCAAGTGCTGTCATTTCCCTGACAGAGCATTAGGAGCCTCCTCTTGCCCACTTGGCAGGAGCTGTGCCAGGGTGAACATTGCTGAGCCACGAACATTTGGGCTTTTGAGGTCCAAATCCTCTGCGAGTTCCCGCGCTTGTGCTGCTGGCACCTCTCCCTGCAATCACCCCGTCCTCTCCAGGATGCTGCTGTGTGTAGAGTGTCTCTCAGGAGCTGATTATGCCTCTTGAGGCTGGGAAACGTTGCCTAAGATTTCCTGGGGATTTGTGCTGTTGCCACTGAACTCCCCCTGGGTGCAGAGATGCCAAGGTGGGAGTGGCGAAGGGCCGCTCCAGCTGGACCTCCTGCTTATCCCAGGAGAGCTCCGTGCTGGGATTGGGGAAGGATGTGGTCTAAGTGCTGCTGGGGATTTCTGGGCTTTGCCCATCTCCTGCTCCACAGCAGGAGCAGCTGCTGTGTTTTCTCTAGGGTGTTTTTCCTCAAGGTCCATGGCAGCTTGTAGGATCAAGCTGGTGATTCTGTAAATCACGGCTGCTCTTTGCTGTGCTCAGCAGGGAGGCTCTTGTCACTAAATCCAGTTTAGCCCTCCTGAGTTTCAGCAGGCGTGGATAGTGTGGAGAAGACAGGGTGGGAACCAGCTGGGCAGACAGTTTTCCCCTCCTACTCTCTCTCATAATGTGATTAAGAAGGAAACAGGATGTGTGATGCTCTTAGGGGGCCAAACGGGCCAACCCACGGTCCAACTCCCTCTTGAAAGAAGTCCATTATTTTTCCAAAGCGCCCTCTTAACAGAAAGCCCTGGACTGTGTTCCTACATTTTCGCTTTGCCGGAAATCACCTGGTTTTAAAGGGTTGCTCTGTCACTGATGTGGAGTCTGTCAGTTTGTGCTGCAGAGGGAATTCAGGATAAATCTCATTTGACTTTGGAGAGGACCCAGAGTTGAGGTACAGGTGATTTATGTTGGGTTTTAAGAGGAAGGGGATCACTGACAGAGCTTGCGGTGTGCTCCAGGTGCCAGAGGCAGCCAGGGTTTGTTATTCTGCTGCAAGAAGTGACTGGAGGTAGCCACTGCTGTGTGCTGTACACAGATATCTAATAAAAGATCCCATTAGCAAATAAGTGATTGATATTGGAACATACACAGGCAAGGCATGAGAGACAAGTGGGACAGGAATTCCCTCTCAGCGCTGTGCTGTGCTTCTAGCAGAGACAACACTTGAATATATTAAAAGAAGACAGGTAGCACAGGAGGTAATAATAGGAGGATTTGGCTCAGCATAATAAGCAGTCATCCAGCATCCCACCTCCTCGGCGGCTGTCTGCGGATTTCGCTGTCTGTCGATCCGCCGGGTGCTTGGGGAGATATTCCCAGCTGACAGCTTCCCTCCCTGAGTTCCTGCTCGGCGCTGGTGGATTCGCCCAGGTCTTTAACTCCTGACAAAACTCCAGCTGGTGGGATTGCAGCAGCGTGGGGCTGCGGCTCGGCCCCCGCCAGCCAGCCGAGCTCGGCGCAGCCCTGGCAGGGACTCTTCTGCAGGCAAATGCTGCATCACCCTCCCGTATCTCTCCATCTGAAGGGGACGTGGGAGAGGAGCAGGATCAAGTGGCTGGGAGCTTAAAGCCGTTGTGGGATTCAGTGCTGGAGCGTGAGTAATGCCGAGCCAAATTCACCCTTCGGTGGGAAGGCGAGAGCGGCGCTGGCATTAACCGAGTGACCCCAGGAGCAGAGCAGGGCTGGGCTTGGTCCCCTGTCTCCAGCTCAGATTAAAGCCTCACGGAGAATGCCCTGGGATCCTGCGTGTCCAGGCATTCCTGAGGGGTTTGGTGCTTATTCTGAGCTGCTGTGCTTAATGGCTTGTTGCCATGAAGGCGGCTTAGCAAGTGTGACAGCTGCCCTATTACCCTGCCACAGCTTACTGCTCTGCTAAAGGAGGTGTGGATTTAAGCCAGGACACCAGGGTCTTCCCAATTCCTACTTTCCCCTTTCCTAAGAGCTCGGAAATCAGCGCTCAGCCTCGCTTGTGAGCAGATTTGAGGGCCAGAAATGTGAACCAAGTGTGGGAGTGTTACCTGCCTGGGATTACTCTGCTCCGGTCCAGGCAGGATGACTGGCACAGCCCAGAGTGTGGGAGGGCGTGTGGGAGAGGACGATGTGTCAGAGATGTTTGGTGTGGTGCCTCCACATTGATGGCTGAGCTCTGTGAGACGTTTTGGCTCTTTCCTCACAGAAAAAAAAGGCTGAGGGGAAAGAGGATGATAATCTTCAAACGGGTTGAAGGTGGCTGTGGAAAGGGAATAATCTGCTTTCTGTGTCTGCTGGGGATTGGGCTCAAATTGCAGAGTGAGAGATTTAATTCAGGTGCAAGGGAAAACCTTCTGACTGCAGGGATAGTCAAGAGCCCAGACTCCATCAGAAAAGGTTTTCTTGAGGAGGGCTGGGGGTGGTTTTGATGGTTTTGCATCAGGCTGAGGCATGAGCTGAGCTTGTCAGGTCTTTTCCACTCTCCTACCTGGAACTGTGTGATGTAGATCCCCTTGGTGTCTGTGCCTTGCTGTGTATAAAGAGAGGGACGTTGCAGAGGGGCAGCACATTGGTGGGAGGCGGAGGAATGGGCTGGAGGCAGATGGAGAAGCCAAAAATCACCAAGTCTGTCCACAACTTCCCACTTCCACCTGTGGCTGTCGATCCACTGTCATCTCATATTTACAACCCATGCCAGCCAAGGAGGCTTCAGCTATGAGAGCACCACTTCAGCCTGCTCAGCTCTGAGCCACGAAGCCACCCTGACCCAGCAGTGTGGGAATTTCAGCTGAATTTTCCATCTGGAGCCCCCAGGATGCTGGAATGGGGGCGGGCGTGGGGGCTCGTGTAAACAGCACAGGGTTGTTAGTCATGGTCACGTCTGCCAGGATTGGGCTGTGGGCATTGCACCAGGCAGGGCTTTACAGGAGAGATTTGGAGCTCTGGGTGGATTGGGCTGTGGGCATTGCACTAGGGCAGGGCTTTACAGGAGAGATTTGAAGCTCTGGGTGGACTGGGCTGTGGGCATTACACCAGGCAGGGCTTTATAGGGCAGATTTGAAGCTCTGGGATGGACTGGGCTGTGAGCATTGCACCAGGGCAGGGCTTTACAGGAGAGATTTGAATCTCTGGGTGGACTGGGCTGTGGGCATTGCACAAGGCAGGGCTCTACAGGAGAGATTTGAAGCTCTGGGTGGACTGGGCTGTGGGCATTGCACCAGGCAGGGCTTTACAGGAGAGATTTGGAGCTCTGGGTGGACTGGGCTGTGGGCATTGCACAAGGCAGGGATCTACAGGAGAGATTTGGAGCTCTGGGTGGATTGGGCTGTGGGCATTGCACCAGGCAGGGCTTTACAGGAGAGATTTGAAGCTCTGGGTACACCAGGGCAGGGCTTTACAGGGCAGGTTTGAATCTCTGGGATGGACTAGGCTGTGGGCATTACACCAGGGCAGGGCTTTACAGGAGAGATTTGGAGCTCTGGGTGGACTGGGCTGTGGGCATTGCACCAGGGCAGGGCTTTACAGGGCAGGTTTGAAGCTCTGGGTGGCTTTCGAGGGGGCTCTCGTGGAGCTTCTCCCAAGGCAGGAGGACGGCGTGGGAGCATCACAAAGGGGCTTGTTTGAAAATGGTAACGAGTGGGTGCTGGAGGCTGGGCTTCATGGGCTCATGGGGTGGGAGTCAGAATTAGAGATTATCTTCCTTTTCAAAGCAAAGTGTCAGGCGAACTGTTGAGTGTTCCTCATCTTTCCTCTATTACTCTGCACCCATCTCCATTGTTCTTTGGCCTGAAAAAGCAATTCTTCAGGTAAATTTGACAATCTGCTTCACCTCTAAGGCCTTTGTGCCCTGCACAAAGGCTGAGGTTGCCTTTAAATTGCCATGCGGTAGGAAATGGGTAAGTCATTTTTATTATGTTCATTTAAGTCCAAATTGAAGCAGTTTGTGAAAGGTTTGTGCCCTTCATACTTTTGCTATCAAGTAATAGCTGGGTGGATAAACCTGCTGGCGAGATTTTGGTAATCTTTAATCAAAAATGGGCAATATGTGTGGAAAAGTAATGTCAGAGTTGTAATTGGGAGTATTTGAGCTCGAAATGTCCCTCTAAATGTGAGGAGTGTCTAATCAAGAAACTGATACTGTGCTGGGAGTGATAACAGCCAGCCAAAACTCAGCCTGCAGCTCCATTGCTCTCTGCCTACCTGCCCTGCTCACCACAAGAATATACAGAATATATTCAATAAATCCGTGAAAGCAAAACGACTCTGCTCTTCTCCCACAAGTGAGACAACGCTTTCATTTTCCATGACAAATGGTTCTTCCCCCTCTTTTTAAACATGGCAATCATGCCAGCGTTTCCCCAGGTGGGGAATATCCGACTGCTGGGGCCACTTTTGGTTTTGTTTGTATCAGCTCAGTACAGCTGTAAATCCAGGGGCTGTTGCAGCTCCGCTTTCCAGTCGCTCAGCTGTGAATGAGTTGGGGGTTGGGGTTGGAAGCTGATTCCTTGAGGGCTGCTTGGAGATCTCTGCTCCATGTAGAGGGAATTTGCACCAGTGGCTCCCCAGTGACCGGCTGGGGCTGGAAACATGCTGGATCCCAGGGGCTCCTCAGACTGCAGTGGGAATAAAGCTGTCATTATCCTCATAACAGCAGAATAACCCAAATGGCTGGAATCCCTTCATCTTCTTTCCTTAGCCAAGAAACCCCTGAAAGCCTCTGAGGACTGGAAGCGAACTGGGGACATTTTACTCCAAAGTTGTTGGTTCAGCCTTAGTTTGGTTCAGGAGCCTTTGTTAGGGCAGGGATCTCCAGTGGTTGAACAGTGAGAGGATGGGAGCATCTGCAAGTAATAAAGGTTTGTTCAGCATGGAGGAGACTGAGGGGAGACCTCATTGGGGTCTGCAGCTTCCTCATGAGGGGAAGCAGAGGAGCACCACCAATTTCATCTCTCTGTGACAGTGGTAGGACCTGAGGGAATGGCTGGAGCTGTGTCAGGAGAGGGTTAGGCTGGACATCAGAAAAAGATTCTTCATCCAGGGAGTCACTGGGCATTGGAACATTCCCCTGGGAATGCTCACAGCCCTGAGCATTTGGACAAAGCTCTCAGGCAGTGGTGGGATTGTTAGGGTGTCCTGTGCAGGGTCAGGAGTTGGACTTGATGATCCTTGCGGGTCCCTTGCAACTGAGGATATTCTATGATTCTCTGAATTAAAGGGTCTTTGTATAAAGACCTTTAATTCAGAGAATCACAGAATATAATCTTTAATTCAGGTTATAAGAGATGCTTCAGACATGGCAGATTTTGCACAAATGTTCATTCTTTGTGCTTTGGAGGAAGGTTTTTCTTGAGGAATGCTCTTCAACAGGCGAGGGGAAAAGGAGAGTGGATATTTGCTCTCTGTGATGGTTGGCAGATAGGTTATCTGAGCATCCTGGGCAGGAGTCATTCTGCAGACACCAAGACCTCAGGTGTTGCCCCACTCCTCAGGTGGGTCTCTCCGAAGGGTGGGATGCACAGAAATGGGGAAGGAACGTTTTGCCCATGCTGTGGGGAGAGCTGCTGGTCTGGCACCACTCTCCAGCACGCCACTGATAGTGTAAAACAAACAGCGGGCTGGTTTGGAGTAATTTGGTGAAATGCTGTTGCCTGGCATGGAACCAAAATACTGTTTAAATCAGGATAAACACAGTCTGGATTCTGCTCTCATTTTCCATTCCCAGTCTGCTATGGGCTTATTTTATTTTAGCTGTGTGTAAATCTTACCACATTTCCCTGCAAGGTGCTCAGCTGGGAAGCTACAAGGGAGGAGGGCAATGAGCTTCTAAGTCAGTTAAGGAATTTGAACAGGTTGTTCTCTGTAGCACAAGGAAATGATAATTCCAAGCAGGAAGGTGCAGGAAAGAAGACTCATTTTTAAAGTAGTTACAGAACATATGTCCCTATGGTAAAATAATGCCAGTAACGGTAATAGTGGTAGTAGTAACAATTATTATTATGATAATGATAATAATTGTAAGCTCCATGGCAGAAGCAGCTCTAGAAGAGAAACAGCTCAAGCAGCTCCTGTAATTGTCCCTAATATTTAATTTTATAATGTTCCCTGGATGTGTCTTAGCTTGTGGCAACCAGCAATGTTCAGAACATGGCATGGTCCACGAATCATCAAATCGTTCAGGTTAGAGAAGACCTCCAAGATCATCAAGTCCAACCTTCAACTGAATCCCACCGTGCCCCCTAAACATCTCAGAGTGGCACATCTGCTCCTTTTTTTGGAACATTTCCAGGAAGGGTGACTCCATAATTTCCCTGGGGAGCCTGTCCCAATGCTTAACCACCCTTTCAATGGAAAAATTTTTCCTAATATCCAAATTGAACCTCTCCTGGTGCATTTTGAGACCATTTCCCCTTGTCTTATCATTATTTGCCTGGGAGATGCAGGTGACCCTCACCTCAGCACAACCTCATTTCAAGGAGTTTTGGAGAATTAATGTTGCACTGAGCAGTATGGACAAGTCCCCTCTGCTTTGGATGTTTGTGTGAATACCTGCATTGTACCACTCCATCTCGGGGCAGTGGAGTGGATCCTAGAGCATTTGATTTCCCAGGACTGACACGGGGAGATTGAGGTTTGCTGTTTCCCGCAGTGCCTGTGTCAGTGCTGCTGCACAACGTGATTAAAGTTCACTTCTGCCCGTTTTCTCAGAAGCAAAGAGGTGCTGCCCATGGAAGAATTGGCCATTTTGATTATTGCCAGCTTTGTTGTGGAAAATGGTTTTATTTTCTCCTCTCTATGCTTTAAAGGGAAAGGCTGGAACAGAACAAATTTTCCATATGCGAGAAAAGCAAAGATTTAAAAGCCAGACGTGCCATCTGACCAGCTCACAAACAGTTAAGCCAAAAGCTCTCTCCTGTCTATCCTCCATCCTTCCCAAAGGTCTTGCATAGCAGAGAATAAGGTGCTGGTGCTTGATTGTTGTGACACAGCCCCAGGAGCCCCCCGAGGCGTTTGCACACAGCAGGAATCTAAGCTGAATTAAGCTTTGGAAGAGAGATGGAGGTGCAGTGTTATTCCCTTCCGTGTCCAGGGGATCAAAACAGGCCCTTGAGAAGATAAAGCCAGTGTTTGCCACCTAAATCAGATCAGCTGAGAGGCCTTTGAAAAGATTGGCTTAAGTGACAGAGCTCTGTGTCCACAGCTGACCTGTGTGGGCAAGCTGGGAATAGACCCTGCTCTCCTCCTTGGGGTCCCCTGGCTCCTCACGCTGGTTCCCAAACCCACAGCTGGCAGAGGGATGCAGAGTGACTCCAGGCTCTTCTCCAGAGCTCCATAAAACCGGGATTTCAGTAGCTGGGCTGAGCAAGGTGCAGTCGGAAAGGGACAAATAAAGCGCATAAAGCTTTGAGTGTTTTGGAGAATGATGGTGAAAATGTTTGGGGGTAGCTGGCTGGTCGGGAGGAGGGTGGTTCTCAGCATCAATATGGGACTGATCCATCCATCCTTGACATGAAGACTGGGATTGAGGCGCTGGGAGAGCAGCCTGGGAGTTCCAGCATGGCAGTGAGCTGACCCTGGCGTTGCTGACTGGCAGGTAGATAATGCCCACTGTTAACTCCTGTAATTCCCTGCCAGCCTGCAGGAAATTATCCTGACAGTTCCCATTAAGGAGAGACTGAGTGGCCACTCCTCTGCCCTGAAAACTTCGTCAAGGCTCTTGGCTAAAAGCAAATTGTCATGTTGTATCTTGCCAGCGGACTCAACGCCCATCGAAGAGTTTAGCGATTGTTAATAAATAGTAGCGTGTTAAGATGTCTCTCTGGGTGATTTTTGTGTGCTGTAATTGCACAGAATTGGCTGTTTAGACCAGCCAAATAACATAAAAGGAGCCCTGAGCTCCACAAATATGTTCCTGATAATGGGTGGCTCTTAGCTTTGACATGGCCAGTCTGTGGTTTTGATACGAGGGAAGCAAAGCAAGGTGGAAATCCTCTGGCCCTGCCTCGCAGTGGCAGGGGCTGAGCTGGGAAGATGTCACATCTTCCAGAAAGAAAGTCTGAAAAGATGATTTATTAACGGTGCCTCTAAGTGATCTTCGTGCAGGGACCTCAAAGCCCTTCTCAGAGGTTAAATGATGGAGAAGAGAAGGCTCTGGGGAGACCTTATTTTGTTTTTTCAATACGTGAAGTGTTATAAGAAAAGCGGAGAAAGACTTTTTTACAGGTTTAATTCAGGATGGAGTTCATTTTAGTAGCCAGTGTGGGACTATATTTTGGATTGTTGGGCACTGATGTTGCTGCTACAGAGTGAGAGGATGAGGGGGAATGGCTTAAACTGAAAGAGGATGGAATTATATTAAATATTGGGAAGAAACTTTTCCCTGTGAGGGTTGTGAGGCCCTGGCACAGGGTGCCCAGAGAAGCTGTGGCTGCTCCATCCCTGGAAGTGTCCAAGGCCAGGCTGGACAGGGCTTGGAGCAGCCTGGGGTAGTGGAAGGTGTCCCTGCCCATGGCAGGGGCTTGGAATTGGATGATTTCAAAAATCCCTTCCAACCTAAACTATTCTGTGATTCTATGGGAAAAAGATGTTTTGGTCCTCTCTCACTGCTCATCTGACTTGAGTGAACCCTGTAGACCTCTGACAAGGCTGACCCACCAAAAAATCTCCTTTCACCTCTGGCCCAGTCCTGCTCTCACTAAATCCTTGACATCCACCAAGTGGATGTGTCGTCCTCTCCCTCTCTCCCTGTCTTGCAGTCACGGCAAGAAATCACTGGTGTCCAGGGAGAGAAAACTGAGCCTTCCCTTGAGCAGGCTCAGGGTACATGGAAACTTCCCATCCCAATGAAGTATAAATGTGATATCCACAGGGCCTGAGCCTGGATGAGAAATCCTGAATCTGACCAAATTGAGCATTAAAAAAATCAGTGGTTTTTTGGCAGCTGACAAGAGCACATTCGCCTCTTGATCACTCAACCCTCCTGAGTTGTTTTCTCCAGCACTGACACACATCCTTTTGTTCTGGAAGCTGTTTGCCTCTCTAAGCCCTGCTAAAAGCATTATTTTCCAGCAATTTTAACAACTCTCTCCCTGCTTTGACAAGGGTTGTCCAACCAGCAGTGAAATCAATACAGTGAGGCTTAAAAAAAAAAACCCTTCACAGGAGTCATAAAAAGCCTTTGGGCCAGTGGCACAGCAAAACCATTCCTGTGCAATTCTTGGAGTAAATCCCACCCAGCTGGTCCAGTTCTGTGTCAGGAGGGTGGAATGAGACTGGCTGCTTTGAGCTCCTGACCTTTGAGGGGATGGAGAGGGACTCACTTGGTCTTGCAAAGATGTAAAGGGCACTCTGGTCACAGCCTGTGGGACAGTTACAAAAATTATAAAACCAAATTCCACTCGCTTGTGCCTGGTCGTGTAACAAGGGGGAAAGATACAAACTGTAGCTGGGGAAGTGCGTGGAATAATTTAGGCTGGGGAAAAAATCTCCAAAACTGTGGAGTCCAATCGTTAACCTGGTAACACCACGTTCACAGCTCAGCCCCAACCCTAAGTGCAATATCCAGACATTTCCTTAACACTTCCTGGGATGCAGATTCCACCACTTCCCTGAGCAGCCTCTTCCATTGCCTTTCAGTGAAAAAAAATTTCCTGACAACCAATCTAAACCTCCCCTTGTCTGACCTCAGGAAAAACCCTGTCGCCAATAGAGGGCTGTGGCTCTGGAATGGGCACCTGTGGGATGAGAGCTCTGCATTCTCAGAGAATTCCCAAATCCAGACAATGCCATCATTTCACCTGATGTCAATGCTGGTCTTGTGCAGCAATCTGGGTTGTAAAGCTGGAGATGTCTCTTGCAACCAGAGCTCCTGCAATTCTCTGACTTCATGAATCTTTAATTTCAAATGTGCAGGAAGTCAGGCTCAAGGCAACTATTATGAATAGCAAACACATTTCTAAAACCAAACAAAGCCCACCCCCTCCAAATTCCAAATTCGTGTGCTTGTGTTTAATTTCAGAGCAGAATAAATGGTTTAATTTTTTGGTGATTTTATTCGTGTGATGTTATGCCTGTAAAGACTTTGTTCGAGCCTTTCTTGGTATCAAGGATGGAAAAAGCAGAAAGAACAGCTTGGTTGTAAGGTCTGGGGCAAACTGCACGGCATTAAGAAATACTTTGTTCTAATTGGAGCCTGTTTGACCCTGGAGCCAGAGCAGGGTAATGGAAAAAGCACAACTCAAATCGAGTCGCTTTTCACAGCGTTCCGCAGAAAAGGAAAGGGAGAAACGCAGAGAATTTGAAAGGGGGAGAGCTGGAAAAATGCATTAAGAGCAAAAAGAAAAGGCAGAATATGCCATGGGAAATAGCCAAAGGAAGGGAGACAGAGAAGACAAAGGAGAGCAAGAATTAGGGAGAAAGGAAGAGAAGGATAAAGAAGGAAGCAAGGTGAAATTGTGTAGGAAAGGAGGAGCGTCCTTCTGCCCTGCCAGGCAGAGCGATGAGGTGGCAGGACAGCCAGTGCCCCCAGGCAGCAGCGCTCGTTATTTCCATCCTGGCTGATGTCATTGATTGCCTCTCTCCTCCCCTGTCATGCCTGGTGACAGAACAGCAGCCCTTGCGACTCAGAACGACCTGCTCTGTTCCCGACTGGCCCAGGGAAAAGTTCTCTTCCCGGCTCCCAACAGGCACAGTTTTGTCTGTGTTTCAGGGGGGTTTTGGATGGCCCCTCTCAGCAGTTCCTCTCTGGGACCACCTCCAGTCCAGGCAGGTGGGGATCCTATTCTTTCTGCAAACAACCAGTTCTTTCCTCAGCTGTGGTGCTGAGAAAATCCCATAGGACTGTTCCTCCTCTTACCTTGACGTTTTTCTGTTGGTAGCTTCTTTATTTTTTAAACCAACCTTGATTTTCCCATTTTTCCTTCTTTAAGGATATTTCCCTTGCAAGGCTCAGATCCTGCAGCATCTGACCACCTTCTGTCAGGGGGTTTAATTAGTCAGAAAAAAATAAAACAAATTATGTTTTGTTTGCTGAAGGGAATGTGTGATAGATAGAGAAAGAAGGTGGGGAGTTCAAAGAAACCTTAACAATGAAGGAAGAAGGCAGAATCCTAAGATATTGGGGCTAAAGTCTTCAGGACTTGCTTAGGATAACAGTAAATGGCCTCAAGTTGCACCAGGGGATGTTTAGATTGGGTATTGGGAAAAATTTCTTCTGAAACAAAGAAATAGCAGAGTCAGTATCCCTGGAAGTGATCAAAAAATGTGGATTGTGGCACTTGGGGACATGGTTTAGTGGTAAACATGGTGGTGGTGTTGGGTTGATGGTTGGGCTTGTTGATCTAAAAGGTCTTTTCCAACCTTAATTATTTGATTATTCCCAAGGGAGTGAGCTCCTCTTCTTCCCGCAGCCAGTGATTTTTGGGGTAAATCCCCTTCCTGATGCCAGCAAAAATCCCATCAGGGCTGGACCAGTCCTTCCTTTTCTGTAGGGGGGAGGGATGAGCTTCAAGCCATCTCTTCAGCAAAACTCTTTCTTCTAGACATGGGGTTTGTGAAAATTTGTAGGAAAAAGGAGGTGCAGATCAGAGTCTTTCCTGTGGGATGGGCTGCAGATGGACATCAGTCATTACCCTAAAGCTTGGCTGAAGCTTGGCCAGTCATCATTTGTGTAATGCCTCGTCCAGGAGCAAACATCTGAGCTAGGAATGATCCAGTGCATGCAGAAGGTCCTTAATTAGCTTCAGGATCTAGGAGTGGGTTATGGATGATGTGGGACAGTGTATGGGGAAGGCAGTGAGAGAATCTGAGGTCTTTTTCGGTGGAGAGATCTCAGGGGGTATGTGGAAGGCAGGGCAGCTGGGGTTGCAGTGCTGGGATTTAGGGACGCCGCCTGCTCTTCTCTTAAAAACCATTCCCTCGGTGAGCCTCGGATGGTTCAGGAGTGAGTTACATGTCGGGCTTTCTTTGCTTTAATGGAGCTCCTCCCCCACTTTTATCCAGTTACCCATGAAAAGTCAGTGAAATGAGACCTACTTAAATCAAATGTCACAATCGATGCTCATCCCAGGCCACCATTTGTGCGATGTGAACTCAGATTGCCGTAAGGGGGGAGCGGGGTGAGGGAGAGGCTTGGGAAAGAGCTTGGAGACAGTGAGCAAGGAGCCGTCCGTGGCTGAGTGTTGTGTTCCACAGTGCTTTTATCACAACCGTGCACTCGCCTCTGCAGTGGGACAGGGCTGTTGTCCACCAGGGTTCTGCAGGGGGGAGAGACAAAGCTGTGGCTTCCTACAGGATGTTGTGTCCATCTCTGCCACACTCTACCTAAATCAGAGTCCTTTCCACGTTTCAATTTATAAGGAGCAAAATGTGCAGTATCAGCACTCACCCTGCCTGGATGATGTCCAAATTCAATTTTGTTTGATGAGAGACAAAATCAAAGCATTAATGTTTTCATTGAAATGTGTGTTTCTCTTGTTCCCAAAGAAATGCTTCTAACCTTGCATGAATGTTTGGCAGGAGTAGATTCTCAGGGCGGGAGCACAGTCATGGGAGTTGATGTTAAAAATCACAGTGGCCCAACTCTCCGTAGAAGTTAAGGGAAGGAATCCACAGGTGAGCTGAAACATCTCTTCCATGAGCATTTTAGGAATGTCAGAGCAGAGAAGGATGCAGGAGGGATTGATGAGGCTCAGGTTTCCTGTCTGTAGATGGTCTGCACCCAGGGAAAATCCCTCAGACCACCTGGACTCCTCTTGGTGCCAGCTGGGCACTTAAGCCATTGAGTGTGTGTCACATCCCAGACTTAAGGGGAAGGAAGCACGCTCTTTTTTTTTTTTTTTTTTTTTTTTTTTTTTTGTGAAAAGGAATGGCAGAAGTCAGAGGGGTTCCAAGCTTTATAAGTGAATTACAGATGGGAATTGTCATGTTAGTCCCTGATCTGATGCAATCACACGGCAGTGGGTTTTGGATAAAAGGGTAGAGTGGAAGGGAAAAAAGAGATGGATTAAAGAGGGGGAGAGAGAAACAAGGAAAGGGAGAAAGAGAAATCACCAGTGCTGGCTCCAGCACTGATCCAGCTGATGGGGTGTCCAGGGTCCCGTCAGCCCAGGAAGTACCATTTTATAGATAAGTTTTCTCTGCTTTGGAGATGAGTCTCTCTCTTTCCTTGCAAATCAGTTGTCATGCACAGCCTGTTCTTCTGGACCTTTCTAGAAATGGGTTGGAGCCTTCAGGGATCTTGGGTGGTCTTGATCCACCCTATAGTCTCTGCCCAATGCTGGACCTTATTCCTGTGCCTGCACTGTGCTGAGCTGTGCTGATCTCCAGGCACCAGAACAAGGATTTTTTTTTTCTTTTTTTTTTTTTTTTTCCCCTGCAGAGAAGTGCTGCCCTACCTGTGCATGGCCCCTTCTCCTGCCACACCTTGTTCTTGCTCAGTGTGATATTACCAACAATCCTTGGTTGGCTCCACGAACATCCATCTTCGAGGCATTCACATTAATCCCCTTATTTTCTAGGCTTCCACAGTGGTTTTTTCCACTAAATTTTGCAAGTTCCTGTTCCGTCCTCCCCAGCAAGCTGCTGTGGGTTCTTTGCAGTGGGGTGGTGAAAGTTTTTGTTCCTCATTAATTCCCCCCAGTTGTGAGAGGTGCTCTTGTTCAAAATAAGCAAACAAGGAGGATCTTCCCAAGCCCTCAAAAGTTCAGGGACAATTCAGCTCTGACCTCTGTGTGTCAGGGTTGCTCATCTCTTTTTGTGGAGTAACCCTGTAGTGACCATGGGCCTTGAGTGAGTGGGCACAGGTTTGCTCTGGCCATGTTCTGGGCTGGCCAGTCTCTGTTTAAACCCAGCACTGAGCCCTGCCTGATGTATTTTGCTCTGCAGGAGGCTCAGTAGCCTGGAACAGAGATGCTGTAGCCTCAGCTCCATGGCATCCCTCTGACTGGAGGTTCAGGCTGAGCAGCCTCATGCCTACCAACAAAACGGTGTAGTCAAGTCCTTAGAGGACTGCCTGTTTCTTTCCCAAATTCATGCATAATTTGCTTTTCTGTTTGGTTTTTGTTTTGTTTTGGTTTGGTTTTGTTTTTGTTTTTTTGGTTTTTTATCTCCTGTGCTAAGCCCTTGCTGTGTCAGAAGCCATCTCATGTCCATGAGTGAAGTGCCAGGTGCTGGTGCTGTGCCAATCTAATGACAACCTTGACCAGGCTTCCTCTCCTCTGCAAACGGTGTGATCCCCCTAAACAGAGGGTTCTTGGGTGTCTGTTCTCCGTGGGGCTCTGCCTCTCTCTGCCTTGCTGCCAGCAGAGATCACTGATGTGGAAATAAGAAACGTGCCAGGGGAAAAAAGAACAAGCCTGCAGCAGAGAAAGCCAAGTGGGATTGAGCTCCTCGCCCCGAGCTGAGGACAGGGCGAGTTCAGTGATATCAGTGTGGCAGATGTTGGGCAGTGACAGTCACAGGATGCAGAGAACTCCATTAGAGAGGTTACAGTGTGTGTTTGCTCTTGATGTTGCAAGAGCTGATGTTCTTTTGTATTCAGTCAGGAAAAAAAGAACCATTCCACACCAGGTTTTCCAGCCTGTGTGATCCTCTTCTATGAAAAAAATGCCTTGTGTAGTGGTGTAAGAGCAGTGAATTGATGGATGGTGGGTCCCTGGGGGGGATACACATCTTTTTTTCTTCCCTTGCTACATTTCATCCTTTTCCAGATGAATGTTTGTGGTTCGTGGAAAATTTTCACCTTCTTTTCATCCTCCACCCTTCATCACCTCCATCCCAGAAGAGCTCGTTTGTAATCGTTCTGTTATTGCTTCATTAATTATCTTCCCACTTTCACACTGGATAGGAAGGGCCTGATCCTCCTCTCATAACCCACACCTTTCACATGCTTGCTTTCCATGGATATTAGGATTGTTTTTCAGGCTTGACACTGGTTTGTGGAAGCAGAATAAGGTCCAAAAAAAAAAAAAAAAAAAAAAAAAAAAAAGAAAAAGAGGACTGGGTTAAGCAGAAACAGATCCTGGTCTCCTTCCCTGTTTATTTGTATGCACAGTGTGATGTGAAGGTCAGCTGAGTGGACACACCAACAAACAGGGAAGTTCTTGCCATGAAATTTTTGTGGTAGAGCTGGCTGAACTTGTTTTTTTTTAATGTTTTCTCTCTTTCAGAACATGGAAAAGGTGCTGGTCCCTTCTGTCACGTTAATTGTAGGCTGTGGAGTATCCTCGCTGACACTTTTGCTGTTGATTATCATTTATGTCTCTGTTTGGAGGTATGGCTTTCATTCTCTTCTCTTCTTTTTGGGGGAAAGTAACTGTCTTTTTGACCTACATGTATCCTGGAGTGTTTGCTCTGTGGTTTTGGGTGTCTGGTGCTTGAGGAGGAACTGTTCAGGAATGAGTGGGCCCTGCAGAAAGTCATCCTGGTGGCTTAGCTGGCATTATTCTCTCCTTTCGGTGCCAGGGAAATTAGCAGAGTGAAATTAGTGCCATGCCCTCATGTAGGGACATTGTTCCATTTCCAAAAGCCTCGTGCTGGTCTCGATGCCTCTGTGTACCCCAGGAAACCTTGTCAGAGGCAGGGTGGACACACAGGGGCTCTTGGCAGGCAGATGCTGCTGCGAGACAATTCTTTGGGAGCATCTAAACCTCCGTGACCTGCCACGAAAACATCTGGCCTGAAGAACTGACAGAACTGTTCAGGAGCTTGAGGATGTTAAACCTTAAATCATCCAAACAACTCCCCGGCCTTTTGTTTTGCCTTCAGCTTCAGATGCACATGGGATCCCTCAGTACATCCCATTGCTGACAGCTCCTGTGCAGGTCAGGTGGAACCTAAAATTGTGTCATTTACAGAGGCTGAAGGGATTTTGGAGCAAAGCTTTGATGGACAATTGGCCCATGCCTCTGTTTGATACATTCTGGTGGCTCTAAGCTGGAGGACCCGTGGTGTGCAAGGGATTTTCTCCCTGCATTGCCTTGAACAAGGTCTGAGTTTATCCTGCAAGATCTGTGTCCCTCCTAAATCCATGGCAAACACGCTGAGACCTTCATGGCTCGACGCCAAGCAAAGACAAATCAGAACCAGGAGAATGCCTGTGAAATCCAAATGGAGTGGCTGCAGGGAGTACAGTGGGCATTATTGGTGATCCTTTTGGGAGAAGGGATCAGTGTGAGGCTCTTATTTTGCACAGTGCTTCTTCTCAGCAGGAAGGAAAGAGTAAATTCCATTTGGAGATTGAATTGAGATAACTTTTTCTGCACTTTGATAGAGAAAAGAAACAAGAGAGTAAAAATTGAGCAAAAATGCATCTTTTTTTTTTTTTTTTTTGTTGATACTGTGACAGTGCATAGTGGCTGGTTAATTTTGGCAGCTGAAGACTGATCATGATAACATTTATCTAGAACTCAGGTTTTTCCGTGCCTGGGGTATCATTGGATGTGCTCAAGTCCTTGTCCTCTCCTGCTTTTCCTCAGGCTGGGCGGCACTGAGCAGCGCCGGTAGGTGACTTACTGGGGTCACTGGTGTCAGGATCAAGTGGAAAGTTAGGATAGAAGATTAAAGAGCAAGTGTTCGAGCCTCACCCTCTCTTTCCTATCAGAAACAGGGTCAGGATCCGAAACCCAAGCTCAGACATGAGGCTGAATCAGTTTGGAACATGCCAGAGCCATTTGGAATAACATGATGTATTTTTTTCCAGGACTGTGCTCCCCCCATACCCCTCCAATATTTACTGTTATTGAGGACAGTAAATTGCCTGACCTGTTTCAAATGTGTTCTGTTTAATTTCTCATTCCACTCTTTGCCTTATGCCTATGCCCAAAATGATCAGCAGGAATGGGAGGACATGTTTATGCGAGGCTTGAATGGATATTTCTGAGCTAGCCAAGGATGGACATGCATTTCCAAGTGATCCTGAGACCAGCTATATCTTGATTAAAGGGCTATATCTTGATTATCCTGAGTCTCTCTGTGTAAATATTTGTAAAGCATGATCGAATGATCTCTAGAATTTCTCTTTGGTGCGCTGAGTTTGTTGCATTTCTTCTCTGTAGATCATGTTTTCATGTTTCCCAAACTTCACAGCATTCCCGTGGCTGAGCCCCGAGCGCTCTGTGTGTCCTTTTTATTTTAGGCATAGCTGCTGGACGTGAATGTGCTTTCCTATCAATGGTCTCAGGAACTTTGTATTCAACATTATCTCCTGGCTCTCACTTTGTTTTGCCCTAAATATTGTGTATTCTGATAGACAGCAGCTGGAGGAGTGCTTAGAAATGGAATCAGCAGTATTATTGTCTCTAAAACACAGGAGCAGCATCAAAGCAGTTCTTTTCCACCATGCTGGAGAGAAACTCCTCATGTCCTGGCTGCTTGATCTTGTGTGGAGAGCACTCACCAGGGCTCAGCTGTTTTGGGGAGCTTTGGCCGGATAATTTCCCATTCAGAACTCTGGACAAAGGCATCTGGAGCATGCATCCATAGACCCAGCTTGAGTATGAAACACTTCTGATGAATAAGCTCGCTGAGGCTGACAATCTGGAAGCTTTCCCAGAATTTTTGCCCAGCTAGGGTTTGTTTGTATATATGGGAAGCAGAAAGGAAGGGAGGGTGAGAAAGAGGGAGAGGAACACGGTGAAGAAAAGAGGGCAGAGTAACAGCGAGGCGATCCCAGTTTTGGGCTACATTATCAGAGAGGGAATGAATTTACCCTCCACTCCCCATTCAAAACCCCCAAATAAAGGCTGCTCCTTGGTGGCACCTACTCAACCACTGGCATGAATGGCACGAGCTTTTTGAGGCAAGTGATCACTTCAGAGGCGGCCAACTTGGCACGGCCCCGTTGGAAACTGGAAGTTGTTTTCTGTTCGACGGCTGTTGGTGGCCTGTTGGTGGCCTCACTCCAGTTCCCAGCAGACAGATGGCTGCAAAAATCCCTGCTGCAGATGGTGCATCCTTGGTCTTATTAGCAGGCTCGACAGAGGGGTCAGTGACACAGTGGGCCACAGAAGTGGAGTGACCTTGTTCCATCTCGGCACTGACTGTCCTGGGTCACAGCTGGAGGCACAATCTGTGTGTGGGCCACGTGCTCCACCACCCCTGCGGAAAAAACCGAGGGGGAATTGCAAGAAAAAAAATTAAAAACTGGCATGGAAATTAAAAACTAGGGGAAAAAACCCAACCACTCAGGGGTCGGAAGAGGTGAAATGACATCTCTTTTCGAGCAGCTCCTCCACACACACTGGCATTTCAGAGTGCTCCGATGCGTTTTCCACCCCTGAACTCATTGCTGCTCAGCTCTTGGAGTCAGTGACCTTTCCACAGCACGGGATCGATCCTTGCTATCGAGCAGCTCAGGCACCAGCCCATCAGCATGTGGGGCACGGCAGAGCTCCATCCCTGGCAGCAGCTGGGTGAGTGCTGCATCACTGCAAGAGAACAGCCCCAGCTTCTCTCACTCCGGAGGATTGATTGAGTGGCTGTCAATGAGCTCTCGAGGGGCTGTTAACACTTGCTTTAAACCCAGGAGCTCTGCCTGTGCTGGGGATGCTGAGGAGCTCCTGGCCCTGGTGGGAGGTGGCAGGGGATGAGTAAGTGGCTGTATGGAGAGGGATGTGTGTACACACGGTGAGAAAGCAGCAGTGACTCAGTGTTTGTAGAGAGGAGTCTAATGGGGGCAGAGAAACAGACCGTGGGCTTTTCCCACCTTTTCCATCTGTCTCAGCTGGTGCAGGGCTTCCTGCAGCCTGTGGAGATCCTCGCTGGTGACCAGTGACAGCACCTGAGGGAATGGGCTGGAGCTGTGTCAGGGGGGTTAGGTTGGGTATCAGGAGATGTTTCTTAATTCAGAGGGTGGTTTAGCACTGAAACAGGCTCCCCTGAGAATGGTCACAGCACCAAATATGCCAGAGCTCCAGGAGTGTTTGGACAGCACTCTCAGGCAGAGGGTGGGATTGTGGGAGTGTCCTATGCAGGGCCAGGAGTTGGACTGGATGATCCTTGTGGGTCCCTTCCAGCTCAGGATATTCTGTGATTGTAGGACACAGGCTGGAGCAGAAACTCCCTAAATTAGCAGTGAGTTTTCCCCAGTTTTGTGGCTGAGTACAGCATATTTTGATAAGTAGACAGAATCCATGTATCAGCAGAGGAGTAGCAAGGCAGCACGCTGGAGTAGCTCTGTCTTTGCTGCAGATGTGTTTTTGGGCAAAGCCCATCAAGTTCTCTGTTTTTCTTCCCCCTCTGATAAAAATTCCTGACTTCTTTGGCCAGAGGGTCTGGAGAGGAATGGTGATTTCTTTCTGTGGAGCATCCTGTGCTGGAGAAGAGGAAATGGAAGGGAAAAAACAAGCATGGCAGGAGGTCTTCTTAGCATTCTGACTGAGCAGAAACTTAACAAGGAAATGTTCGGAATCCAGGTCAGGCTACCAAGGAGGACTCTGGAAGAATTGCCCAGGAATGCAGGATTGAATTAGAATGGTCAGAGCTCAGCTGCCTTTGAAACTGGTCAGGGATGTGAAAGGCATCAGGAATGGGTTCTGGAGGTACATCAGCACCAAAGGATTTCCCAGGAGAGTGTTTGCCTGGTGTTGATGGGGACAAGCAGCCTAATGGATAAGGAAGTTGAAAAGGTGAAGGTAGCCAGTGCCTTTTTGCCATGTCCTGCTGGCAAGGTTGGCTCCCAGGCACCCAAATTCCTCCACAGAGGCAGAATCTGGGGAAGAAAATGCTCCCCACTGCCAAAGAAAAGTGTGACAGGGACTGTTTAAGTTATCTGGATGTTTACAGATCTGTGGGATGCATTGAGGGAGATGTTTGGTGTGACTGTGGAGCCACTCTGTCACCTGGGGAGCTTCCTGAAGGCTGGAAGAAGGCAAATGTTACACCCACCTTTAAAAAGGACAAGGAGGAGGATCCAGAGGACAACTGACTGGTCAACCTACACAGCCCCTGGGATGATTAAAGAGCAAGTGGCTCTAAAGGTTATTTCCAGGCAAAATGATGGACAAGGAAGTGATTGGGAATAAACAGGGAGGATTTATGTAGGACAGGTTGTGCCTGGCTGCCCTGTTTTCTTTTCGGGATGGCATGACTGCTTACATGGACAGTGGGGAGAAGCAGTTTGTGTGGATTTTGACATTACCAAGGCCATTAACACAAGTCCTCCAAGTGCATTTTTTTTATCCAGATCATGGAATTAGGCACTGGATTGGTGGCTTTATAGCTGGGTGGAATTCCTGCAGGATTTGAGGGTAGCGGTCAAAGGTTTGAGGCCTAATCCAGAGCTGCTCACCTCTGGCCAGGGTTGGTAGAGTGGCCAGCATTGTTTAATGTCTTCTTTAACAACCTGGACAGTGTTTGACACACCTGAGGCCACACCTGGAAAAGGTGCCCAGTGTTGGATCCCCCCAACACCAGAGATATCAGCACATTGCAGCAAGTCCAGTGGATGCTGAGGCAGCTGGAGAATGTCAAAGGAGGCAAAGGGAACAGACCTGGAGAAGAGGAGGCTGTTAAAGAGCAGTCATGGAGAAGCCAAACAACTTGCAGAGGTAGGCAGGGAAAGGTCTAGAGGCACCAGCTGCAGCAGGAAAAGACCCAGCTGGATATAAAGCAGAATAATCCTTCACCACAAGAGCAGTTAAGTTAAGCAGTTTAGTGCTGTAATAAGTCAGCCAAGAGAAATGGTAGCGTTTCTGTTCCTGGTGATTTTCAAATCTCAATCAGACGAGACCCTGAGAAGCCTGATCTGACTTTGAAATCAGTCCTTTTTTTTGGTATAGGATTGGACTGAGAGGGTTTGTTTTTTTTCCTCCAACTTAAATTATTCTGATTCTGTTCGTTGCCAACCCACATCTCATTCTTTGGAGGTTCAGGGATCTGGAGAGCAAGATAAATTTTCAGGGTGTGAAGGGAAGTAGGGAAAAAGGAGAGCTGGTTTAAGGGGGCTTAAAGGGGGAAAAATCTTAAGAGAGCTGGATTATCTCCCTTTACATTAAAATACAGATTTATGATCAACTAATTTCTTACCTTTTTCTGACCAATGACAACCTTAGAAGCTCCTGGTAATAGCAGTGGGATCACAGTGTTGCTACACAGATTTATTACATCTCCTTCCCACCAGGATAGAGCCCAAATCTCCCTTTCTACCCTGCTGGCTGGAGATTTGAGGTTTTACTTCACACAATCAAAGGATTAATAGACTGAGGTCTCAGTACCCTCCAGCCACAAATGGAGCAGGGTCCAGGTGATGCCTAGCATTGCTTGGAGCCCACTGAAATCAGGAAATTTGGGCTCAGCTTGGCTTTGAAAGGAACCAGAAGCTCATTTTTCAGCCTGTCAACCCAGTTTCGTGCTGAACTGGGATCCTGCATTTTGCAACCTGTTCTGTGGCTGAGAGAGGTTCAAGGAGAACTTGTTATAAACCAGATTTTCAGCAGATTAAGTAGGAGTTCATGCTACCTTTTCTTTTTTCTTTTTTCTTTTTTCTTTTTTTTTTTTTTTTTGCATGCAGGAAAGCATGTCCTCCCCATTCATTTTTGTCTGAAGTTACACTTCTAGAGGAAGTTAAAAAATGAAAGTTTTACAGCCTTCTTTAAGTCTCAGGCACAGATTTACCCTTGGCAGAACACACACGTGCAGTAAACCCATCCTGCCCTCCTCATCAAAACTCTGCAGCCAAGGCACGACCAACTCACTCTGGCTAAAATTAATTAATGAAATTAAATTCCCAACATAAATAGTTGATGTGCTGGAATATAGGAAATAATCCTGCATTAGCCTCCAGGGATGAGCTGGTTGATTAATACATCTGTTTCTAATTTATATAAGCATCAAGCATCTCCTCTTCACTCATCTGGCATTCAGGCAGGGCACTTGCAGCATCTCTGAGATAATTCACGTGTGTGAGCGTTGGTGTGGTCAGATCTCAAGTCAATCCTTGAGGACTTGCACCTCTGCAGCTCCCTTTTCGTTTTTATTGGGCACATAAGAAGTGCCTTCAAAGAAATTTCCCTCCGTAGCCAGTGGTTTGAATTAATCGTGGTGCACTTACCTCGGCAGCGAGCCTGGTGCTGTGCTGCAAATCAGAGATGACAAATAGCTGGCTCCTGCAAGGTGCTGAAGGCAACAGCTCCCTAACTGCTGTCCCTGATGTCCCAAACCCACAGCTGCAGTTACGTATTTGGCCTAGTTTGGAGAAGTGATGATTAAAAAAAAAAAAAAAAAAAGGAGAAAAAAAGCCAGAAATGCTTCTCAAAGCTTCTCACCCCAGGAGGGGCTGTTAGGCTGAAGGAAGGGGAATGCTGAATCACACACACTTTGTTGTCAAGGTGCATGTGTTTGTAATCTGCTTCCATCGCCAGCATGCCTGTGGCTCTTGGTTGGGAATCTTTTCCGTGTGTTGCCTGTTTGTTTTCTCTCAAGCTCCTTTTCAAGCCCCCGTTTCAAGTAGGCAGAGCTGAAGAAGATTTGCAGCACTCTACTGTTTATGGAGGGGCTCAGACTAGGCTGGCCCCTTGTTTGTTGGCTCCTCACTCCAGCTTTGATGGGGATGATGAGGATATCTTCCCCCCCTCCCTTCCCCCCTTGTTTTTTGTCTGTCCAGCACATAAAAAAATCTGCAGGAAATTGCCAATTCTGTAGAGCCTGGCCTGGATTGCTGCTTTTCAGAGGTGACCCAGGGCAGGCTGGTGACAGGGTGGGTCTCCCTCCCCTCTTTTCTCACTGCAGGTACATCCGCTCGGAGCGCTCCGTCATCCTCATCAACTTCTGCCTCTCCATCATCTCCTCCAACGCCCTCATCCTGATCGGGCAGACCCAGACCCGGAATAAGGTAAGCTGGGGCTTTGTTTATTTGTTTGCTTTCCCCCTGATTTAGCACTGAAATGATCCATTCAGGCAGCGCTTCCTCATTTTTCCTCCATCTGTTAATTAGCGACATGTCAAAGACACGGCTAAATGGCAGATTTCAATTTTCTCTCTCGCTCTCTCTTTGATAATTTGTCAGCATCCTCAGGGCTTTGATTAAAACCAATGTGATATTTTTGAATATCTGCCTAGAGTAGCTGGCACATGGCACGGTGAAGAAGCGTGGTGATTTGCAAGGCTTTAACCATTTTATTTTCAAAAAAATTACAAGGACAGATTGAGAAAAGGCTTTTAAAAAAAAACCCCAAACAAACAACCTCTCAGCTTTACATTTATTTCTCCAGCAGTTTTTAATACTCTGAGCTAAAAGTACTTGGCAGATGTTAATGAACACAGGCACAAAGCTGTCCAACCTTTTTTGGGGATGGGAAACATTGCCAGATGCACCGTGAGCCACGAGGGACTCGGAGCAGATCCCAGAGTGGCTCCAGCAGTCCAGGCAAGACCCAGCGTGGTTTTCCAAGCCATGAGCACTGGTTGCTCTCTTCCCACAGACCCAGCTGGAGGGGCATGTGTTGCCTCCATGATTTTTTTTCCAAGCACTTTCAGGTTCCCTGTTGATGTCTGGCATGACAAATCACTGCTCACCATCAGTATTTTCCCACTGTAAATTTTCCCATCTTCCCAAATGCTCCGACCATCATAACTCTGTTGAGCCAAAAAACGTGAGGCAAGACACCTCCTCCACTCTTTCTGTTGCCAAAATCACAGTCAGAAGTCAAAAATTAGTTGTTGTTTAACAGGAACCAGTGCTCAGCAGGGTTTTTTGAGCCCCTGCTTTGGCAACGTGGACATGGTGTCACTGTTGGAAGCGTATCAGGAATAAAATCTTCCCTGTGAGGGTGGTGAGGCACTGGAACAGGTTGCCCAGAGAAATTGTGGGTGCCCCAACACTGGAAGTGTTCAAGGCGAGGTTGGACGGGGCTTTGAGCAAGGAGAGAATCTTCCTGCCCATGGCAGGGGGTTGGAATGAGATGATCTTTAAGGTTCCTCCTAAAACTCAACCCATTCTGTGATTTCTGCAGAGAAACTGAGGGATTTAGTGAATCAGGGACTCATTTCTGTGGAAGGCCCTTTGGGTTAGGGTTAGGTTGTTTCAGCAAAAGCTTTCCAGCTGCTGGAGCCCTGTATGCATAGAGAAGTGTGGAAACAAGCAGCCAACTCTGCTCCTGCTACAAAAGTGCCCAAAGCAGTCTTCCAGTGCCACTGTGGCTGGCAGGAGGTGGAGAGAAGGTGATCCAAGCTCCTGCTGTCCTTGGTTGTGTTTTCTGCCGCACCAACCATGTGCTGGGAGCTTCTTTCCGTGGAATGAAACACTGACGGATGCTCAACAGTTCAAACCACGGCTGGACCTCCTCTTTGGTGGTTCTTCTTCACCTCAGGACAGGAGCTGGATGTGTTCCTCTTCTCCCACCTCCTCCAGAGCACCGTTATGAACCCAGGTTCTCCCTGGTGGTTGATTTTTTTGTCCCGTGACTCTGGGAGTTCACTGTCAGAGCTGTTGGTGGGGATTCGAAGCTCCCGGCAGCGATGGCAGGAGGCAGATTAGCTCTTTGCACATCCATATGCATGAAACCCCCGAAATAGAAAGGTTATTCTTGGATTTCCTCTCAGCCATCTAGTAAACAGTCTCTGGCAGGCAGCAGAGAAAGAAAACTATGCAGAGGAGAGACGAAGGAGTGTAAATTAAGATTTTATTCACATTCAATTATCGATAATAGGGTGCCTTAAAATGTTGGTGATTGATTTATAATTGCGGCTTCTCCGGGAGATTTCTGCGGTATCGGCTTCCCTGGAAATGTCAGATTCTCCCTGGATCTCCATCCGTGTAACCTCAAAGGCGAGATTCCACGCCTGGATTTGCTAAGCTTTTTGAAGATGAAAGGCCTGGGAAAAGGCTAAGAAAAAATTACAGTCAGCAGTGCGGGATACAAAGGAGAGGGATGCTGCAGGAAGTGGCCGTGTCTCCAAGGCTTGTGCTGGAAGGGAACAGATTTCTCCTCTCAAAGGAAAACAAGGGCTAATGGCCTTGACAAGCTGACAAGCTCTGCTGGGTCTTGGGACATCATATCCCTGTGCTTAGCCTTTCGTGGGGATGTTTGGTTTTCCCCACAAGGAAGGGAAAACCTGCAGCAGAGGTTGCAGAAGCAAATATTTGCCTGCCTATCAGTTGGCCAAGTTCATTTGAGGCGATGAGTTCATCCTGGTCCAGCTGAGATGTGCATATTTCTCTTGTCTTCCCCTCTACTCTCCTTCCCTTTCTATCAGAGCTACTCATTTGAGGAAAAAAACAAGATAAAACAGAACAAATGTATCTCTGTGGTGTAAAATCAATCTCCCCTTTACAAGAAGGAACTGTGTTGGTTTGAAACAAAATCAAAAAGACAGTGTGAACAGTGTTGTACCTGATAACAGTCAAAAAAGAAAAAAGTTCTAAAATAACATTCTTAAAATCCATTCCAGAAAGCGTCCTCTGTAGCTGCTTCATATAAGGTTTATAAGCTGATTAATAGGAACCCCCTTTTTTTAGGATTGTTGTAAAATGTGAAAATTACTGGACATTATCATATTGAGCTGCGTTATTTGTACTGAACTGACATCTTGAATCCACTTCTAAGCAGAACATGGAGGGATTTGGTGTCAAATGCAAATCTGGAACAAAAAAGACAGTTCCTATCTCTGAGAACACACGGTCTTGCTTTTATTCCCAGCCTCTGATAACGTCGAGTGGTGCCAGTGGATGAATCGAGAGCAATCCGATGAAATCATGATAAAAGCCACTCTGTGCATGAGAGCTCTGGCTTGAAAGATGCTGGTGGTTGAAAAAAGAGAAAAAAGAGAAAGGTTCATTGACCGTAAAACCAAGTCCATGTTTCCCCATGTAACTCAAAGCAAAGAAATTCTTGATTATAAACCTCCCCCTCCCCCAAATGCCTGAAACCATTTTTATTTTTTTTCATACAGAGTCATTTTTAAAATCTATTTGCTCTCCATTCTCTTCGGGAGCCACTGGAATTTCTTCCCATCACTTTCTTCTGGAGTACATTGATTCACAGTTTTCAGCTCACAGATGGGGGGAGAACTGGCTGAGTGAAACAGAGCGGCACCAATTTGCACCAGTGAAGGATTTGGCCTTGTTGAGTTAAAACAAAGACGAGCTTGTCAGCTTTCCAGTCCATCTCCCTGGCACTCCGGGATTGTTCTTCATAATGCATTTGCCAGTTCTTTCCCCAGTTTAATTTTAAATGGCTTAAGCTGCCTGCATTTCCCTTGTGAGATTTCCTCACCAAGTAGTAGAGCTCACCATTATGAAATCCTTTCTAATCTAGGGGAGGTTTCTTTTTTTCTTCTTCTTTTTTTTTTTTTTTTTTTTTTTTTTTCCCTCTCTGCTGGTAGTTATGTGCACTTGGACAACTGTGCCCTCATGTTTGCAGTCCTTTCCCAGCCCCTGGCAGCCGTGGTTTCACCCAGCTCTCACGGCTTAACTCTTTCACTCAGCCCTGTTTTCCTGGCAGGGGCACCATCCAAATTGCCTTCCTCAGATTTCATTTCCATGGCTGGGCTGCCAGGGACGTGGTTCTTTGCAAACCTTTTGAGCTGAGATTAGTGCACTGTTAATTAACTACTCCACTCCCTCCCCGCCTGGAAAGGAGCATAGCAATAGTCTGGATGTTTTGGAAATTAAATATATCCCGCTGAAGCCAAGAGAGCACCAGGATGGGATGTGTGCACAGACTTCTAGTAGAAGGTGTCCCTGCCTGTTTGAGGGGGGAGACAGTTTGTAATTAAATGATCTTTAAGGTCCCTCCCCACTCAAAAAAATTCTATCATTCCACAGTTCTTCTAAAGTGTTAACCATGGCATTATCCTAAAGCTCATGTTTAAAAGCAGCTGATTTCCACATATTACTTAAATGTAAAGCTTTGGTCCTTGCTAGATCAAAGCTTGTGGAGGAGCTTTCCCCCTCTTGAACTGTATTTCCATGTCCTGATCTCCATGACTTTTCCTTCCAGAGTCCGGTTTGGAAGCGTCTCCCCGCGCCTTCCTCTCTGCTCCCTGCTGCTCTCTCCTCCTGCCGCTCCTCTCACATCTCCTTTCCTCCTCTCTGCAGGTGATCTGCACGCTGGTGGCGGCTTTCTTGCACTTCTTCTTCCTCTCCTCTTTCTGCTGGGTGCTGACCGAGGCCTGGCAGTCCTACATGGCCGTGACGGGCCGGTTACGGAACCGCATCATCCGCAAGCGCTTCTTGTGTCTCGGATGGGGTGAGGATCCCAGGAGGGGCTGCTGCTCCTCGGGAGGCTTGGAACCCTTCAAAGGGTGTCAGGAGGGGCTGAAGTGGTTAAAAACAGAGAGAACCATGAACCTCCTTCCCAGTGCGCCCAAAAATAGAGGAGTGGAGTTCAGGTTTCAGAGGGTGCTGCGGGGGTGGTTTCTCCTGGGGTTTGGGTCTGTTTCTTGCTGTCTACTTTTTTCTCTCTGTCTGTCTGTCTCTGTGCTGGATGTGTTCTGTTGGTACCAGCCAAGGGAATCCTGGCCTGGAGCAGCAGCAATGTGGTCAGCAGGACCAGGGCAGGGACTGTCCCTCTGTGCTGGGTCCTGCTGAGGCCACACCTCGAAGTGTGGGGTCAGTTTTGGATTCCTCTCTGCGAGAAAGACATTGAGGTGCTGAAAAATGTGCAGAGATGGCAGTGGGGCTGGAGAAGGGTCTGGAGCACCAGGAGTGGTTGAGGGAGCTGCAGGGGCTCAGCCTGGAGAAAAGGAGGATCAGAAGGGACCTTCTCAATCTCCACAGCTCCCTGACAGGAGGGTGCATCCAGAGGGGGCCAGGCTCCGCTCCTAGGTAAAAGCAAAAGAGCAATAGGAAACAGCTCCAGTTGCACCAGGGGAGGTGGGATATTAGGGAAAATGGGACATCAAATGGGATATTAAGGAAAATTTCATCACTGAAAGGATGGCCAAGCATTGGAACAGGCTGCCCAGCGAAGTGGTGGAATCACCATCCCTGGAAGCGCTCAAAAAACCCATGAAGAGGTGACATTTAGGGCCATGGTTTAGTGATGGACCTGGTTGGACTTGATGATCCTCGAGGTCTTTTCCACCTTAATGATTTTATGGTTCCAAGATTCTGCAGGGACAACCTGGAGTGAAGCAAACTCTGAAATCCTGTCTCCATGGCAGCAGCGCCTTTCGGAGACAAATAAACTGCGAGACTGCTGCAGATGCTTGTAACTAATTTTTCTCCCTCTGCCTCTGCCGTATGTTTAATTTATTAGCCTTAAATGATGCATTCTGTAGTAGAAAACAAATACAAAGCCATAAACCTGGGCTTTCAAAGCGATAACAAGGGTGTGTTTGAAAGGAGCAGTGGCAAAAAAAAAAAGTTGCTGAGAAGCAAGGAGGCAAAGGAAAGAAAGGAGCGTGGCTGAGCTCTATTAATGTCTCATTTTACTACTGAAGTCTCACAATTCACCCCAGGCAAGAGATTTCTGGTGCTTACCAAGCACCCTGATGTGATTTATTCTGGCACATCAGGAGCTGTCCTCGTTGCAGCACCTTCATCCCTTTAAGTTTTCCCTCCTAAGCTTTTGCTTACAATAGAGAATAAATTGTGTTATTAAAACCCAGGGTTTGCGTGTTAGTGGGAGCAGAACCACAATACCTGCAGAGCACAGGCTGCAGGAGCCTGGGTGTGCTCATGCATATGTTTATACCTCCTTGGTGACTCCAGCAACATCAGGGATATCAAATGTAACAGACTAATAGCTTTCCTAGGTAATAAAAAGGGATTTTTTTCCCCCCTCTGATTTGTAAAAGCTGGGACAGATGGGCGTGTTAGCCAAGGGAATTTTGGATGAGCAACATTCACATTTGTAGTCTGTACAGATTAAAAAAAAAATAAAAATCTCCCTACATGTGTAGAAGCATAATTTGGACTGCTAGTAGAATGTAGTCAGCTCTGAGCTAGGATGCACTGCTGATAAATGATGCATAATAACCATTTGGAGTAGGTTAGGACAAGAAATGAAGAACACTCTTGCCTATTAAGGCGGCAAGGGAATTTTGGATATTTAGCATCCTGCTAGACTTCAGCTGTAGAGCTGGGATTAATGGCACTTGTAAGAGGAAAGAAGCCGAAAATATGTTTTAAAGAGCATAATCTGAAGTAATTAGCACAATTCACTTTGTCATGGGCTGGTTCTCCCCCCTTTCCCCTCTTTGCACATTTGCATTTCTCCAAGCCGTTGTTCAAGATGTCTTTGCCAAGTTCTCAGCTGCTCTCAGCTGTAGCTCATTGAAGCTGCAGAGAATTTCAGCAGCAGGGAGGATTATTTTTTATTTCTTTGGTCTCCTCTTGGATGTGCAGCTTTGCAATTCGATTTTTAAATTATTACTAGTAATAGTTATTATTAATGATTCTTGTCCATGCTTGGACAATGCTCTCAAGTTCATGGTGTGACTCTTTCTGGGTGATCCTGTGCAGGGTCAAGAGCTGGACTTGATGGTCCTTGTGGATCCTTCCAATTCAGGATATTCTCTGATTTAGAACAGAGAGATAAATTGTTCCCTGGGAACAACTTAGTCATCATGTTTATCCCCAATAAAGAAGAAATATTTTTTGTCAGTATTTTTATGACCCTGTTATAGTTTCCACAGCTGGATTTTTAATGCTGCCATAGCTCAGCTTCTGAGTGGGTCTTCAGCTGTTTATAACAAGAATGGCTCTTGGGAATTATTAGCAAACATTTTCTCTAGTGGAACATGATTAACACATGGCCTGATTCTCCTGTGACCTGGAATTACAAAACTCTTGAAAAGAGGTTTTGAATGGGTTTGCTTGGACTTGTGAGTGTTAAATTCTCTTTGTGCAGAAAGCCTCCAAAGCCTTGCTGGTACTGCCTGTACCATACCAGGTGTATGGAACAGCCAGTTAGCAGTAAATGTCTTGATAATAATAAAAAAATTGGATTAAAATTTTCTCGTTTTTTGGTGGGGATTTTTTCAATCTAATCCCATCTAACTTTGCTTGGACCGCTGACAAACTCTCCCGGAGCTGCACCTCTCATTGTGATGCTCTTTGGCTCTTTAACTACCATGGCACAGCTGCCACCTGTAGTAGCTGCTCCTTGTCCAGACCCATTCCCAGCCCAAACTGAGGCTTTTACCCAGCCCTGGAATGAGCCAGTCCCTGGAGCTGCCAAGTTCACAGCCCCACTCTGGATTTCTGCATAATTACCACGTCGGAGACAAGCACTTTGCGAAGAACAAGTTGCTATTTTTGGAGGAGTCTTTGCCAAATTTCCTCTTTCCCAGGGTCTCTTGCAGCAAGCTGTATTCCTGAAAATGTCCTTTCCTGTGTGGTTTCCTCCTGTGGGATGCTGCATTGATGGCACCGTGGGGAATGCAGCAGCCAGGGTTTATCCAGATGAGGTGTGAAAGGAGGCTCAGGGACAGGAGCAAGAGTCAGTGAGGGAAAAAGTGGGAAAAAGAGGAATGGAAGGGGAAAAGGAGGAAAAAAGGAAGGAAAAGGAAGGGAAGGAGAAAGGAAAGGAAAGGATAAAGGAAAGGAGAAAGGAAAAAGGCAAGGAAAGGAGAAAGGAAAAAGGCAAGGAAAGGAGAAAGGAAAAAGGCAAGGCAAGGCAAGGCAAGGCAAGGCAAGGCAAGGCAAGGCAAGGCAAGGCAAGGCAAGGCAAGGAAAGGAAAGGAAAGGAAAGGAAAGGAAAGGAAAGGAAAGGAAAGGGGAAAGGAAAGGGGAAAGGAAAGGAAAATGGAAAATGGAAAGGAATATTAAAAGAGACACTTTTTAAACTCACTGCTTGTTTGGTTTGGACTGATGAAACGTGACACGTGCTTGGAAATCTCGCATGGGAAGAGAAGCACTTCCCTGCAGGATAACCCTCAAATGCTCCAGATTCCATCCAGCTTGGCCCTGTGGCTCCCAGGTGCTGCAGAGCATCACTGTTAATCACCATTGGGATGATTTGTGTTGCTGAGGGACCCCCTTCCCAAAGGAATGTTGTTTGGAAGCTGTGCCTGCACATTCCTCGTATCTCCTGCAGTCACCTGCCGTGACCTCTGCAGCTCAGGAATTAGGGCCTTGTCAAGGGGCACTAATCCAAGCTGGCCACTGATCCTGCTGATTCCTAATGGGATTTTCCCATCTTCAGCATTGAGACAGCTTAATTCCTCCTGGCACAAGGAGGAGGGCTATAAAAAGCCACATGGAGACCTCCAGAGCTGAAGAACCTGATGTTGTGAGCTGATCTCCAGACATTCCTTTAGGGAAAGGGGAAAGCTGGACTTTGAACCTTCATAGATCCTGGATGAGACCTGAAACTCTGTCTTGTTGTTATTCAGAGGAACCTGCTCCATTACAGATCTTGGGAGACCTGTATGGGAAAGGGAAACTCGGTTTTAGTTTGCTTTTCTGTTTCATTTGGGGCAGATTTGAACCTGGGTTGCTTATCCTACACTGAGTGCAAACAAAGCTCTTAATCTTTGGATCCTTAGAGTTGGGTTGAGGCTGAATATTCCAAACTGACACCATGAGAATAAATGAATCAATTTATAAAAAAAATTGATTTAGAAAGAAATAAAATAAATCAATTTTATGCATCTGAATCTACTGGAAGAGCCCCCACAGCTGCTGAGACCACAGCAGGGCAGGAGCTGATTACAGCTCATGGTATTTACCTAAATAGCAGAGGTAATTAAAGTTCTTGCTTTTAGTTCTGAGGGTCCTGAGCTCAGTCTCTGCCACAGGTGTTGGAATAACTGGGAAAAATGAGGAATATTGAGTGGGAGAAGGGCTGCACATGTGATTAAATGACCAATTTCCTCCTGTTTCATTTCCATAGGGCTCCCTGCCTTGGTGGTTGCCATTTCTGTGGGATTTACTAAAGCCAAGGGATACGGCACCGTGAACTAGTGAGTAAAGGATTCCTTTTTTCCCGTTGTTTCATCCTCCATCCTTTTTGTCAAAACTCAGTCACGGACTCACGGGAAGCAGGCTAGGAACTAAATTTCCTTGTGCAGGACAATTCCTGCATCCATGCCTCCTCAATCCATCATATGACCAAGCTGGATCCTGTATTCCTTTAAAAACAAGTCCATAGGGACTAATTAGGTTTAACTGTTGTATTTGTGACATCACTTTGATCTGAATGCCTTTTACTTAGAGCTTTTTAATGTATTTTTTAAGGGGAAAAATGTGGAATACTTAAAGTTTAGGATGTTTAAAAATTAAAACCAGCTTTTTTTTTTAAGTCTGTTTTTGTGTTTGATTGGCCTCACGTTTCCAAAATAGCTTTAGGCAGCCGAATGAGCCTGACTTGGGCAAACCAAGGTTTTGACAGCAGCCTGTGTTTGCCTGTTTTCCAAATTTCACAGGTTTTGTCTTTTATGTGCCCATGATGGGGGAAGCAAAACAGAAAAGAAATTATGGAAGAGGTTAAAAATGCATTAAGGAGAGTCTGGGCTCACTCAGAGCTGAGCATTAATACGACTTTAAATGGAAAAGGAAAAAAAAGAGAATTTTTTTTTTTCCCTCTGTTGTGAGAAAACCTTAGAAATTTCATGTGTAGCAACAGTTCAAGGATAATATTTTATGTAGCAGTAAGTCAGGCTCTTCCCTACTGCATCCCATAATTTCCCTGAGCCTCCCTGGGCAGGGGTTTGCAGCCCACACGGGTGATGTTTGAGACTGGAGCTGCTGATGTGGCCGGCAGCAGATGAGGCTTCGATCGTCCCACTGAGGAAATGTCATGTGGAACCTCCTGCTCTCCCTCAATTCCCACCACATCCTGCACACCCACGGCCAAATGGTCCAGGGTTTGCATTTTAATTGCAGGGGAGAATTAAAGCAGCACAGCAGCGTTTTCTGTTCGTTTTGCAACCTGAATTCGTGTATGGCAGAGGGCTGGGGATTGTGGATTTCTGGAGTACAAATCCACAGGCAGAATTCCTGAAGTCTGTGCTGGCATCAGGATGCCTTGGCTGTCCCACCTTCAGTGTGTCCTGGTGGAGAGGGACCCCGTGGTTATTGTGTGACTCAAGAGAGGACAAAACACAGCCTGGTTTGCAGAAACATCACCAAGATCCCAAATTAATTCCCTTTGGATTCTCTGTGGGTCAGGTGGTGCTTTGCTCCAGGCACATCCACGAGAACAATTCATCATGAACAAACCTCAGGGAGATGGAAGAGAGGTCCTGGATATTTCTGCCTCTCTTTTCTTGTTTATAGACTGGTGGGAATCGGTGCAACAATCTTTGTGGCTCTGTCAAAAATGTTTTAAGAGTTTTTTTGTCAACACTGACCACACAAAAATGTGAATGGGGAAGGGAGGAACGTGCAGGAAAGCACTCCTGTTTTCTGTCCTGGACCTCTGTGCCAGCATCTCCCACCCTGCAGACTGCAGCCAAGAGGGTGCCAACATGTGACAAACCCTGCTGGGCTCCTGCTTGGCTCTCAAGTTGGCACGGGGTGAGGTGGCCAAGAGGCTGGGCTGACTTTCCAGCATTCCCAGGGGTTTCCTGGTCACACCAGCTCGCCTCCTGTTGCTGCCAATCCCTGAAGACCCTGTCACTCCAGGCATCCAGGGCTGGATGCCAGGGGATGGAAGGGGATCCCCTGCTCCTAGCTCTGCTCTCTTTTGGTTTGTCACCAAAATTGTGGTGGTTGGGCCTTCACATCCCAGCAAGCCCAGTTTGGTGAGCTTGAGTTTGGTTTCAGTGATCCTTGTGGGTCCTTTCCTGGGATATTCCATGGTTCTGTGGAATATGTCTCCCTTCCACATTTCCCAATGTGGAGTGAAGCCGATGAGGCCCACCAAAGTCGTGAGAAGAACAACAGTTCCTCTCAAGCTCAAAGATCCCATCAAGCATCCCCAGTGCTGCCATCCTGTTATAATTACACACTTTGATACCTTCCAGTACCTAAAAGAAGTCTGGAGAGGGATTTTTTCCAAGAGCATGTAGTGACAAGACAAGGGAATATGGCTTTGAGCTGAAGAAGGATAGCTTTGGATTGGATATTGGGAAAAAAAATCTTCCCTGTGAGGGTGGGGAAACCCTGGCACAGGTTGCCCAGAGAAGCTGTGGCTGCCCCATCCCTGGAAGTGTCCAAGGCCAGGTTGGATGGGGCTTGGAGCAACCTGGGATAGTGGAAGGTGTCCCTGCCCATGGCAGGGGAATTGGACAAGATGATCTTTCAGGTCTCTTCCACCCCAAACCATTCCATGATTCTCTGAATTCCTGCTGGGATTGGCTTTACCAAGAGCCAGAGTTAAACAGAGCTCACTTGCACTGAGTGGTGGGTTCACGAGCCCCCAGTGCTGAATAAAATGGAGCATCTCTGTAATGAGAGTTACATTTACACTTTTGTGCATTTTGAAACACTAAACAAATATTGCTGTGTGTCCAGCCAGGCAGGGTGCCCCGACAGACTGCAGTGCATTCACACTTGAGCCCTGTTTTCCTGCTCAAAACGGCTTAAAAGCTCTGTTGCTTTGCTGTGTAAGGAGGCCCTTGATTTTACCTCTCCTCCAGAGCAAAGTCAGCACTGCAAAGCAATTTCAGAACTCCAAAACTTGAGGTTTAGCTTGATTTTGGGAAGAAATGCTTCCCTGTGAGGGTGGGGAGGCCCTAGCACAGGTTGCTCAGAGAAGCTGAGGCTTCTCCATCTCTGGAACTGCTCAAGGCCAGGTTGGATGAGGCTTGGAGTGACCTGGGATAGTGGAAGGTGTCCTTGCCCATGGCAGGGGGTTGGAACTGGATGATCTTTAAGGTCTTTTCAGCCCAGTTTTTTTTTTCCAGTGGACACTCATGGGCCATTTCAAGTGGGCACTGCAGACTTTCAAACCCAGTATTTCCAGCTTGCAGAAGGAAGGAAAAGCTTTAATCACAGCACATCCCTCCCTGGGAAGGAGGGGACAAGAGGTGACAAGATAAACAGCAAGGGATTTTTAAAAACCAACAGAAACCACACAGAGCCTTTTAAAGCATCTTCCAACCCTACAATTTCTGGGTCTCTAGAGTAGTGCATGAGCTCCTGTGGTGAAGGTGGACATTAAGTCAAAGCAGGGCTCTGATATTTAGGTGAGCATAGAATTTAGCATTCAACAGCAGGGTTTTTTTCTCATCTCACTCACAGTGGTAAAAAACCCTCTGACATCCAACTACCAGGACATGGTCACGAGGACATTTTGGGGACAGCTGCAGGTGTTGAAGGCATTGCAGAATTAATCTTGGTGTTAAAGACTCTCAGGGCAGAGGTGGTGGAAGGGGCAGGGTGTGAAATGGGTGATGTGTCTTGAGGCTGGAACTGCCAGTCTAGTTGGATCTTGAGGATGTGCCAAAGGTGGCCCAGCCACAGTGGGACAAACTCTTATCAGGATGTTCAGTCTGGACTGAATCTCAGCAGGATTTCACCCAGTTTAGTCCTGTTTTTTTGGGTTGGTTTTTTTTTTTTTTCCATTTTATATGGGATGAAGCTTTTCTCTAACAGTGAAAATGCAGCTAAGCAGCAGGACAGGTGTCTGTCCCACCAAGAATTGTCCCATCCAAGGCTTGGCCATGTCTCCAAGCTCTAATGCAGAGAAATCAGAGCCAGTGGAAAGTTTAGGGAGCTTGTAGTATGTTTAATATTTGCCATTTAGCTGGCCAGACTGCACTGAGTCATAAGCTGAGGAGGGAGAGAGAGGCTCAGATTAAAAATTGAATATGTGCTGCAGGATTTGGAGTGTGTCTGTGTTGTGCTGTGAGTGGTGATTCCCAGCAGCCATTCACTCAGCCTTTATTACTCAAGATGCTCCAACGAGGGGATTTTTCCTTTCTCTTGTCTGAACTGCATTCAAAAGAACATTTTGCTGTGTTTTGGAGCATGCTGGGGCAGGGTAGAGGCTGCACTTCCAGTCTCAAAGAAAGTCTGAGGGGTACCCGAGGTCTAAAGGGCCTGCCACTGATCACCTCCTTAGATGAGGCTGAGTGCCTGAATAATAACTCTGCTTTTAGCTGGCGCTCCAGGGACTGCCTCTGGACCTCTAAAGCTTCACAAACAACCTCCTAAAGCTGGAAGTGAATAATTGAGGTTGTGCCACTGGCGCTGGGAGCTCACATCCTCCCCCACAAGAGAGCCCATCAGAAGTTTTCTGAGCCCAGCCTGCACACAGCAAATTTCTCGGGGTCCTGGAGTGTCACTGCATCAGGGCTTTTGTGACCCACAGGTGTCTCAGCAGCTTCTGGGTTAATCTCTGGATAAGCTCTGGTGGGGCAGCCCTGATGCCTGGCTGTAATCTCAAGTATACAAAATGTTCTGTTGATGCTGCCTGATTTTACACAGGACTGAGGTGAGAGCTGAGGGCTGGACAGTGTGAAAAAGGGCTCAGTGGAAGCCAGCACTTCCCAGGACCAGGACAAAAGCCACCACCTCCGATCTGTGCCGTGGCAGAGTCACAAAATGATCAGATGGTTTGCAAAAAAAAAAAAATAAAAAAAAAAAAAATTATGTGCTCAACACAAGAGCTGCTGTCATTTGAGGAAACACTGTTTAGGAATTGTTAAACCATTCACTTTCTCCCTTCCAGTGATAATTTTATGTAAAAAAAAATCACTGAAGAGATCCCTTGGAAAGTACGAGGGAACCTCTTAGCAAAATGCAAATATTTTCTGTGCCTCGTAGGCAGGAGGCTAAAGCATCTCCACTAGGCTGGGGTTTGCTGCCAGTTCTGTCCCTTGGATATCCCTTCACCCTCTCCTTTCCCTTGCAGGCTCCCAGCACCTCTGACAGCCTCGGAAATGCTTTGATGAAGTGCTGTGGCAGGGAGGTCAGGCAGTCAGAAGGGATCAGGGCCACGCTTGGTGATGTGTGATCTCACCTTCACAATTCCTGGTGCCCCCGGGGGCACAGGGGCTGCCAGGGACCCCACAGGAATGAGAACCCTCTTTGCACCAAGCCCTCGTCACTAATTGCAGTGCAGGGCTGTCAGATCTCCTCATCTGAGCCACCAGTTGGCAGAGACACCGAGAAAAAAAAACATCTCAAAAATCAGGGTAGAGTGTTGGATAAAAAGGTTTGGACAAGGGCTGGGATTTGGGAGCCATCCTCCTGCATTTAGGGAGACTTCCAGTCATGACAGAGCTCCAAAGCTTCATTTTTACTCCCTCCCACCTCAGCTGATTATTCAGTTTATTATTACAGCTGCTCAGACAGCTTGTGACAGAGCAACTTGCTATCAGGAAGAAATCAGAATTGATTAAATTAGCACATTACAGGTTTAATTTAGACATCAACAAGATTCAGACCTTGGAGAAAAACCGGAATATCCTACTTTTAATTCTCAGTTTGATACTTATCTTTTTTTGGGGTGCCTTTTTAGAAACATTCCTTGATTTGGGGTGAAAAAAAATTAGATTTTTTGCCGCTGAGATTTAATTAAAAAATATGAGGCTGATCAACAAAGCTGAAATGTTTCCAGGAAGACTTTCTTCTTCTTTTTTTGTTTTTTTGTTGTTTTTTTTTTTTTTTCCTGGGAGCGTCACTTTGCTCCTGATGCAGGATGAGAGCATCTTGCTGAGGGCACAGTAAGTGAATTACTGCAGGGTGAGTTGAGTTAAGAGCTTGGAGAAAGTTCTCTCTCCATTGTGGTTTCCTGCTCTTCTCCTGTGGTGGGTGCACGGTCGTTTTTCTGCTGAAACAGGATTACTCCATCCCACATTTTCTCCAGGGTTCTGCCCTGTCAAAGCGTGCAAACTTTCCCAGGGGCTGCTGACACAGTGTAAATTCCCATCCTCTCCTGCCCTGGAGCACTTAATTTGTGTCTCCCTGATTTTTTTTTTTTTCTGGATTCCCCACCAGAAAAAGAAAAAAAAAAAAAAAAAAAACAAGGGCGGGGGGGGGAATTTCAGCTCCAGTGCTGCTGTGGATGTTCATGGCTGTCACAGAGTCACAGAGCCTCAGGATTTTTTGGTCCAGCCACCTGCTCAGACAGGGTCACCTGGAGGTGACTGCCCCAGGGCTGTGCCCAGGTGGCTTTTGAATGTCTCCAAGGATAGAGATTTCACAAGTGCTCTGCTCATCCTTTGGCAGGGAAAAAAAGAGTTTCCTTCCTGACTTAACAGTCAAACCTGAAAAACAAAGAATCATGGTTTGGGTTGGGAGGGACCTTCAGGGTCATCTCATTCCAACCCCCTGCCATGGCAGGGACACCTTCCACTATCCCAGGTTGCTCCAAGCCCCATCCAGCCTGGCCTTGGACACTTCCAGGGCCTCGACCAAGAGGTCTCAAATGAGAGCTCCCAGTTTGAGAAGGCACCAGGCAATTCAGGAGCCCAAATTCCACATCTGGTCAGTGCAGAAGGGAGATGTCCTTCTCAGGTTATGTGGTGTGAGGGAGAAGGAACAAGCTGGTTTTCAAACAGGCACCACACGCCTTACATTCAGCTTATTCCGTAAGAAATTCCACTCAGGGAATGCTGTGAATTCCCACCTTGCTGCTGTGTTGTTAAATTTCCCCGTGGAGGCAGTTTCAAAGGGAGGAAAGAAACGTCCTGCACCCCTGACAGACACAGAGGTCGGTGAGCAGAGGAAAATTTCCCCTCCTCTTTCCACTCTTTCTCCCACATAAGGAGGACAAGAGCATCATCTTGCCAGCAAAATGCTGCAGCTGCTTCCAGGACCTGGTCTGAAACAGAGCACTCTCTTTAATTTTGCATGAATTCCCCTGTCAAACGTCATCCTGCGGGCAGGTCCCCAGGCAGAGGAGCCTTTATGCAAGTTCAGGAGAAATGAGAAGCAAAACTTGATTGAAATTCTGAGTTCGTTTTTGTTGGGTTTTCTTTTTTCTTTTTTTTTTCTTTTTTTTTTTTTTTCTTTTGCCATGGGGTGTCACCTCCCAGGCTGAACTCTGCAGGCAAAGGGAAGAAGCCAACATGTGCCTGTTGGGGACATTTGCCACTGGTTGACTTTCTCTTCTCTCTTCATTTTCCAGCTGCTGGCTGTCATTAGAGGGAGGACTCCTCTACGCCTTCGTGGGACCGGCGGCTGCTGTCGTTTTGGTATTTAAGCTTGTCTGAAAGATTTTTTTTTTCTCCTCTGTATCTTTATTTCCTTGTTCTTTCAACCCAAGAATGCCCCGCTTTCTTTCCACTTGCGTTTTGAAGAGCTTCCTCCTTCAGGAATAACGAGCAAAGCCAACAATTTGGGACGGGGTTGATGCTGAAATATAAATGTGCCTCAGCTCTCAGCCTTCCACCTCTGTCCTCACTGGAGCCCCCTAACATCTGATTCGTGCTTTGCCTTGGTTTTGCTCTGTCTGGATGGAAGTGCAGGATGATGGTGGAAAACTCTGACATTGACTCCTTCAGAAAATGCTGTTCCTGGTGGTTTTCAGACCGAGCTGCACCCTCACAGCCAGCTTTTATTCCTGGTCCATCCCAGGCCAGTGCACGTGAGCAGATTTCCTTGTTTGCAGGTGGAATTGAAATCTTCAAATCAGTGCTGAGGGGGTCCCTAATGACCTAAAAATGCCACGTTTGCTTTGAATTCAAAGAGATGGCAGGTTAAAGTGGGCATTCCTACCCTCCAGCTCCTGCCTGGGGAGTCTGTTCTTCTGTCCCATCACCCCTGGCTCCAACGCAGCCCCAACACCAACCTTGGCCAGTTAATATTTGAGTTTAAGGTGTCACTCAGGAGGTGACATTCCTTCCCTGCTGCTGAGGCCTCACTGGCCATGAGAAACCTCAGGGCTGAAAGAATCTGAGAACTGCTGCTCCCCCTGGAAATCCCTCCTGCAGCAATTTCCCATGGGTTTAATGCCACATTTTGGGCCCCCACATCTTCGTGCAGTTTCTCTCCAGCCCTGTTCTATCGAGTGGAGCAGTAGCTCCTCCAGAGTCCCACTGGAATGGGGTTGTTGACACTCCAAGTTCATTTTTTTCAGTTCAGGCTTTTGTTTTGTGCAGTGCCTGGGGGATGAAATGCCCCGCAGCAGGAGCTTACAGGAGAATAACTCCACAAAAGCTGGGGCTGCCTCTATTCTCAGCGCTGTCACTGCACATCAAACCACCTTGGTGCCACCGTTTCATCACGGTGACAAAGAGAAAAGCCAGCAGCCAGCCCTCCTCTGCAAGAAATCAAAAGTGGTACGAGTCGAGGGCTTTCATGTGGGGTTGTGACACAGTGATTCGTGGGGGGGAAGCTTTGGTAGTGCCCCAAAGTCACTCTGCTGCCTCAAACCACCTGGCTTTTGTTGTGCCAAACAGCAAGGGAAGTGATTTTTCTCTTTTTCCCTCGTGTTTTTGAGGTGTGAGGGAAACGTGGGAGCCTGCTTCCTTTTGGCAGCTCCGCTTTCCCTCCCCATCAAGCTGAGGAAGTGAGGTGTCCTCACCGAGGAGTCAGCACAGGCAAATGGTGGCTCCTGCAGCTGATACTTGGGAGTGGTGAATCATCTCTGGGGGTGTCTGGCCCTGATCAGCACCAAGAGAGGGGCCACACGCCTCGTTTAGGCTCCCTGACTCATTCCTGGCCAGAGTGACAAATGAATGTTGCCCTGGTAGAGGCATCAAAGAGCTTGGGGAAGGAGGAGGAGAGGCATGGAAAGCCTTTTTATAAATGGGAACCTGCAAACAGATGAGCTCAAAAAGTTGATAATACTCAGAAGGTGGTTGGCCTGCAGCTTCAGCAATGTTCATAACTCACAGCCAAGCCACTGATGCTGAGCAGCTGCAGGTTTTAAGGATAAAAGTTTGACCTTTAGTCTTAAAAATCCTGATCTACCTTAAACACAGGGCTGTTGGAAGCAGTTTTGCTCTCCCAGCTCACGTGGAGCAGCCTGGTGATGGTTGTGTGCAGGCTGAAAGGCAGGGGGAGGCTCGTGGGATGAAGTGAGGACAGGGTCACCAGTGGGCAGGGAGTGGTCATCTCCAGGAATCTCACACTTGAGGCTTTGCTTTTGGATGTTATCTCAGAGATGAAGAAGTAAAGCTACTCTGTGTGTTGGAAGAATATCCAGAGTATCCCTGACTTAGGAAAGAAGTAGAGCCAGGATGAGGGCAGGATGTGATCAGTGTACTGGATTGATTGATTGATTGATTAAATCCAGTGCAGAACTGCTCTTTATTGTCTGCCCTGCTCCTTAGGAATGAGGATTCCCACTTTGGCCAGCCCTAGGAGAGATCCAGCCGCACTTCAACCCCACCTTTCCTCCTGCCTGGCTGCACCTTGAGGAAAAACCTTTCTTGCACCCACCAGCCTCCTCCACAGTGAGGGATCAGTGATTTCAAAGGGCTCCCTCTCTTTCCAGGCTCATAACCAGGCTTTGATTTCCTGCTGATCCTGGGCTGTGTCACTGACTTGCCAGTGTTGCTGCTCTCAGTCAATGCCATGGCGAACTCCAGAAATGGTCTCACCTGTCCACTGACCCAGCAGCTGATGCAAACAAAAATAACCTCAATTTTCTGAGATTTTCCATGGATTCCCAGCTGTGGGCCCCACATCAGTGAGCTGGTGAAACCAGCAGAGAGATTAATCATTGTTCTGAGGATGATTTAGGCAATTAGGCAGAGGCCTGGTCCCTTCCTTTGGGTAAGATGACTCTTAGGATCTCTTAAACTCCCAAACACGTTAAATCACGTGAATTTATCTCTGAATTTGGCCTTAAGGCATTTTCCTGCAAGCCTCACATGCAAAACAGCATCAACCACAAGTTTCTGCCACCAGCAGCTGTTCCACTGGCAGCAGAACCAGGAGGATGTCACCTTTTTCCACCATCAGTGCCTGCACTCAGGGGTGGGGCTGGTGTGTCACTAACCTGTTGCTGAGGTTCTGGTGGGGTTTGTAAAGCAGATGCAGCTGGCAGCAGTGGGTGCAGTTGGAAAGGCACAGGGAGGAGTTTGGGGTCACTCTGCAGGATCTCAGCTCCGTGTTTCACTGTGGAGTTTTTATAACTGATGGACACAGACATCCCTGCTCTTATCCTGAGGAAAGCAGACTGCATGGAATTGGATTTCCCGCTGATTTTTGGGGAATTCTCCATGCTGTGCCATCTGCAGTATCTCCCAAGACATCCCACCAGAGCAGATGATGTTTCTACTTGCTCCAGTGCCCCTCAACCTCTCAGTGGTGTTTCACTGAGAAAGAGCTGTGAAACGTTGTCTGCATTCACTTAATTCTGCTGCTGGGCCACCACTGACTCCAGAAGGTACTTTGGGAAGCAGCCAACCCACTGCTGTTCTCTGTGCTGGCCTCTCTCTGTTTGGATTCGCCCAAAAAAATTGTTGTTGTGCCTGGAATTTGCCTTGCTGGACCTCAAGCAGTGTTGGGGTTCAAACAGCCCTGCAGCAATCTGAGGAATTCCCAGTCTCTCCTGCTTCATGGAGACCTGGCTGAGGGTTGGTTGATGATCTTCTCCAATCTTATTGATTCTCCAACTTCCTTGACCTGCTGCCAGCTGCATCCTGCTGTCCTGAGCACGGCTAGGGGAGGTGGGACACTGGGGGACAGGAGACACGAGGGGTGGTGGCCTGCAGAGGTGTGACCTGGCTTTGGGAGAAACCCTTCTGTGTTACCTGACCCACTTGAGAACAAAACTTGTGTGTTGTTTCTCTTTTGACAGGTGAACATGGTTATTGGCATTCTGGTTTTTAACAAACTTGTATCCAAAGATGGAATAACAGATAAGAAACTGAAGGAACGGGCAGGGTATGCCTTATCAATACATCTAAGTAAAGAGTGAAAATAAAAATCCAAAAACACCCAAGGTTGTGATCAATAACCAGGCAGGGGATGCAAAAAGAGATTGGAGACACAAACAAAAAGCACTCACAGATTTAAGCAAAATGAATGGGAAAACCACTTGATTTAATGTCTTTGCCCTGTCATTCAGTGCAGCAGGACACAAAAATCCAAGAAGCAGCCCTGTAGGCTGGAGGAAGGATAAAAGTTCATCTCTTTGCTAAAATGGCTTCAGCCCAGGCTCATGGATCCTCCCAGAAATGAGGGAGAGCAAAGTGGCTCTTGTCACAGACAAGACAGACAGAGACTCAGCACTGCTGAGTGTGGCACGTGGCAAGAGCTGGGTGACAGAGGGGTCGTGTCTGAGGGCTGGCAAGTGTCTCAGGGACAGCAGAGAAGTGTGATGGAATGAAATTGGTTCTGGAGGCTGGCAGGTGTCTCAGGGACAGCAAAGGTGTATGATGGAATGGAATTGGTTCTGGAGGTCTGGCAGAGAGCAGATCAGCAGATAGATGCAGTAGGAGAGGTGAGTTAAGAACCTCTGCTGCAAGGAAAAAATTCTGCTGCCTTTCTGTGGAGGTTCTTTGTCTCCTCCACAGCTTCCATTCCTGGATCTGGAGGATTTGTGTTACCTGGTTTCCTCTGGAGTATGAATTCAAGAGCTGACTCCGTGTTTATCCCCAGCCTGGGGTCTCCCAGGGGTTTGGCTGGGGCAGCAGCTCCCGGGCAGGGCTCTCTCTTGGGTTTCTCCCAAACTTTTGGCAGTGGCTGTTCTGCCATTGCCAACATCCCCAGCAGGATGAGAGTTCCAATCCTTTCCATTTCTGGGAACGAGCTTGCAGCCTGCTCAGATTTTATCCTCGAGCTGTGCTCTGCTCTGAGCAGGGGACAGAAATGGCAGGCTGACACTCTGAGTCTCATCAGATGCCCAGATCAGACTGGCTGATGTGTGTTATTTTCCTCTGCCTTCCTTGGCTTGTTGTTGCAGTCAGAGCAGCTCTGTCCTTACCTGCTGCTGGGAAAAGCAGGGATCTCTGCTCCCAGTTGTCCCTGGCAGGAATTTGATTTATCTCTGTGGGTAAAAGCTGTGTTCTGGAAGGAAGAAGTTCTTTACAAAGAAATGAGGAGAGCAAGAGCTGTTCTGTTTCCTCTGCATGGAGGCAGAGTTGGAAACCTTTGGAGGCTGGTGGACAAAGCACAGGGCGCATGGATATATCATGTCTGGAAAAATGGAGGGAGAAAGGGTCTCCACTGAGCCTCAGAGGGCAGGGGTGGATAATATGGATGAGGTTCAGTATTCCTGGCACTGCACTAGGGAGTAGTTGTGTGGAAATGGTTCTTAGATGAGTGGTGGAGGCAAAACCCAGGGAAGAGGCAAATTCTTATCCAACACCTCAAATCCAGTGTTCAGTTTTTTGTCCCTCACTCCAAGAAAGATCTTGAGAGGGTGGAGTGTGTCCAGGGAAGGGAATGGAGCTGGGTAAGTGTCTGGAGCACCGGGAGCAGCTGAGGGAGCTGGGGAGACTCAGCCTGGAGAAAAGGAGGCTCAGGTGAGACCTCGTCCCTCCCTACAGCTCCCTGAAAGAGTGGTGTGCTGAGGTGAGGGACAGAATCTACTCCCACATAACAAGTGACAGGACAAAGGGAAATGGCCTCAAGCTGCACCAGGGGAGGTCCAGGTTGGATATTTGGAAAAATTTCATCATTGAAAGGATGACTAGGATTTGGAAAAGGCTGCCTGGGGAAGTGGTGGAGTCACCATGCCTGGAAGTGCTCCAAAAACAAGTGGACCTGGCACTTTGTGATACACCCATGGAGGGGTTTGGTCAAAGGTTGGACTTGATCTCGGAGGTCTTTTCCAACCTTAATGATTGTGTAAGAAATGCAGGGACCTGTTTAGGCTCATGGTTTATCAGCAGTGTTGGCATGGCCAGGCTTTGGTGTCTCTGGGTGCAGCAAAGGGGAATTTTTGTGCCCGAGCAGTGCCATGACCATAAAACACGAGGAGATTTGGATGATCAGAGATACCAGCTGCTACTGGGTTGAGAAATACGTGAAGAAGTGACCTTGGTGCAGCTGCTAACAAGCAAGTGCTTCATTCTGGGTGATGCCTTCTGGACAAAGAGAGAACTCAAGAGAACACCGGGGCTGCAGGGCAGGGTAATTGCACTTGAAAGTCAGTGCTGCAATAAATGGTTTATTGGATTAGCAAAGCAGCGAGCTGCTGCCTCTCAGTCCCTCCCTCTGTAATCCAAACTGCACTCAGAGTGACCTTATTTAAGGCACAGCAGCTGGTTATTGATCACACTCAGAGTTGGGCTTTAAAAACAAAACCTGCGAGGCAACAAAACAAACAAACAAAGCAACGAAAAAGTAATTTTTCTGATGTTCCTTGTTTTTGTTTTTTTTTTTCTTTCTTTTCTCTTTTTTTTCCCCCCCTTCTCTCGTGTCCGTGTGTGTGTGTGCAGCACTTTTAAAGCCTTCTCTGTGCTCAGTGGTTTTGTTCTCCCTTCCCCAAGTGCCCCTGCTGAGAGTGTGGGAGCACTTTTGAGAGCCCTGGTGCCCCTTTCCCTTTAGTTCTCTGCTTCTGGCCTGGGCTTGGGAACCGTGTTGGAAGGGAGATCTGAAGAAAATCAGAACGAGTAATGGCCTCGGAGATGTTTGGGCCTGAGGAGATGGTCTAAAGAAACGTTGTGTTTCCTTTAGCAAAGGCAAGAAGTATGGTTCAGTGTTGCAAAAACAATTTTTCAAAAAACGGTGAAAAAAAATCCCCCAAAGTAGGGAAAAAAAAAAAAAAAAAGAGCTGTTGGATATTAAGAGGAGCCCAGCACACGCTCCACAGATTGCTTGTCACAAATTCATCACTGCCAGCAGTTCTCATGAAATAATACCTGAGACACAAGAATTCTGCCCTGTACTTAGCAGTGGGAATAGCTGTGGCTATTGTTGTCACGTCTGTCAGAAAATGCAGATTTTCTAATGGCAGTGATTTTACAGGTGGATCACAAAACCAGGCTGTAGAGGAGGGGATGTGAGTACCTGAAGAGCTGGAGAAAGGCCACAGCTGCCCCAAAACCTGTCTGGGAATGGAGAAAACCATCCCAGCGAAACAGTCTCTGTTGGTGGCCAACTCCACCACCAGTGTTTGAGCTCTCTTGAAGGGATTGCTACCAAATAATGAATGTTTTTTAATGTCAGGAGCCTTTAAAATTGATTTTAAATGTATTCAGCCAGTGTTTATTCCAGAAGCATTTGTGTGCTCACACAGGCAGAAGGAGAATGAGACCCTAAGGGATATTCACCGGGGCTAATTTTGAGTTTAATCTCTCAGGGCTTCCTCTGCCACTCCTGGGGAGAGACAGGAGCCTTGTCCCCCCTTAGAGGAACTCTTATCTCTGTTGATCACAAAAACCACCCAAGAAGAGTTAGCCCCAAAATCTTGTGTGAAATAATCTCTGTGCAGGTGTCCTGATGGGGTGGAACAGAGCTGGGTTGTCAGAGCACACGGGAGAGAGTGATTAGGAAGGTGATAACTCCACTAAGGAAGGGGCTGGGATTGCCCTTCCTCTGGGAATGGTTCCTGTTGGAAGCTCCTGCCCTTTGGGCTGGAGATGGTGGAAAGCACTGCTCAATAAAAGGTAGCAAAGTCCAGGCTCCAGTGAACACACCAGATGAGCCCATGAGCTGCGTGTGGATGTTTAGGAAGCAGAAAGAAAGCTAAATTAAATGAAGGCATTATTCACTGCGATTATTTAATTAGCTACCCTTTCATATGCACAGGCGCCAATCTAAACCTGCTATGGAAGTTCAATATATTCACAGCCTCCTGCTCCCAACCAGAACGAATTAGGAGATAAATGTACCCACATCTGTGCCCACTGCTTGCAACTCTCTGCATAAACACACCCAACAGCAGCTACAGTTGTGTGTTTACAGTGGTCTTTCGGCCACTTCTCTGTGATTCAGTGTCATTCATGTTTTTTCTGGTACAGTTTCCCATCAAATTCCTCAAGTCAATCTACCTTTTTTTCTTTTTGCTGCCTATCTCTGCCTCTCTCTGTCTCTCTGCCTATCTGTTCTTTGTGGTTTATAGATTTAGGGGTAAGCTGTCTTTTTGGGGCTTTTTTTTAAGGGTCGTGCACCTAATGCCTCTCCAGACCCACTTTATCTTTGGTTCAGCCATTGTCCTCACAGGATTTACACCATCCTTCCTGAAAGATATTTATTTGTGGACACAGGAGCTAATTTCCTCTGTGTCTGAAAAGCTTCTGTGGGATGCCTTAGTCATTATTCTGGATGGGAACGATGACTTATGTCACTGTAATTAATGATAAAGACCAATTAATAGCTGCTTGAAAGGGCGCCCCTGGGCCCACTGCTGCTGCTGTGTTGGTGCTCATCAGGATGTCTTTTTTTGCAGTGAGGCTGAACAGAGAGCCACTAAAGCTAAGAAATGTTCTGTGGAGGTGCCTGATCTCTCTCCCAGGCAGGGCAGGGCTGTAAAACCCCTCCTGGTTGGGGCAAACCTCCCTCAGCAGCATCCCCACCACGCCCAAGGGACGACAGACCCGCTGTCCTCTGGCAGGGATTTCGTGTCTTCTCTGATGCCAGGCACAGCAGGAAGGTCTGGGGGATGTTTTGCAGACTCCTTCCCGTTCTCCAGGCCAGGTCTGGCATGGGTGTGGATCTGTGCAGACCAAGGAGAGCACACAACCAGTAAATTCTGGGAAGAAACGGGGCCAGTGCCAAGCTAATGTGGCTTCTGGGCTCCTGAAGAGGAGCTGAATGGAGGGATCCCACACATCAGCTGCTAAAAATCCCAAGGATGTGCTTTAGCAGATCCCCTCATGCCAGCAGCCCTCAGTGGGCTGTTCCTGTGGTTAGTCCCATCCAGAAAAACTGGGAGCAGCAGGTGGGAATAATTCTCACGGTTCATCCCGAAGATGTTTACAGCTCCAGAGTGGGATGTGAGAGAAGGAATGTCTCAGAAGCAGTCAGCCAGTCGGGTTCCTTTCAGGGCAGGTTGGGGGTCAGAGGAAACACCCAAGCTCAGGATTAACTTCAAGTCATAAAAGTCCCATCCTTCATCAGGGATGGAGCAACCAAAGAGTGGGCTCTGTCCTGGTCTCACCAGCTCCCAGTCAGAGAAAATAAGTGACTTATCCCTTGCATTGCTTTAGGATAGATGAGCAGGCACAGCCCCCACAGCCCTACTTCTTGCCTTCTACTGCACCACCCTGCCACCTTTTTTGTTTTGGAGCAAAAAGGCCAGGAGGGAAAGGAGCAATTTCTCAAAAAAACCCAAACAAACAAACAAAAAGAAAAACCCAAAACAAAAACAACGAAACAAAAAAACACACCTCAAAAACAAAAAACCAAAACAAACCAAAAAACCCAAACAAAAAGAAGGAGGTGGAGACTGGGAGAGCAGTACTGGTTTCTCTTCCGTGGGTGCCAGAGAGAGACGCCCTGAATCTGGCAAGACTTTCACCAACACAGTTCCACCCTCTCCAGCAGCACCAACAAGTCTCTGAGTTGTCCATTTTCCCCCCACCCCGTTCCCCACATCTGGAGTGGTACAGATGAGAGAGTTTTAATTCCTGCCTGTCTTTCATTTCTCTTCCCAAGCTGGGTATGGTTGGTTGGTTCCCTTTTCTCCTCCCTTTCTTTTTTGGCTTCTCTTTCCCTTTCCTTTCGACGTTTGTGCTCATGAGCGAAGTGTTTTGTTTTGTTTCAGTCTTTTGGTTTTAATTGCAGTCAGATGGCAGTGCCCCTTTACGGCATGACGCTCAAATGTTCCAAGTGTGGAGTAGTTTCTTCTGCTGAAGTTTCGGCCACAGCCACCAGTAACGCCATGTTAGTTCCTCTAATTTCAACTTCTTTTCTTTCTTTCTTTCTTTTTCTTTCTTTCTTTCTTTCTTTCTTTCTTTCTTTCTTTCTTTCTTTCTTTCTTTCTTTCTTTCCACTTGCTTCTATTTTTTTTTCCTTTTATTTTTCTTTGGTTTTTTTTTTTCCCTCTTTTCGTTTCGATTTCTTCGCTTTTCAGTTCCTTTTTTTATTTCCCTCTTCCATTTCCCTGCACTCACCAGCCCATGTTTGTTTTCTCTCCCCATGTCCCTTCCCACCTCCCCAACATCCCCCAGCTCTCCCCAACCTCATTCTGTGGGCCATGAGTAGATCAGGGTTCCTGCAACACCCCTGGAGCTGACCCTGAAAAGCACTTTTTGACATGCCTAGATTTAAGATTTAAGCATGTGAGCAGCCCATGGAAGACAAAGGGACTCTGCTTTGGTTGCAAGCCATGTTTAATTTGCTTAATTCCCTGTTCTTGGAGTTGCAGACTAAAATCTGTGATTCCCACTAATTCTGGTGGTTAGACAGGGACTCCAAAATCCAGCTTTGGCAACCACTTGAGCACCTGCTGGAGCGTTTTCTTCCAGAGGCTGCAAAGCATTGAGTGTGGTTTAAGAGAGTTGGTGAATCACTTCTAAGTGGGTTTTTTTTTTCTCCTCTTATGAAATGCTGAAGTTAAGTTTAATACCTCGTAGGCCTGCAGGTCTGATTTGATAAGTGTTGACTGCCTCTTTTGGACCCCTGAAAGCACTTGAAATTAGTTCTCAAAATCTTAAAGCATTTCATAGCTCTGAGTTACAAAAGTCAAATGCTGTTAAATCTCTTCTTAGATGCCACTAGAGTTAGCTTAAAAAAAAAAAAAAAAGAAAAGAAAAGAAAAAAAGTGCCAGGGCTTTGTTCTGCTGGAGAAATTGTTGCTATTTATGTGGTTGGCTTTTTTCCCAAAGGTTAAGGTTGGAGGGAGAGTGATGAGAGGAGGTTTGTCTTTCTTCTGTCCCTTTTGGAAATTTTATTATCTGTATCACATCCAAGTGATGCTGCACTTTGGTTTTGATGTCTAAATTAGTACATGCAAAAATGTGTTAGGGAAACAGTCTCAGATCATTTGCAGTTTGAAAATTCCTACCTTTAATTAATCTAAACTAAAAGAGGCAGATGAGTGCCAGATCTCAAAATGTAGAAAGATAAAAGAAAATCAACTCAAGAGCACCTGGAAGGTGTCCCTGCTCATGGCAGGGGGTTGGAATGAGATGTTCTTTAAGGCCCCTTCTAACCCAAACCGTTTTATGATTCTATGGTTTTCTCAGTGAAATGAAGAACTGAACAAAATTTGATTTATTTTTCATTGCTAAGGTCGTTTACTCACCTTTTGCAGCAGTGCCCAGCTGAGATGGTGAGATGGAACCAGTCCAGACACGTGTACCACAAGTCTGGAATAAGCAGCTCGCTGCTTTTTTGGATTCCTGTAACTGCAGAGCAGTGTTAAACCAGCAGAAGATTTACTATTAATAAATTAGACTCTTAAATAGGAGAGGCTTTCTGTTCATAGTAAATTAATTTTAAAAGTTAAACAGTCTCAAGCCCCTCTCCAATAGTGTCTGACGTTGGTCTGCGATAAATCACAGATTCTGATTCATCTCCAAACCAGGAGAAAAAAAAGGATATGAAAGCCAGATCTCCTATTCATCCTGCTTCTCTAATTTAAGTGGATTGATGGAAATTGGAGGGCTCTGGTAAGATGATTTTTTAGTGTTTTGTTTCCCAGCAGACTGGGTACTTCAGATGGCAGTGTCCAGTATCAATTCTGTTTTTTGTCCTCAAGTGTCCCATGCTCTTATCCTTGCAAAGGGAACACTGAGGAATACACAAATAAGTTCACTCATTTCCCCTTGTGATCCACATCATCCTGCAGCTGAACTGCTCCTGGATTTCCTTCTCCAAATTTCTTGTAAATGAGGTCACCAAAAAGGCAAAACTCTGATTATGTTTTGTGCCACTGACACCCTTCTGCTGGTGTGACTTCATACCACTGTCTCCTTCCTCCCAGACCTTGCAGCAGTTTTGCTGTTCAGTTTTGGAGTCCTGAAATGTGGATTAAATGCCATGAGGATTCCTGGCTCCTCCCTGACCTGGAATGAGCCACAATTATTTTTAGTGCAGAGCACATCAAGGGTGTTCCTGCCTTGTTCCTGCTGGGGCTGCCCCCGTAGGTTCCACAGGTTTATTTCTGGGATAAAATGGAGTGAGAAATAGATCCTTTAGACCGTATTTCTTGGCTTTTGGAAATCTTTGTGGTGAGGTCTGTGGTCAGAGAAGGGGATGTGCAAAGGAGGCAAAACAGAGTGAACAGATGGGAGAGAAAAGTGACAGGAGTGGAAAAATAAGTACTGGAAATCGTGCAATTTCTTGACCTGGGGGATGATAAAGGGAAATCTTTGGATGTCTGTGACCTTTTAGGGGTTAGCTGGACTTGACAGGTGTGGGTTAAATAAATCCTTCCCTTTAGTCTGTGCTGAAGAAGGTCCTGAGCAGGTTTTGCCATTGGAAGACCTCTGTTCCCACATTTCCTCCCATTTATTGCTGCCTGTAGGGCACCCTCAGCCTGCAAAATGTCACCTTGAAATTAATTTGTCTTCGCTACCTGCGAAAATTGTTTTATCTGAGATGGAAAACGTTTCTCAGGGGCTTGGCTTTTCTTGGTACTTGCTGTGAATGAGGGAATCCATTGCAGATACCAGGGAGTGCTGAGGGAGGGATGGAGGGATGGATTCATGGACGGACGGATGGATGGTTGGATGGATGGATAGATGGATGGATGGATGGATGGATGGATGGATGGATGGATGGATGGATGGATGGATGATGGATGGATGGAGGGATGGATTCATGGACGGACGGATGGATGGATTAATAGATGGACAGATGAATGGGTGGAGGGGTGGATGGATGAATGGAAGTTGATGCCCCATCCCTAAAACTGTCTAAGGCCAGGTTGGACAGAGCTCTGAGCAGCTGATCTAGTGGAAGGTGTCCCTGCCCATGGCAAGGGATTGAAACTAAATGATCCTTAAGGTCTCTTCCAACCCAAACCATTCCATGATTTTATGAATTCGTGCCAAGCAGCTCATTGGAAATCTGGGCTCTCAGGCTGTGACCAGTGAAAAGAGATTTGGCCAAGACTAAAACCCTGTATTTTTCCAGGCACCCCACCAAGAGCCAACATCAGGGTCTCCTTGTGACCCATATCATCATCATTCCTCTTAAATCCTTAGGAATTCACATGTCAAATCTCCCATCTAAGAGTTTTGCCCTTTTTTTGTTTGGCTCAATATCCTTTTAGCAGGTCCTGGGTATCAAATTTTCTGCCTGTATTGTAATTCCAGGATTAATGCGAGTCAGTGCTTCCATGCATGGCTGGTCTAGGAAGGAGACTGTTCCTCAGGAGAGTGTTGTCCTCATGGTTCAAGGAATTTGAAATCCTGTCCTTACCTGGGGATAATTCTTGGATCCTGCAAGTCCTTATTGCAGGACTCTCAGAGAGCACCTTCCTTGATTAAAGGTGAATAACGAAGCAGTCTGGTCACAGCTGCCTCATCACCTGCCTGTCTCATATGTCATAAAATCCTCACAGAATGGTTTGGGTTGGGAGGAACCCTAAAGTTCATCTCATTCCAAACCCCCCACTATGAACACTTTCCAGCAAACCAAGTTGCTCATGGAAATCCAGAGGCATTTGATTTCATGTTCCCCTAATTTTATTATGTATATTGCAGCTACTGGGAGTAGAATCATGTTTTAGAGGAAAATAGAATTCACAGCAGGTGTTTCCTTTTTGTCTATGTTTGGGAAGAGCAAGCAGAGTTTCCCCTCTCTTCTAGTGACAGGTTTCCTATCTTGATTATATGGGCACTGAGTTACAGGATTTGCTCTGAAAGTGCCCCTAAAATTGGGACAGCACTCTTGCTTCTGGGAGGAACACTTTTCAAGTGTTTGACAAGTGTTTAAAGCCAGGTTGGATGGAGCTGTGAGCAGCGTGGTCTAGTGAAGTGTCCCTGCTCATGGCAGTGGGGTGGGATTAGATGATTTTTACAGTCCCTCCCAGCCCAAACCATTCCATGATTCTGTAATTCTGTGAATACAAGTCAGAGGAGCAGAGAAGCAAGAGAGAATAAATAAAGCACATCCCTATACTGTGATTTTCCTGCAGCAGAACCACTGGTGTGTAGGGAGCCATCCATTATGTGTTGAGTCCAGCAACCAATTCCTTTTTCAGGGCTCCTCTCCAGGAGCTGTTTTTGAATTATGATTTTTTTTTTCCTTCTGCTGATTCTTTAACTTAAGTTGCTGCCGCACTGTCAGGGTTGAGTAATGAAAAGAATTGATCACTTTGCCCTTTCTAATGGCCCTTTACATCTTTATTGGCATGTCCTGTGTGTCCCCCTGCACTTGTCTTTTCTCAGGGTGCAGGACTCTTCATCTTTCTTCATGTAGATCTTTATCTCCAAACCCATTCCTTTTGCTTTTTCCATTGCTTTCCTCTAAGTGCAATCCATTTATTCTGCTTCTTTTGCAAAGACAAAGACTCTCCATGCTTCCAGCTGCGTAAAGGACAAAAGCACAGATAGATTTTGTCATTTTGGCCAAATCCTTGCTGCCAGGGCAGGGTCTAGTGTGTGCTTTGATAAAGCTGAGTGTTTCCCGTGGTAGATCCCACGTTTTAGAGTGCATTAGGAGTGGCTGGGGGAGCTGAGGTGGTTTATCCTGGAGAAAAGGAGGTTTGGGAAGAACTTACCACTCCCTGAAGGGAGGTTGGAGCCAGGTCGCGGTTGGTCTCTTCTCCTGTCAAGTGACAGAATGAAAGGAAGTGGCCTCAGGTTGCACCAGGGGAGGTTCAGGTTGGATATTGGGGAAAATTTCTTCACTGAAGGGGTGATCAAGCATTGGCACAGGCTTTCCAGGGAAATGGTGGAGTCCCCGTCCCTGGAAGGATTTAAAAGCTGTGTAAATGTGGCACTTGGGGACGTGGTTCAGTGCTGGGTTTTGCCGTGCTGGGTAAAGATTTGGACTCGATCTTAGAGGTCTTTTCCCAACCTCAGATGGGATGCTGCTGTCACTTGTCCTGAGGGCTGTCATAAATGGGATAAAAAAGGGGATCTGCCAGCTAATTCCTTTGTCCCAAGCAATAAAAATCATGGATTTATTGATCATGGTTAATCCATGAAGAGCCATTAGGTGGTCACAATGTCATTGTATAACAATTGATCATATCACATCTCATGAGAAGCACCCTAATGTGGTATTTCTTCGGTCCTATTAGTAATTCTGGGATCTTTTAAGGATTCACTGTGCCTGATAAAAAACAGCACATGTGGGAAAGTGGTAGAAGTATGAGTCCTGCTACAAATTCAGCTCACAGCAAGTAGAATTAAGAGCAGTCTCACAGAAAACTCACTTGTCTTCCCGTGAGTTTTCACCTGAAATTTCAGTCTGTACCAAATTTCTTTAATGGAGCTATTAATTTGGAGTTTAATATTTCAAAAATCTAAGCAGATTCCTGCAAGTGAGATTAGAGTGGGTTCCATTTCCTGTGACCTATTGCCACCTGCTCCCTGAGAATAAAGATGATGCATGTAAGTAACAAGCAGAATTTCCATCAATTTTGTAAGAGATGAATTCTGTTGAGAAGGCATCTGGAAAGTGAATCACAAGGAGAGCAGAACTCTGAGCTGGTCTAAGTCAGCACAACTTGGGAAAATCCTGATTTGATCCAGCTGAATATGTGGTCATCATCTGAGCTGGAAGGGCAGATGATCTTTTCATCATCTGGTTGGAAGGGCAGAGCAAATTGACTCCAAAAATTCGTTCTTAAAGCAGGTTTTGAAGCCAGTGAATTCGAAATGACCGTTTGCTGAAGAGAAACATAATTTACATATAATTTACCTTCTCAGCAGCATCCCTTACAACCCCAAATCCTCATCTAAGTCTTGGATCCAGATCACTGTCATTATGAGATTTTTTTTTCTTTCAAGAATGGAAAATCCACCCAGATTTAGATGTTTGGTTCAGACCTGCGTCAGATCCATTGCCAAGTTTCCTGTTGCACATTGGTGGCAGTAACATCTGCAGAATGGGTGTACCAAGAATGTTCTGGAAGACCAGATAATTCCAGGAAGCAGAGTTGTCTCTTACAGACCTTTTCCAGCAGCTTTTATTGAATTTTATGGTTTCCCCTTGCTGCCAGAATTATTTCATCCACTCAGCCATGTTGTGTTTACTGATGCTTGCACAGAAGACACATCTAGAGAGGTTCTTTATCAACCAAATCTTATATTTCCATTCAGCTTTTCTGCCTCTGATTTTTTCTTTCACGCACTTGCTGCTAAGCCAGATTTATGAAGGCACAACCTCAAATGACAGCAAAGAGAGATTTCAGTGTAATGAGGCAGATTTCAGAGAATTGGAATAAGTAATTTTTCTTTAGGAATTGTTTGATTGAGAGCTGCCTACTGGTTTTTTGGATATTTTTTAATTATACATTGAAATCATAGTTTATATTGGGCGTTAAAGATAAGCATTTCCCATCCAAGATAAAATTACAAGATATCAGATTATGTCATGGCCTTTACCTAACATAAAGGTCTCGTAATGCTTGTTCTAATTAAAAAGAAAAATAATTCCATTTCCCTGCTCCCTTAGGTAAATTAAATTCCTTAATAATACCATGAAGGAACAGAGTGTGAACAGGCTCTAGGAATATTTGCAAACAGGGTCTCATTCTGACTATAAAAATAAACTGTCACTTCAGTGTGTGATCATTGCAGAACTGATGTAACGATCCTTGAAAAACCCTTAATGAAGCCAGGGCATTCTATCCTGATGTCCAAACCTGTATCCAAGCTCCCGCTTTGTTCAGGGAAAACTCTCACTGAGGTCTGTGAGGTAACCAGCAAGTAAACATTAAACCTTTGGTCATAGATCAGGAAGTGGTGAGCAAGTCCCATGTAAGTACTGCAAAACGTGTTTCATGGTATCTGTCCTGTAATTTCTTGTCTTGCCTGTATTTGTTTGTATTTGGAGGTTTTCTTGTAGCTCTACTTGTGATTTGAGGCCTTCTCTGCTTTGTTAGGTAAAAGCCCACAGAGAAATTCCCCTCATATTTTTGGTGCCAAATAGATGGGATGAGTGACAGCTTAAAATCTCCCTAGTCAGCTGTTAAAGTTGTTTGGGGTAGTTTTTTTTTTTTGCTGGAGAGATGGATGCCTAAAGAGGCCTTGGGAAAAGAGCTGCTTTCCCATTTGCAGGGCCATCATTCACAGCTAAAGTGGAGATTCCTGGGGGGCAGCATCACAGAAAACTAGTTTTGTCCACTTTTCTGTCTTGTCAATGGGGATGTGGCTTGAATCTCAAGTTAATGTCCACACAGGAATAAACTCACGAGAATACATGGAACAAGAAGCTTTTTTTTTTTTTTTTTTTTATTTTCCAAAGCATCAGCTGGGGAGGTTGCACAGGAAAGCTGAAAATTTTTCTGACTGCAATGAGAGTCAGGTTTTAGTCCTCAGCGTGGTGGGGACCATCACCTGTAGGCTAAAGGAGAAATACAGATATTTCAGTCTGCACATCAGCTCTCTGCCTGTCCGTTTGAGTCACTCAAAAGCGTGACACGTCCCAGTGTTGGTGTCTTCCATGTGCTGTGGAAGTCCAAGTGTCTGTGACCCGAGTACTGACAGCCATCGTGACAGACAGTCTCTGCTGCAACTGTTCCCCTCCCCTTGGCAACCTTGCAGTGATTGTATTTTGTCTCCTTCCCTTGGGAAAAGCCGTGGCGGTGGGTTAGGAGGGGCAGAGTGGGAAAGGCATGGAAAGGGGAGGGAGGGATCCGCATCCTTCCTCCCCACCTCCAGTTTTATGCATGACTGCACCGTTGGGAAGTTGTCCCCCCTTGTTTGGGTAGCGTGAGTGTGCAAAGCCTCTCTCTGCTTCCCTTGGGAGAGGGGCTCAGGAAAGGTCTCCCACAGGGAGATGTTGGCTGGAGAAATTCCTCTGCAGCCCGGCGGGATCGGGAGGCTGAATTAAAACCCCACCTGAAGCTGGGTGAGGTGGGGCTGAGCTCTCTGTCCCTCTCCCTTGACAGGGCATCCCTGTGGAGCTCCTGCGTGGTCCTGCCCCTGCTGGCTCTCACCTGGATGTCTGCAGTCCTGGCCATCACCGACCGGCGCTCGGCGCTTTTCCAGATCCTTTTTGCCGTCTTCGACTCCCTGGAGGGGTTTGTCATCGTCATGGTGCACTGCATCCTCAGGCGGGAGGTGAGAGGGAGGATTCATTTCCTGTTATATAAATTAACATTATTTCCCATAAAAATCACCTGGGAAAGTGCCCAGACAGCCTGGTAACTTCTCTAACTCTACAAATTTTTCCATTGGGGAGGCGATGACCACAAAAGTGACCATGACATTTTCGGTCACAGGGAAGGAGGGGTGGATCATGGTGGAGTTTTTCACATCAAAAAATGGACTTATTCACACAAATCCGGGGTGTTGCATTGTAATTTTAAGGTTCTCAAACTTGCACACCGGGTTCTGCAGACATCTTGGTGAGATTCTTTCTTTCCCAGAAAAATAAAGAATCAAAATACACTTCCCCTGTCTTCCAGACATTCCATCCCCATGGCGGCCTGAGATGGGATTAACATGTCAGGCTTTGCTTGTTTACCACCAAAACCCCCATTTCCAGAATGTTCACACCCCACCCCCGAAAATGCCACATTGAAGAAGTCACGTGTGTGATTTCAAGAGAAGCGGGATGCACTGAGATTTGCATTTGCAGAGTGAAATCTGGACTGGCATTAACACCTTGATATCCCAGCTAGGAAGTGTAGCCAGCAAGAATCAGGCAAGGAAATTGAGGAAATTCTCTTCAGCCTCCCTGCGGAGATGTAAAATGGTGAATTACATCAGGGAAGAAAAGGACGAATCTTTTATGTTTCTTTTATTCTTCTCATCCTACAGAGTGGAGAGACTATTAATAACAGAAGCAGGAAGGGGCTTTTTTTTCAATATTCTTTTTATCTTCTTACAGTTCCTTTGAATTAAGTAAAACAGATTAATTTCTTATGTCAGGCCAATAAAATCAATGGAATTACACCACTGGCTTGGCTGAGACTCCTTCCACTAATTGCATTATGAATATGAGTCTGCATTTAACTCCTGTTGCAGTCACCAGGATTTTTTTTCCCAATTATTTCAATGAGTTTGGGATCAGATTTATATCACAGGATCATACAGACTTTGTAGACACCAATACAATGATTAATGAGGGACCATCCACTGTAAACATATTGCAAGCTGCAAAATAAAGGACATTTTTATTCCTGGCTGCATAAATCAAGCAAATAGAAGCGACCTGGGCAGTGACCCAGGATTGCTGGAAAACCTCTGAGTTGCTCTTCAGTGTGTGAAATATGTAACACATAAACCACATGAAGGAAATGCCTGGGTGCTGCTAAAGCAGGGTCCGTGTCCTTTTGATCCAACAAGAGCTGTTCTCATTTTGGATTTCAGCAGAATTTAATGTGGTTTGGTCAGTGCGACTGTGACCTTTGCCCATCTGTTCCTGCAGGTCCAGGATGCCGTGAAGTGCCGGGTTGTGGATCGTCAGGAGGAGGGGAATGGAGACTCAGGGGGGTCATTTCAGAACGGACACGCTCAGCTAATGGTAGGGAAACCTCCCACTTCCCCTTTAGCCAAGGGTTTCTGGGAATTTTGAACTCATAACTGATAAGCAGAGGGCTCTGTCCATCACTGATCCTGGATTCACAGATCCTGAATTCACAGAATCATAGAATTCCTAGGTGGGAAGAGACCTTCAAGATCATCAAGTCCAACCCATTCCCAATACCTCAACTATGCCATGGCACCAAATGCCACATCCAGTTTTTGTTTAAACACCTCCACGGATGGTGACTCCACAACCTTCCTGGGAAGACCATTCCAGTACTTTATCACTCTTTCCACGAAAAGCTTTTTCCTAATATCCAACGTATATTTCCCTTGATGCAGCTTGGGACTGTGTCACCCTTTTTATTTCCTTTAAACTTTTGCTTGAGCAGACACAGCACTTAAAATGGGCTTTTTCACACAAATCCGGGGTGTGGCGTTGTAATTTTAAGGTTCTCAAACTTGCACACCGGGTTCTGCAGACATCTTGGTGAGATCCTTTCTTTCCCAGAAAAATAAAGAATCAAAATGCACTTCCCATGTCTTCCAGACATTTCATCCCCATCAAGCTGCCTTGTCCTGGCTGGAGCTAGGAAGTAGTAGTTTAGTACTGTTTTAATCACAGTCTGTTGGGTTATTATCATAAAAATGCTGCCTCAGAGATGATTTTTTTTCTCTCAAAAGCACTTTGCTTCACTGGGAATAGTTGAAGCTCTGTAAATTGTGGTCCTGTTATGTAAGTCCTTTGCAAACAGTGAAGGAATAAGCTGTGGGGCTTTGCCCTACATCTGCTCCACTGTTACGATGCAGTTGATGCAAGAAACATTTCATTTCGGAGGTTAAGATAAAGACATCAGGAGAATCAGAGGATTTGAGCAACTTCCAAAAGCTCCTGGTTAATATTAGAGCTACAGCACAACCCAGTGATATTTTTTTTTCCAGTCACTCCTGTGAGCAGTCACTGCTGAGCAGTTTCTGCCTGAGTACGAGGCCTCATTTCAGACAGCACAATCTTGGAGTCAGGGCATCAGCAGAGGTTTAATTCCATCACACCTCGGTGGTGTTTGCTAAAAACAGGTGCCTCATTTCTCATTTAAATGCAGAGTCTTCTCATTTTCAGACAGGTTCTCGCTCTGCCTAATTGTGGGTAATTAGAGGGCCCCTTGCATGCTTGGCTTTTTCAATAATAGACGTCATAATGACACCCAGTCTCAATCTTCTTTTCCATAAGTTAACACCCAGAGCTTCTTTATTCTCCCTCTGTAAATCACGTGCCTTCAAATTATTTTTGTAACCCCCTCCAGATTCTCAGCATCCTAGGGAGGAAAAAAAAAAAAAAAAAAAAAATGGATCCTGTATTTGTCAGTCTGCTGTCACCATCCCAAGTTTCAAGGCTTTGCATCCCTGTACAGCTCCACATTTCCACATTCATTATCAGGCACCTTGCTGGATCCTGTGTTAGCTGCGAGTTTTTAGCAATGTTGCATTTCCTCCTGCGCTGCTGTTGGTGTGTGGAGGAGCAGGGAGCTTACAATCACTTTCCTCACATTCCAGCACAAAAAGCTGGGGAATCTGGCTGTGAGTGATGACTCCCCACTGGTATTTTTAGAGGGGTACAATGTTATTTCGTTGTAAAACCACCAAAGAAATCAAAAGCTTTTGCAGGATGGCATTTTTGCTGTTACCTTTGCCGTTTATCTCCAAATCTGCCCAACTGGTGAAAAGGAGATTAGCTGAGTAGAACTGTTTTCCCCCCAAAATCTTGTTGACTGGTATTAAATATAAACCTGTCTTTCGTTTATTTTTCAGCAGAACTAGTGCAGGCTGTTCAGCTGCATTTTTCTGGAACTCCTATCATAAAAATGAGATTATATTTTTCTGTGTCATCCCATTTGCCCATTTGAATGTTAGTTCAGTCATATTTCTCTTCTGTTCTTTTCAGATTTGTTTGATATCCCAAAGAATTTACTGGGAAATTAACATCAGGAAGGCTGAGATAGTTCAAAGACTCTTGGCTCTCAACCTGCTAATATTTAAGTGTTTATCCCAGGGGGATGGGGATTTTTCCCACATTCTTCTCAGTGTTCAAATGGATTTCATTTCATCACATTAATACAATTATGTTAAGTGTCTTTCTGAAATGATACCAGAAATAATCAGTGAACTCTTTTACCTTTTGCCAGTCTGCAGCTTCCCCAATACTCCATGAAAGCTCATGGCCCGCTGTGACTCAGTTTATCCAGTTCTTTGAAATGTTATCTGCTCAAAGCTTCAGAAAAAGGATTAACTTCTCCTGGGAGAAGAAAGGAGTTCCCTTTGGCTGCGCAGACCACTTGAAAAAGTTATTCAGCCTTTGTGCCTGTGGGAGCCATTGATTTTGTATGTTAAGAGTTTCAGAAGCAGAGACTTGTTCCCACTTCATGTGACTCGGTGGGAACACAAGAAAGCCCAGTGGGGGTGGAGAATTCCCAGCAGGGTCCCCAGATCTCTTTAATAAAGTGTGGGGAATCCACTTAAAATTATGTGTGGAGTGATAGATCCAAAAACAGTTTGGTCCAGGAAACTGGTCCCTGTTTTTTTAGAAGTGTGCATAAATATGTTCCAGCAAGATATTTTAACCTGCAGCCCAGGAATAAGTGAATGGATGAGTAGACGAATCCCAGTTGAAAAGCAATGTTCCAGCTTTATCAGTGATAAAATTCAACAGCCAACAGGTGGAAAAACATGGTGTGTTTTCAGTGTTTGAAAATTCAAGCAAAACCTCTCTCCTCCACTCTCCTGGCTGAAGGCTGTGTCCACCTCACTAATTCAAGTGGGGGTTTTGCATTTTCCAGGTTTCCCTGTCCTTAACTACCCCCTGTTGACCACATCCTCTGTGTTCTCTGTCTTTCAGACCGATTTCGAGAAGGACGTGGACATGGCTTGTAGATCAGGTGAGCACATCACAGGTGAGAATCAGCAGGTGACCTGGTTTGGGGATTGAACTAGGCCATTTTTTCCCCCCTTTCTGTTTCTTTTGTGTGTGTCTTGGTGCCTTGCATGTCCTCGTGTGGGGTTGCCTTTCCTTTCCTTTCAGCCCCGGCCAAAAGAAAGCAACACCTCGAATTCTCCCTTTGCTTTTCCTGTTTTCCTGTAGCTCTTCTGGCCTTTTGACTGAGATCAAGCCCTGCCTCTGAGGAATTGTTTTTTGCCATGTAACAGGGTGGCAGAGAAGAGCATCAAGGAAGAAGAGATGGGATCCATCTCTTCCTACTGGGATCCTTCCTTGTTCCAGCAGCCCCAGCCCAAGGGGGTCATTCCAACCTCAGGCAGCCCTGTGCTGCTCATGGAGGGTGTCTTTGTAGAAAGTCTGGAATCTGGAGAGCCTTCCCACCACTCCACCTGGCTCCAGGCTCTTCTGTGCACCTGGAAGGGGTTGGATTTCTCCTCCTCTGCCTGCTCCTTTCTGCTGTGTGTTCATCACACAGGTTCCTTTGGGTCCTGAGGATGTGCATGAGTTTTTTCCCAGTAATCCCAGGGGTGTCTGTGCTGCCTGGATTCTCCCTGGCTACCTGTTCCTCTCTGCAGGTCTCATCCTCTCCTGGTCCTGGCATGCCTACCTTTTGGCTGAGGTTGTTTTTCTTACCCTTTGTAGATACTGAGGCTTTCATTTGCTCTCCCAGACTTCTCCCCTCTGCCAAGCAAGAGAAATACCAACTTGCTTGGAAATTGCATAGTTCATATCTTCCAAACCAGGATCTTCCCAAGCCAAGGACAGCACTCTCTGTATTCATTTACCACTATGGCAAAGCTTCTCTCTCTGTTTTTTTCATTAATCTTTCTTTCTTACCTTCCTTCTTTCCTCTTCTTATCTTCTTTCCTTCTCTCTTTCTCTCCTTCTTTCCCTGCCCTGCCTTTTTTCTTTCTCCCCTCCTCTCTCTCTTTCTGTAAACATCTACCTGTCCTTTTCATTTATCTTTTTCTTTATCTCATCTATCATTTATTTATCTGCTTCTAATGTATTTATCTATAATTCATCTCTTTCGTTCTGTCTCACAATCACTTATTTATCTCTGTCCTCGGCTGTCTGTCTTGCTGTACCTGTTATTTATGTATTTCTGTCTGTCAACATTTGTCCCTGTCACTGTGTTTCTGTGTATTGTCTGTCACTGTCACTATCATTTATCTGTCTAATATCTATCTATATCTTATTTATCTTTTCCTGTCCTTCTCTCTGCCTCACTCCCTCTCCCTGTGCTTATCACAGTCACAGTATATTTATCTCACTTACCCCTGTGATATCTTATTTCATGGTCTCTTTCTGTCCATTTATCTCTTTCAGGGTCTGTCCATTTTTTTTTTCTTTCTGTTTTTCTGTCTCACACTCTCTAATCTAATTTCTAGCTGTCAGCCTCTTCTCATTTGTCTCCCTCCTTCTCTTTTGACACCAAATATCTCAGTCCCAGAAAAATGACGTGTGAAAAATGTGTGTGTGGGGCCATGTCTGAGTCGAGGGGCTGCTCAGGGAACATTCCCCAGGCACAGAGTCAGCTGTAAACCACTGCAGGTTCCCTCTCTAGAGGAGCCTTTCTGGATCTGCCACCACACCTCTTAATCCCCAATTGAGTTTCCCAGAGGAAAGGAAGGAGCTGATTTGTCTCAGTGATGTCAAGGCAGGAGGCCCTTGCTGCAGGTTCAGCAGCTTGCCAGCAGCCTAAGCTTCCCCTCCTTTGCCAGCATCCAGCTCTACAATTTGTATTTGTCTGCCTGGGGATTCTCCTCCTCCTCTCATAAAGTGCTGTTAGATTGTGCCAAGATAAGGAGTTAATAATAAACCTCATTTCAGAGACCTTTTGGAGTGGTGCATGATCCCATGCACTCAGCTCATTGAATAATAAAAACCAGGAACCTGTCCAGTGGTTTCTGGTCATCATTTCTCTAGGAGGCACCATCTCCCATCTTGTGATGGGTTGGAGAAGTGGCTGAGACCACTCATAACCCCCTCACCTTGATCCCCTGGTAGGATTTGCTCCAGGGCTCAGTGCTGAAGGCACACTCCACTCCATGCTTGGAGATTTCCAAGTGGAAACCTCTCCAAACCTGTTTTCTGCAGCTGATGTGAGTGTGGAGAAGAGCCTGGATCAATAAACCTTGCAGGGACTCCCAGGGGAAGAGTTTGACTTGCTCTGATTTATCCCAGCGATTGTGGCTGCCAGAGTTTTTAGCTTTAAAAGCTTTTTACAAGCTCTTTTTTATTCTCCTTGGTGCCCTGCTCGTCCTGCCTTGCCTGCTCTGTAGTCCTGGTGGGGAACTTTGATCCTCCCTCACTCCCACTCGGAGCTGGCAGGAAAACCAGTGTGTCCTCAGTGCCATGTCCCACCTCTGTCCCACATAAAACAGCTGAATAATGTCAGCTCACCCCAAAAATCATAAAAAAAGATCCATTTACCTACTTCTATTTCCTCCTGAGATGAGTGGGAGGGGAACATACATTTCTTTCTCTTTTCCTGGGCTGAAATCCTAGGTAAGTAGCCCAAAACACTTTGTCCCTGCCCCATGGTCTGCTTTCCATGATTTTCTGATTTTGCAGAAATCAGGTTGATGTCATTATTTTCCCAAGATCTTTTTTGCAGCTTGAAATCAACTGAGCAATAGATTATTATACCTGGAAAAGGGGCAATTTTTTTGTTGTTGTTGTTGTTTGTGGACAGTATGTGGGAATGAGTGTCCAAATGTCCTTTATGACAGTGTTCACTTCCTCCTCAGTTTAAAGTTTTCCTCTCTTTTTAAGGAATATTCCCCTCCACCACTTGCTTTTCTGAAGAGAAATAGAAAATTGCTAGATAATGAGCTCTCACAAAGGCTTACCGTGATTACTGGAATGTAAGATTTTTGGAGAGCAGTTTGAAATTCATAACAAAATATGGTGTGTTTCAAAATACCAGTTTATTAACACTGGGACTGTTAAGGGAAGAGAGCAATCTGAAGTATTTTAGTGAGTTAATGCAGAAATTTAAGTTTGAAGGGGACTGGAACTTAATGACCTTTAAAGTTCTCTTCTAGCCCAGGCCATTTGATGACTTTATAGTTGTATGGATCATTGATAACATTGTATTTCAGCTATTTCCTGAATCAAAATAATTTCTTTACACGAAAGCAACATTTTGTTTTAAAGAATTCTACTCCTCAGGCTAATAATGTATAGATTTCATATATACATGATGTACTAAATGTGTAAAAATCCCTTTGGTTTTCAATGTATTGTTATCAGATGGGAACTTTGGCCATGGTTATGTTGGAAAACTCACATCACAGAGAGCTCTCCCAAAATAACGAAGTTTTTTCCTCCCTAGATCTAATTTTGCCTTTGGTATCATGTATTTTAAAAACATAAATAATGTTAAAACACCGTTGTGCCATTATAAATAATGTTAAACGCCTTTGGGAGAGGTGCTGGCCAGGAGTGACTGCGGGAGGTGTCTTGATGTGACAACAAAACCCCAAGTGAGGTGCTGAGGACGCTTTTCTGTCTTCCCAGTCCTGAACAAAGACATCACCACGTGCAGAACCTCGACCATCACAGGCACCCTCAAGCGCCCGTCGCTGCCTGACGAAGAGAAACTGAAACTCAGCCACCAGAAAGGCTCCTCCAACTTCAACAGTCTTCCAGCCAACGTCTCCAAGATGCACCTCCAGGGTTCTCCCCACTACCTGGGGGCCATCAACCTGAACGAGTTCAGCAATCACTCCCTCACCCTGAAGAAGGACAAGAACCAGCCGCCAAAATCCATCTACATCTGCGACGGGGACATCTTCAAGAAGTTGGACTCGGAGCTGTCGCGGGCGCAGGAGCAGACCCTGGACACCAGCTACGTGATCCTGCCCACCAACACGTCCACCTTGAGGGCCAAACCCAAAGATGAGAGCAAGTACAGCATCAACATCGACCAGATGCCTCAGACACGGCTCATCCACCTCAGCATGGCCACCGACCCCGGCTTCGTGGTCAAGAGCCCCCCGCGGGAGCCGGTGGCCGTGGCGTGCAGCGAGGTGCAGGGTTCCTCCATGATCCAGCAGCAGCAGCAGCTGGCTCCACAGACCATCTCCAACGAGTCACAGATTCCCAACAGCCTGTGTGACACGGGTGACTCAGGGAACTCGGGTGTGGTGTCCAAGAGCGAGACCGTCTCCACCCTCTCCATGAGCTCCTTGGAGGTGAGTGTGTGACACTGTTTTACACTACAATGACACAGACTCTGAGATTCAGTAGGCTGAAAATGACTTTTTTATTTTTGGCATGTGTCTTTCTTATATAGGATTTTACACAGACCAGTTTGATTGGTGACAAAAAGGCAAACTTCTTCAATCACATTGGTCAAGTGACATCAAGAAGAAGTCCCTTTTAGGGAAAGGAATTAATAACGTAGTGCAGTTACAAAAACATCTCTCCTATCTACAGAAAATTCTCTGGGAAAAGAATTTCAGAAAACCAGAATATTTCAGGCACAGAACCAGGGCTACAAGCGTGGGAATTGTGATGTTGTTCTCAGCCCAGGTGGTGTCCTGCCCTCAGTCTGGCCACTCCAGGGGGTTGGAAAGAACTTTGGGGAAAATGCAGCCCAGGGTGCAATGCCAGAGTTATATTACCCTGAGAGACCACTGGTGTGTGATCATATTTTAGAATGTCATGTCACAACTTCCAGAGCACATTCCATTCCTGGATCAACTTTCTTTAGCCCTACAGGTGCTGCAAAGTCAAAAAAAACCCATGTTAATTTGTCAAAGACTGTTGGTTTTAATGCCAGGCACATGGCCTGCCTTACCTTCTCCCCTTTATATCCTCTGCCCTGTTCCCCATTTTGATGGTGTCAGTCATGATGGAGATGAGAAAACCTCAGTGATCCAGGCTGGACAGGGCTTGGAGCAACCTGAGAGTGGGAAGTGTCCGTGCCCATGGCAGGAGGTTGGAACTGGTTGATTTTAAGATCCCTTCCAACATAAATTATTCAGTAACTCAAAATATTTGGCACTTCCCATGGTGAAGAGCCAGAAGCACATTAAAGGTGTAGGAAAAGGGAAAGGAGGAGGACTTTTCCTGTTTTAACCTTTTACTAACCTTTACCCATTTCTTTCTCTCCTGAATATCCAGAGGCGGAAATCCCGGTACGCAGAGTTAGATTTTGAGGTGAGTAAATCCATTTTTGAATGTTGGTCCCAAATTTTTTGAGCCACCCTCTCCATTATCTCACCCTTGCCAGAGCACAGGAAATCCGTATTCAGCCTGCTCATTTATGGAAAGAGAAGTCCTTCTAGAAATTGTCTTGCCTCCCCTTCCGGGCAGCAGAAGGTAGAAGTGAAATGCAGACAGGTCAAGTTAAAAATAAAACGAGATTGTGGGACAGTTTCTAATGAAATTACCCAAATTCTGCATGCTTGGGTGAGCTCTGAATACATTTACAGAGGTGACAAACTGAGGACATGGGGCATGGGGACAGGTAACAGTTAAAGAAGGACAGCAAACCTTCCTTAGAACACTGACAGTCAAGCTCAACTTCTGCAGCACAAAACTTTGGTTGGTGCAAGTTTAAGGGTTTTTTTTTTAGGTCAAAAATTAGTATTTTCCACTTTCTCCCACCATCTCACCTTGAAAATAAAGGCAGCGCTGCAGTGGGTGCTCAGTAAATGCCAAAGGTATTTTAGGCACCTGCAGGGAGACAGAGCTGGGATTAATGATGTAATTCTGGCTGTGTTCCTGATGAATGGGGTTTGCTGACCTCTGGCCCTTTGTGTTTGCTCCAGAAAATCATGCACACAAGGAAACGTCACCAAGACATGTTCCAGGACCTGAACAGAAAACTCCAGCACGCAGAGAAGGAGAAGGAGTCTCCAACAACGGACAGCAAGGTGAGTCAGACACTTCCAGAAGCCCTCTGGTGCCAGCAGGAACATGGGAAACAGAAGGAAATTGGTTTTTTATGAGGCATGTTGCAAAAAAACCCACACGTGCACCTCACAGCAGGCCAGGAGGAGGATGTCTGTCCCCATGTCTGTCCATGGTGTTGTCTTCCCTGTGTCTGTTCTTGGCATTCCCTCCCAGGTCATCCCCTTGTGCCCTATTCATCCACTCCTAGGTGGGAACTGGAACTTGGGGTGACCATGAGGAAATCTGTGTGGGAAGCTGAGAGGGCAGAAAGAAGGGAAGCATCTCCCCTCCCTTGTGGGGCCAAGGTGGCAGTGATGGGATATTTAGGATAGCCACAGCAGTGAGATTTAAGGTGTGACGTTGGGAGCACATTTTGGGGACTGGAGCCTATTAAATATAGGTTATTTATGACAGCTGATCACCTGTGATAGGAACATGTGTAAATGAGTGAGTCTGGACAAGGCCATGGAGGTTCTCCAAGGCTGGAGCATCTCTCCTATGAGGAAAGGCTGAGAAAATTTAAATTGTTCATCCTGGAGAAAAGAAGAAGCTCATCCTAGATGAGCTTATTTTGGCATTTCATTAGCCACAGGAGTTGGAGAGTGATTTTGGCAAGGTCATGTAATGACAAGACTGTGACAACCAACAAGGGACAAGGGCTTTAACCTCGAAAGAGAGAAGGGATTGGATATTAGGAAGAAATTCTTCCCTCTGAGGGTGGGGAGACCCTGGCACAGGTTGCCCAGAGAAGCTGTGGCTGCCCCATCCCTGGAAGTGTCCAAGGCCAGGTTAGACAGGGCTTGGAGCAACTTGGGATGGTGGAAGGTGTCCCTGCCCATGGCAGTGGATTGGAATGAGATGATTTTTATTCTCTTTTCTAACCCAAACCATACTGTGATCCTTCGATATCCGTGTTTTTTCCCTGACAGGAGCAAACTTCCAGGGAAAAAGGGACTCCTTGAAAGGAGACAGACTTAGGGAAGGACTTTTCAGCCTTTCAAAGGGGTAGAGATCTGGGACTGGAAAAAAATATCAGGAGCCTCTGTAATAGTTGGTGTTGTAGATAACAAAATAAGGAAGAGCAGGCAGATGGCACCTTCCATGTGTCTCAGCCAGCTGGGCAAGGACTGAAAGGCTGCAAGGAATTCTTACAGCTCCAGCTGAAGAGAAAAACAAGTGGCAGGCTGACACTAAGAAATTTAATTTCCTGCACTCAGGAGAGAGGCAAGGCGAGCTAATTATAACAGTTCTTGGTGATTTCTAATCAAAGCCCCTCATGACAAGAAAGACATTGAGAAGCTGGGGAAAGAAAGGCAACAAAGGTGGGGAAGGGTCTGGAGCACAAGTCTGATGAGGAGCATTTGAGGGAGCTGGGGGGACTCAGCCTGGAGAAAAGGAGGTTCACGGGGTCTTTCTGCTGTCTAGAACTCCCTGACAGGAGGTTGGAGGCAGGTGGGGGTCAGTCTTCTCTTCCAGGGAAAAAGTGATAGAATGAGATGAACCAGCTCCAGCTGCACCAGGGGAGGTTCAGGTTGGATATTTGGAATAATTGCTCCTGTGAAATGGTGGCCGTGAATTGGAGGAGGCTGCCCCAGAGAAGTGGTGGAATCACCATCCCTGGAAGTGTTCAAAAACCTTGTGGATGTGGCACCTGGGGACACAGTTCAGGGCTGGCCTTGGCAATGCTGGGTTGGCAGCTGGATCAGTGATCTTGGAGGTCTTTTCCAACCTCAATGATTCCATGAGCCTAAGACATTTCCTGGATGTAGCAACCCCTGCAGTGCTGCAGATGTGGCACTGGTGGGGCTTATTTTGGTGGGACTCCCTTGGAGGTGAGAGCAGAGCTCAGAGAGTGATGGAACAGGAGGTTTGGGGGTTTTTTGAGGGGAGCAGAGCACTACAGAGCCTGTGTTCTCACCTCTCAGCAGTGCAGTGCTGAGCTCCAGAGGTGTTACCCCAGCAAATCCTACTTCTACTGCATGTGGCAAGGTGTCATTATGGGCTGTCCAGTGTAACTGAGTGAGAGGCAGTGGATCTGCAGGATCAGATCCAAGAATCCTGCCTGGCCCAGAATCCCAGCATGTCTCACTCAGTGTCACCTCTCTTGGTTCGGTTGTTTTTTTTTTTGTGGGGTTTTTTTGCAGTTATTTCAGTATAATGCAGCTGTAAAGGAAAAAAAAAAAAAAAAAAAAAAAAAAAAAAAAAAAAAGCTTAAATCCGGTGTAAAAGCTTATCTGTGGTCTATTTGCAGGAGGGGTTTATAGATTGGGAAGGTTTTAGCATTTCAGAGATGCATCTATGTAGAGTTAAAGTTGCCGCTGTCAGCATCAAAGAGCTTTGAGCTGCTGAAGGAGGTTCTGAAGGTGGCTTTTGCATATTGACTGAATTTTTCAAGTTGGGAATTTTCCCTTGGATGTAGCAGGAGAGGGGGAGCTTGTGAAGAGTAGGATTGGCAAGTCAGGAGTGGGTATTGGTTTTAAAAGCATCCAAAGCGATACGAAATCAAATAAATAGTTTTTTTTCCAGCCCTTTATCTACCATTTTCTGCTGAGGACCCTGTCGGAACTCGGGCCCCATCTTCAGCTCGGCCTGAGAAGGCAAAGAGCAGATAAAAGGGATTAAGGGAACAACAAAAGAACATTTTCTCTTTTATGTGTGTTTAGGTTATAAAACGATGGAGTGCTTCTTCTGGTGGCAGCGATAAAACAAACCTTAGTGTAAGTCTGGCTTTCATTTGCATTGCAGAGCATCCTGGACCTATCCCAACCCCTTCTACAACATGAATCCAAACTTTCTTTAACCAGCTCCATGCCCTGTGGGCATGAACAAGGTCATCAGGATCCTGGGGGAGTACCCCTGAACCCTTCCCCATCCCAGAGCAGAAGGGATATTTCCTGGGTCTGCTCCGTCTGCCTGCATTGCTGATTTTCCCTTTTAAATAAACAACCACAAAGTCAAGCTCCCAGCTCTCTCTCCAAGCCTGGCATTTTCCCAGCCTCTTCTGGCAGAAACGTCCCATTGTCCTCAGTCCCTTTCCTGGGTAGGATGCTTGTCCTGATCTCGCTGTTCCTCTCTCCTCCCTCAACTCCAAGGTTGGAAAAGTGCTGATAAAACTGGAGCTAAATGTCTGCACAGGACAGGCATTGGATGGGGATTCCTAGGCATGGTGCTGGCCCTTTTTAGGGATCCTTTTTTTAGGGATTTTAATGCAAATGCCATCCTCACAGTACTCCAGTGGTATCCAGTGCCATATCACACAAAACACAAAGCTACTGTCACATGAACTCCTGAATTGTCAGATCTTAAGGAAACACCAAGAGAAGAATAGGATGAAGGAACAGAATTTCAGTCTCCTTAGGAAAAAGGGTGGAAAATTCAACCATCACATCTATTTATTGTTGGGAATTTCTCCAGCTTCAAGGGTAAAATATGATTTTTAGAACCCCTTTCTGAGGGGTTTTCAGCCAAGACAAAAAAGGTTATACAAGCACTTGTTCCTCCTTGTTAGGTATCCTGGTAGATGGAAACTTGAGATAAGTGTTAGTTCTGTGTACACTTGATAAAGAAAAATGTCCTTTTCTCACTGTCCCAGAGAAGTTACTGGCAGAGCTGGAAACATAATCAGGGACTCACAGAATCATTAAGGTTGAAAAAGACCTTTAAAATCATCAAGTCCAACCACTAAGCTGTGTCCCAGAGTGCCACAACTAAAAATTCCTCCCAGGATGTGGGTCCACCACTTCCCTGGGCACGTGTTCCAATTTTCAATATCCCATCTCTCTCGGCATCCCTTTCAGTGAAGAAAATTTTCCTGATATCCAATCTAAAGCTCCTCTGGCACAACTTGAGGCCATTTCCTCTTGTCCAATCCCTTGGGACATGAGATTGACCCCCACCTGGATACAACCTCCTTCCAGGGAATTGTAGGGAATTTTAAGTGGAGACAAGGTCTGGAGATGAATTCTGCTTTTCCATCAAACTGTGGTTGAGGAGTCCTGTTCCACATCCCACTGGGACTGAGGTGCCCCCACTGCCATCAGCTTCCTGAGGAGTGGGGCTGGTGTGTCAGAGAATTACGGGAAGCAGGATAGTTCCTGGAATGCCAGTCAGGTCTGGATCTTGCTCATATTTTCTTGCTCAGGTATGTGGCACTGGCCACAGTTATTGTTTCACTGCAGGTTTTTTTTGCTGGAAACCAAAGCTCATTCCTAATGGTGAGCTAAGTTGAGCCTCAGAGTACAATAGTAAAGAGTTGCCCTTCCTTGGGGGACAAACAAGGATTTTCCCATATCTTCTTTTCCAGTTTATTACATAAAATTTATTCCACGTGACACGTAGTTTCTTTTGTCTGTACCTCAACTCGAAAGTCCTCCCAGTGGAAGCACCCTCAACTATTCCTAATTAAAATCACTCCTTCCAGCAGGATCCATGTTCAAAGCCCACAGCACCACACAACCAGGTGGTGTTCAAGCCTTGGCCACCTCATCCCTGCAGCAGAAAAATGTGGTCACACTCAAAATGGCTTTAAGCTGAAGGAGGGACATTTAGATGGGATACTGGGGAAAAGTTCATCCCTGTGAGGCCCTGACACAGGTTGCCCAGAGAAGCTTTGGATGTCTGATCCCTGGAAGTGTCCAAGGCCAGGTTGTATGGGCCTTGGAGCAGCCTGGGAGCAGTGGAAGGTGTCCCTGCCCATGGCAGAGGGGTGGAATGAAACAATCTTTAAGATCTTTCCATCCCAAACCACTCTGGAATTCTGTGATTTGTGGCTGTATGGACTGATCAGGGGTGTAGACACTCTTTCCTAAAGTTAATTTTTCCATACTAGGGAATTGAGATAGGAGCAGGATGGCATCCAGCGAGATCTGATGGCTGCCAAGTTGAAAAGTCAGGTTTTTAATGCACTGATGATCCTGGCAGGTCCCTTCCCACTCTGGATATTCTGTGCTGATTTTTTTTTTCCCTTGGCAGTCTTCAACTTCAGGTGAGGCAAGGAAGGTGGAGGTGATTTTTTTTCCTAAATCAGAAGGAAGTTTTGAGGTTGTAGGCAGGAATTCTTTTCTGGAATTTGGGACAGATTTTCTCTGTCCACCTGAAGAGATGGAAGAATCTAAAAATAGCACCTCAGGAGTAGCTGGTTTGCTGTGCTCACCCTCCTCCCTAACCTGTGGAGGTTTCATGCTGCTGCCCTTCCATTTAATCCCAGCCCAAACTGGAAGCTGGTGTAGCCCCTGAGCAGAGAACTGAATGAGCTCTGTGTGCGTGGAATATTTATCCCCCTGACAGCTTATTTGCAACCAGGAAGCATCAAAGGGACCAAAGACTTGGACACAACCACAGCAAGATTTGCATCACAATACCCAGCCACCCCCACCCAGCCATCCTGATGAAAATTTAAAGCTCTCTTGGTGTCTGGGATGCACCAAACCCTCATTTTTAAGGCTGCAATAAGCAGTGAGTGACTTCCACGTGGATTATGAATCTCTCTTTATATAAGGGAGATTTTGGATGTATATTGGAATGTTAGCTTGGGACTGCTTCAGACAGCAGAGTTCTTCCTTCCTAATCACTCTCATCACTTTGACTCCTTCTTTGCCTCTCCAATTGCTACCAAAAAAAAGAAAGAAAATCCCATTGTTGGAAAACCTTGCTTCAAGTTTGTTTCTCCCTTTCAAAGCCTGACCTTTGCCTGGCAGACTGCAGGCTCCACCACACAATTTCTTCCCCTTTTTTCCTCCTAAACACTCGGAGTTATTACCCAGGTCTGAATTCTTGTAGCTGAGAGTTCTTCACATTAAAGCAGGGTAGTGGTTATTTTCAAGCTGCTTTGTACTACACAGGAAACGTTTTTCCCGTGCAGATCTGTGTTCTCAGCGTTTAACATCTGCAGTGCTGCTGCTCTCTGGGAGTTAATTGCTAAAGAAACTCCAGGGTTTGGGCTGGACATTGAGAGGGATCTGTGGTTTTGTAGGCTTTTTAAAAAGCCAAGGTTTTGCTTCTCCTGTGCTTTGATAGCACTGGAAGTGATGCTCCTGCCTTTCCCCTCAGCAGGAATCCTTTGATCCAGCTCCATTAGAGAAGCTGGAATCACATCCATATCCCTCTTTTCTTGCCAGCATCTGGCTTGGCATTAATTTTAAACAGCAGCTCTTTGCTTGTGCCGAGGTCAGCCCTGGACACAGCTCCGCAAATTCCTTGGATTTCCTCCTTCTTGTTGATGAGCTCCCTGCTACATTCAGCTCCCTGCAGCTGGAATGACTTTTGCTTTGGCTCCTGTCCTGCAGCTCACGTGCAGGATTTGGACTCAATTTATAATTCATAGAATCACAGAATGGTTTGGGTTGGAAGGAACGTTAAAGATCATCTCATCCCACCCCTCTGCCATGGGCAGGGACACCTTCCACTATCCCAGGTTGTTCCAAACCCTGTCCAGCCTGGCCTTGGACATTTCCAGGGATGGGGCAGCCACAGCTGCTCTGGGAAAAAACACAACTCTCAAATCCCATCCCAAATCTCTGTTGATCCTGAAAAGCTCCTGCTCCAATCCCATTTTAAAAAGGTATTAAATTTTTTCTGCTTGTCTTTTCTTTTATTCCCTTCTGGACAGTGTTTCTGTCTTGATTCTTCACTTTCTTTTCTCACAATGAGATTGTTCTTAGCTTTCCTCTTTGGGCATCTGGAGATTTGCCCATTCCACCAGCTCTGGCTTGGGCAGCCTAATGGAGTGTTGAGAAAAAAGGGCCATGAAGTGGGCCTGGAGGCACAGCACAAGGGAAAAGGGTCTTAAGATGAGAGAGGGCAGGTTTAGATTGGATATTCGGAAGAAATTCTTCCCTGTGAGGGTGTTGAGGCCCTGGCACAGGTTGCCCAGAGAAACTGTGGCTAATCCATCCCTGGAATTGTCCAAGGCCAGCTTGGAGCAGCCTGGGATAGTGAAAGGGGTCCCTGCCCATGGCAGGGGGTGGGATGAGGTGATCCTAATGTCCCTTCCAACCCTATCCATTCCCTGATTCTCTAATTCTGTGATTTTATGAATATTGATTGATATTGCAGCTCATCCCCAAGTCGGGCTGCGTCTCCCTGGTGTGCTCTGCTACAGGAATTGGAAATTTGGGAATCTGCTGGCTGGGTGTCCCTCTGCAAGGGAAGCTCCACTTTTGGGAAGGGTGTCTCTGTGTCACATCTTTAATCCTCTCTGCATTGCACTCTCTGCTTAAAGGCAGATTTTAACAGACCAATTAGTGCAGCTTTTATAGGGAGGAGCTGTGCATAAAGTCGGATAATTACCGCAATAAATTCTGTTATGAAAATGACGTCAAATATTAATTCAGTCAGCCATAAACCATCTGCCAGCTCCCATGCTCCCAGGTATCCAAATACACCGTCAATCAGAGGTTCACCTCCTCCTGCAGATCCTCCAGCACCTTTTGTCCCAAGAATTAGGTGACAGAATTTGTCCCAGCGAAACAAGTTCCCTGTATCCTCTGCTCCAACACCAGGCAGTGTCATCAGCACACTGAAACTCCTGGTTTTTTATACTCTGAAAGCTGAATAATTCTTTATAGAGTCTAAATAAAAGACTCTATGAAAAATCGTGGTTTGGGTGCTCTTGGTCCCCTCCTGGATCCGCAGTTGCCCCCATGAGAGTTTTCAGCATTTTAGGGAATTTAGGTCCTCCAGGTGGGCTCTTCACAAGCCATAAGCATTGTCCTCAAAAAGATTGGGATTGGACCAGCTGGATTAACAGCAAGGATGCTCTGGAAAACAGCCTGTTCCTCATGCTGATGGGACCACAGGTGTTCTGTGCAGCCTCCAGGCTTTTTGGGAGTCAAGAAAAGACTTCCTTGATCCAGAGCCTGTTCACCTTCAGCTGTGTGGCCTCGCTAGAATTTGTCTCACAGCCACCCCTTCAGGATGGATGAACTTCAGGGAATACAGAAGCAGAAGACAAACTTTTATAGCCCAGCAAATGCTGGGTATTTCAAGTTTCCTAACTGATCTCCAAGCTAAAGCCACAAATTATTTCCACTTTTCTTTTTTTCCAATTTAGTTTAATGAAATTCTGAACAAAGCCAGCCACTTCTTTTTATTTCGCTTTTCTCCTCAATGAAAAGAAAAAAAAATGAAAAAGCATAATCTTTGTAGTTCAGTAGCATAAAATGAAAGAACTGCAGCTACTTGTTTCTGAGGAGGAAAGGAGAATTTATCATTCTCTAAAGAAACAAGACAGCTTTCCCATTTTCTAATCACTTTTCATCGACATTGATCTGAAGATGGATTAGATGAGCGTGAGCCACATTTATCTTTCAAATTCCCTGCTCTATGCTCTGAATAACTTCATCCTGGTCCTACAGTCATCAGTGTCATGGGGAGAGACCATTTGGGTCATGAAATATCCTTCAAGCTGACACCAGAGGCAAGGAAAGCAGCATGGAGAGTAGCTGGTTCCAGGGGAGTTATCACTGAGTGATCAGCAGAAGCCCTGAATTGCTCCTTGGGTTATTCCGGGTAACTATAAAACCTGGGTGTTAAAAACTGAAAACTAACAAAAAAAAAAAAAAAAAAAAAAAAAAACAAGAACCCCACAGAACAAACACAGGGAGGTGCAGCTTGAGCAGCCTGAGCGAGTCAGAGGCTTTGGCTGAAGTGGGAAATCAAAGCTGTGCCTCAGAGCAGACTCTTGAGCTGTTATCTATGCACTGTTATCTATGCACTGCAGGGATGTTGTTCCTAAGGAAAAGATTTGCACTGGGGCACAGGAGCTCAGGATGAAGGCAGCCTGGACCCCTGAAGACAGCACAGGAAAGTGTGGAGGGTGTAGGGAGGGAATTCTGCCCCTCAAATCTGCTCTGGTCAGACCCCACCTGGAGCCTTTTGTCCAGTTCTGGGGTCCCAGCACAGGAAGGATGTGGAGCACCAAGATGATCACAGGGATGGAGCAGCTCTGCTGCGAGGAAAGGCTGAGAAAATTGGGATTGTCCAGCCTGGGGAAGAGAAGGCTCCAGGGAGCCCTCAGAGCCCCTTCCAGTGCCTGAAGCGGCTCCAGGAGAGCTGGAGAAGGATTTTGGACACGGGATAGAGTGCCAGGACAAGGGGCAATGGCTTCAAACTGCCATTTGAAAGGACAGATGGGATATTGGGAAGAAGTTCTTCCCTGTGAGGATGAGGAGACCCTGGCACAGAGAAGCTGTGGCTGCCCCATCCCTGGAAGTGTCCAAGGCCAGGCTGGACAGAGCTTGGAGCACCCTGGGATAGTGGAAGGTATTGCTGCCCATGACAGGGGGTTAGAATGAGGTAATTTTAGGGTCCCTTCCAATTTAAACCATTCTGTGATTTTATGATGGTTCTGTGATGACCCAGGGTAGGAACCCACCACCATCACCTTTCCATCCCCACCACCAGCCCAGCACAGGTGACTCTGCAGTCCGCCAGGACCAGCTTTAGAAGAAGGATCTGTGGATTACCTCAATGCATTTTGCCTCTGCCTTTGTCAGGGATTTGGGGGTTTTGTTGGCACTGCATCCTAAACACCTTTTATCCCAAATCCTCTCCCTCCACCTTAAAAATCTGCAGGTAAAGTGAAAGTCAGGGCTGAATGAAGGAGACTCCCAGTGCCACCAGGATAATGAACATCTCCAATCTGGAGCTGGTTTTACCCCACCTCTGAGAGTGGCTGCTCCCTCCCTTCCCACCCCTTCTTTTATTCTCCACAATCCTGGCACCAGGCAGGGACTGATAAACATTTCCCTCCTTCCCAGAAGCTCCTGGGCTGTGTCAGGCCAGAGTGATGGCTCTGTCCCTGGCAAAGCAGCTCCTGGTGCTCTCAGCCCCTGTCTGGGGCCAGTCCTGGCTGTCTCAGAGGCCCTGTGCCAGCCCCACTGCCTTTTCCAGCCAGATCACACATCCCTCTCTCCAGGCTTTTTTTTTTCCCCTTCTTTTCTATGCATAGCTCAGTTTTCCCTCCTATCTTCAAGGATTGCTAGGACCCCGCAGTGGAGCTGGAGGGAAATGCCAGGGTTGGAGCATGAGCCCAGGGCCTGTTTCTCTGCGCCAAGAACTCCATAAAAACTTCTTTTCCATATGGAGGGAAAGAAAAGGGGAGCTGTTCCCAGGAGCCTGCTACCAATTCCCAGGGTGCCCTGTGCCAAGAGGAGATTTTCTTTTGTCTCCCAGCGTCCTTCCCAGAGCTGTGCCAGGGTGATTAACCTGCTCAGAGGTCCCAGTGGGCACCGAGTCCTCCTGCAGCCACCCCCGAGGCAGCACTTCCCTCACAGCATCACCAGAGAAAGTCTGATCCTTTCCTGAGAAATGGAGAACTAAAAGCAATCTCCCTTCTTAAATGCCTCATTTTCCAGAGCTCTTTTTTGGGTTTTTGTTTGTTTTTTTTTCATCTTCTAACTGTGGATAAACACCTTTGGAGTCACTGAGCCCACCACAGTCACAGGTAGATATCACAATGATAAGGAGGATGGAAATCGCCCTGTGGGGCCAGACCCAAGGGTAGTTTCTGCCTCTTTTCCATGGCAGAGTAAAAAGGAGCTTGGAAAAATAAAAAGGGCCAGCCTGTGGTGGTGCATCTCCAAAGAAACCCCCAAAACTCCAGGAATTTGTGCTCAGACACCCCTTGATGCAAAGCAGTGTCTCTTCACTGGATAGCACAAAAGGGATGCTGCTTTTGTGAGTGTTTCCACGTGCTTTTCATGAGTTTGGAAGTTTTCAGGATGGATGGAGAGCTGTGGAAAGGTGCCTGGAGGTTGCCTGTCACTGTGGGCAAGCCCAGCTCCTGAGGTTCACTCCCTGGTCCTCTGGAGTTCCTTTGTTGGGAGGTTATCCCAATCCGTCAGTGGTCCATTCCTATTACCCACAAACCTCTCAGAGCTTCACAGGCCTCTTTTACATCCAACCATAATCTCTTTGAAGGCCTGGAGGTGAGAGTTTGTAATCTTTCCTCCCACAGGACATTCTCTGTAACTTTATCCATGGCTGGAAACCAGCCACATTTATCATTTTCCTTTTATCCTTCTCTCAGGAAGCCCACGGAGTGCCCAGAATATTCAAGATGCAGGTGCAGGATGGAGCTGTGCACTGCCATAATTATATTTCCTGTTTCATTCTCTCTTCCTTTCTTGTATTTTTTTCTCTCCTCAACAACTCACAGCATTTATCATTCAAACAACTCTGGGGTTTGAATAATTATTGCCACCCTTAGGTGGTGTTCCTTAGCCACAGGGCAGATCAGAGCCCGCTGCTGTAGATGTGAGCTCATCTTTTTTTCATTTTGTGGTTTTTTTGGTGTGGTTTTATTTTTTTCCACCCTCAATTTCTGTTCCCTCCATGGATTTGCAGCTCCTCTTGCTCACTAGCCTGTGACAGGGAGGGCTCTGAGGTTTGCAGATCACGTTCAGGGTGCATGATCAGCTCTGGGAGCATCCTCCCAGCATGAAGGAGAGGCTGAAGGTCGGGAGTGTGGCGGATGGAGAGAGACTTAAAACAGGGATTGGCTGCAAACAGAACCTGGTGCTGAAGGTGGCCATAAATAATGCCATCAAAAAGGGGCTCTTGTTTGAGGGGGAAAACCCAATTATTTATGAACTTCATGGATAAGATAACTTAGGCTGCCCTCTAACACAGTTGTGGATATCAGCAGCTTTGAAAATTTGTGGCAATACGGCGGCAGGGGGAGAGAAACAAAATGTTTTTCATTGGGGAAAAGGTCTGTCTTGACCAAGGTTGGGTTTTTTTCACCTTTTGGGAAACCTAATTTCGTTCCAATTTTTGCTCTATTTTTGCTTTTTTCTCTGTGTTCCTTCCTGCTGTATCTTTTCAGGCAGATTGATTGTCTCCAAAAAAACACTGTAGATGGAAATTTCCCTTCAGGAAACTTCCAGCTTGTCTCATTAAGACACACACACGAGTTAAATAGATTCCACTTTTTAGTTGCAGTCATTCTAAAATAAGCCCCAAAAAAGAGAATTAGATAAATCACGAATTTTATCACTTTTTCTGTTGTATTAGTGTTAATCACTGTCCTGTTACATCATGGAATAAAACAAGAATAACACCAGCAGCATAAGGAAAGCTCTGTACTGTAGAGTTTAATGAAAACCTCAGCTGCAGGTTTCAAGAAATTGAGAATTGAGTGTTTTACATTCTTTTAACCAATACTTTACACAACCTGATTAAAAAAAAAAAAAAAAAAAAAAAAAAAAAGAAGACAACAATTTTCTTTAAAAATACTTAAAAACTTTCTTTTCTCCCTTTGGTTGAAAATAATTTCAGAATGCTTTCACTTCACTTTGAGATGTTTACCTGGTTTGTACCTTCCCCACCCTCTAACCACCAAATGCTCTCACCCAGAGCCTTCCTCCTGGGAGTTGTGAGGTGCAGGACCAACTTCAGGCACATCTTATTTTTACATTCAAAGTCTGGACAAGCAGAATTCCTGGCTTGGGCAATCCAATGAAAGGTGCCCCCCGCAGGGATAATTCCACAGCAGCTCTCCTGTCACTGTGGAGCTGGGACAAACAACAGCCTGACAAAAACATCTTGGAGAAGGACAGACTGAGAAGCTGAGGCTGCTGGATGAGCCTGCAGCAGATGGGGGTTGAGGTTTCCTACGGAGCTACAGCAGCATCCTGGAGTGACCCCTCAGCCTCTGTGTGGCTTCATCTCCTCTCAGTCAATAAATTTTGGTGAGAGCATCGAGCTTTGACACGTCCTGGGCAGCGTGTCCCCTGCACATCTGGCTCCTCACCTCCCCTCCAGGCTTTTCCATGCTTATTGTCATCTCCACAAGATGTTTTCCTCCCGCCCTTCCCACTTCTCCTTTGGCAGGTGGCTCAAAAGGGCTCTGTCACGTCCCGGGAAGCCTTTTCATGCCCAGTGCTGGAGTGTCTTTGTGGAGATAATTAACTGTGAAAAGCATCACTGGTGTTTGGAGGGGAGAAGTTGAGTGCAACAACTCATTTAAAACCTTTCCTTTCTCTCCCCACTGAGGAACACACCCATTTTCCTGCCCCTCAGCTCTCCCCAGAGCCTTGTCTCCTCAGCAAAAACATGGAAGGAGATTTTTCTGGATCAGTATCCATGGTGGGGTGCTGGTGGGGGACTGGGCCAATGAAGCCTCCGGGGCTTGGTGTGGAGTTGATGGAAATGTTTTCAGCCTCCAAACTGAGCTCCAGCTACTCAAGCAGCACGGGTTTGGTTCCCTGGTGGAACAGGGAGCAGGTTTTGCTGCAATTAAAGAGTCTATAAATAGCTGTGCTGCATAAGGAATGTGCATCAAATGCAATGGGTGTTCAGAAAGACCTCACTGTAATCTGGATTTCATACATGGGTGGGGTTGGAAGAGACCTTAAAGATCCTATAGTTCCACCTCCTGCCATGAGCAGGTACACCTTTCACTATCCCAGATTGCTCCAAGCCCCATCCAACCTGGCCTTGGACACTTCCAGGGATGGAGCAGCCACAGCTTCTCTGGGAATTCCATTCCAGGGCCTCAACACCCTCACAGGGAAGAATTTCTTCCCAATATTCTATCTAAATCTACCCTCCTTCATCTTAAAGCTATCACGCCTTTGTCCTGTCACTGCATCTGTGGAAGTAGGAAAAGATCTGATATTCTCAAAACCACACTCAGTTTTTCAGTAGCAAAAAACCTCAGCTGGAAGCTGAAATATCCAGTCATTAAGTGATGGAGGTGGCAGTGGAAAGAAAAACAACATTTTCTTCTTGAAAACACATAGTTTGTACACCAAGTGTCATTTCCATTGATATCCCACTTTATTATGGATGAGAAGCTGCAGAGAAAAAACAATCTGTTGATACAGGAGGAGGTAAAATCACAGAATTTCTTGCATTTTGCACTAACTTTTCTTTCTTTCTCTCTCTCCTTTCTTACACTTTCCTCCTCCTGCAGCAAGAAAAACAGCAGACACCAAACAAGAGACCCTGGGAAGGCATCAGGAAAGTCCAGTCCCCGCCATCATGGGTTAAAAAGGACATCGAACCTGTGGCACAGTCTCCCCTAGAACTAAAAACTGTGGAGTGGGAGAAAACAGGGGCCACCATCCCCTTGGTGGGACAAGACATTATTGACCTTCAGACAGAGGTCTGAGCAGCAAGGGAAGGAAAAGGACTTTTTTTTTTTCCGGAAAACAAGCGAAACAAACAAAACAAAACCACGTTTTAAAGAAATGATTAAATTAAATCGGAACCGAGCAAGAGAAGTGTTTGGTTTCTTTTGAAACCTTTGGTAAGATGGAATAACTTTTGTATCGTTCTCAGCAGAGAGGGGGGGAATATTACTTTATAGAGTATAGTAGCTGTAGGTTCAGGACAACACAAGCTTTCCCAGGCAGGACTGGAGGAGTGAGCCTGGAAGAGAGCGAGGAGGAGGAGAGTGTGAAGGGGCTGCAGGGGACAAGCCCAAGCCCTGCCAGGATGTTCTTGGGTCGTCGCCACACACCAGGAGCCCTCCATCCTCTGTGGAAGCCACCACAAGAATATTGGGGTTGTTTGGGGACACCAAGAGGGGACACCTGTGGGATGTGGCCTGGCTGGGGCATTCCTGGCTCTTCCCCTGCCTCTCCCTCGCCAACTCATCCAAGGAGAAAGGAGATGGGACGTGCCAAGAGGTGGCCACAAGGACATTTGCCACTCCTGGGTGCCACGCCATGACCTGGCATTGGCTCACGGTCACGGCGAGTGGGGCTTCCTCCTCTAATCCCTCCCCGGCGGAGGAAAGGACCAGCTCCAGATCTCCAGATCTCCAAATCCTGCTCGCCCCATCTCCAGGGAGAGGGTGGAAGGTGGTAGACAACAAGACCAACAAGAAGAATGTAGGTCGTGTCATTGACTGTTAAATAGATAAACTCAGCACGGGCCTTGCAAAGGTCCTCTTGGCCTCATCTTTTTTTTTTTTTTTTTTTTTTTTTTTTTTTTTTTTTTTTTTCCTTTCTTTTTTTTTTGTTCTGTTATTTGTCCTTGCTTTCGGACTCAGATTTATTCCAAGCTGCCCCTCCCTGGAAGGCAGAGAGAGGAAAAAAAAGGGAAAGACAGATCTGCCGCTGTACCTGGAGACATTGGTAAACAGAGACGTTGCCTTAGGACATTGAGACAAACTGACAACATGAATAATGTCCACTCGGAAACAAACCGACAAAAAAAAAAAAAACACAAACAAAATAATCTATTTTTTTCCTTCTTCTTTTCTTTTCTTCAATAAAAAGAGAACTTGAAACCCAAGACCTTTCTTTTCTTTGGCTCTTGTCATTTCGAATGCCTTTCTGTGCCGTAGGACTGCGCAGGCATGGGGTGAGGATGCCACCTGCTGAAGGTGGAAGGCAAGTTGCTCCGTGGAAAGTTTGGGATGGTGGGAATACACGGCCCCTTCACCGCTGGCTTGCAGTGTTTTGTTTTGCATTATTCAGTTTGGGTTTTGGTTATTTTCCCCTCCCTGGCTGCCCAGAGCCAGCAGCAGGTTTGTGGTCCTACAGGAAGGAAGAGGTGAAGCTGCTCAGGACAGCAGGATGTTCCTCCTCATAAAATGCAGTCTTTTCATTTTGTTATGAAAAAAAAAATTATTTTTTTTTCATTAAACATTTCTCAAGGTTATTTACCAAAAAAAAAAACCAAAAAGGAGGTGTCTACATTTTGCTCCAAAAAGCGTTGTGCAATATTTTTATCATTAAAAAAAATAGCAGTGGCATCACACACAGACTTTATTTTTTATTGTTATTATTTTTGCCATTCCCAGCACTGTCTGTCTGATGTTTGGACCAACCCTCCCAGTCTTGGAGGTGGATGGAGACAAACCTCTGGTTGTGAGTGGCCAGATTGTGCCACACAGCAGCAAAGCTTGAACAGAGTCTGAGTTACTACTGTGCTTGGGTCTCCTTTTAATTAACCAAACCTCACATTTTTAGGTACAATTTTTGACCAATGGGTACAAGATGCAAAGCAATCACTTCCCCCAGCTGTGTTTCCCCTATGGGGAGATGTTGCTTGATGTGACAAATCTCTGCTTTGCCTTCCCTTTGGGCTGCCTGGGTGATCTCCAAGGACAGTGAAATTTGCCTTGCCATTAACCATAGGATATGAAGGATGGAAAGGAAAACTTAAACAAATCCAGATAGTTAAAAAATAGGGAAGGTGGTTACTCATAAAACTGTGATAATTATTGTTCAGTTTTAGCTTATTCATGAAACAGGAAAGCACAAAGGCCTCCCTCAGATGCTGGGTTGTATGATATTGTAATTATTATAATTACACATTATGAATTTTAGCATACAGGTATCTTTCTACTGTGTTTTAATTCTTTTCTCTCTCTTTTTTTTTTTTTTCCCCTTCCCTTCCCCTGCCCACCCAATCCTGCCCTCTTCACTCCAGCCTTCCCTGCTCACCCATCCACTGCAGCCGCCTTTGCAGGACATTAACAATGTTATGTAATTACAGAGATAAATGTTTATTTAAGAACTGTTGATATTCGACTTTCTCTGCTCAGCTCCTCTGGTTAATCCTGTTTTCCCATGTCCTGCCCTCCTTCCATTCCTCCCTCTCCTTCCTCTCCGTGTTCGTCTACACTTTTTTTATTTCTTTTTTTATTTTTTTCCCTCTGTACAGTTTTCAGAGCACAAAATGAATGTGTCTTATTTCTAATAAAAGAGGTGGAAACTCCAGCCCTGTCTGATTTTTAAAAGTGCCCCTGCCTGCATCCCATGTGTGCTTTGCATCCTCCTGGGGGCAGGGAGACCTCTCCTGGCCCCACAACTGCCACCTGGGCTCTCTACTCTGGAAAAGTCACGACATGGGGCTGAATTTACCCAAATTTCAGCTTTGTATCCTCTAAAAACACACGTCCCTATAAAGCACATTTGCAGGACCTGGAGAATCTGTCTTTCTGTGCAGTCCAGCTTGTTTTTATTTAGGTTTCCCAAACCCACAGCCTGATGCCTCCTTCCCAGTATTGTAGGAAGTGAAGGGCTGAGATTTAGCACAGTTCTCACAGCATTTTTGGTACAGGACAAGGGTGTGGGGTTAAAGTTTCCAGCGTGGCCATGATAATTCTGAGGCCACCCTGCTCACATCCCTGCAAAGCAAATCATAGAATTCCAGAATGGTTTGGGTTGGAAGGGACCTTAAAGATCATCTTATACCAATCCCCTGCCATGGGCAGGGACACCTTCCACTATTCCAGATTGCTCCAAGCCCCATCCAACCTGGACACTTTCAGGGATGGAGAAGCAACAGCTTCTCTGGGCAACCTGTGCCAGGGTCTCTGCACCCTCACAGGGAAGAATTTCTTCCTAATATTTAACCTAAATCTAAATCTGCTTCAGCTTCAAGCCATTCTCCTTGTCCAATCCCTCAGTGCCCTTGTGAGAAGTACCTCTCCATTTTTTTTGGTGTCCCCCATCAGGTACTGGAAGAGTCAGCCTCACCTGGATTTCCCTGGCACCTCCTGAATGACCAGAGACTCTGAGCAGGGCCTCAGCTCAGTGCACAGGGGTTTGAGGGTGTCACTCATCAAATGTGATAAAAAATTAATTGAGCAACAAATTACTTATTTCTTTGGTGCTTATCCTCGAATGGCTGAAATCTTCCAGAAAAAAAATAGTTTCCTTATCTCCCTGACGCTGCTCGATGACCTCGTAGATTTTAGGATTATAGGCAGGACTAAAGGAAGCCTAAATCTTGAGGAAATGGGCTCCAGGATTTCTGCTCTCCAGAGCCTTCATCCAAAGCCATCATAGCCCAGTAGGTCCTCAGGTGTAACGATTTATCTTGGCCTGGCTGAAATAATACGGATGTCCTGAGAAATCTGGGATGACCTATGGGGCAGCCTGGAGGCTCTTAGCCCAATTCCCCCTTCCCTGAGCCATGATCTAACATTTCCTCAACCAGCAGCACTTGATGGTGAGTCCCAGGCCTTCACCCTTCCTATGGAGGTGTTTCTCACCCTACATCTGCCATCCCACGATCCTTCGTGGACTTGGCAGTGCTGGATTTGACTTAGTGATTTTACAAATGTTTTCCAGCCTGAGGAATTCCATTATTGTGTAGGATTAGGGAAGGGAAATACCACCTGGCACTTCCTGAGGTGATGGATCACTGGCCTGGAGCTGGCTCGGGAGGTCCTGCTGTGTCGGAATGCACCCCACACCCAAACAGATGTTTCCATATAGGGAAAGGTTTAAGATTCACCTCTTGCATTTCTTACAAGGTAAAGGACCCAGAAACGTCTTGGCTGTCCTGACAGAAATTGGCTCAATGCCAGGATAAAAACACTGATGGGGCTCTTTAGAATGATGGGTTCCTCAGAATGTAGCTAGATTCTATTGGCAGCAAGCCAAATTGTCCCTCCTAAAACATCAAAGTATTTAAGAAAAAGTACAATGGAACTCAACAGCTTTTTAGGGTCTCTTCACAAGGTGTCAGAGGCTTCTCTGGCACCTGTGCTTGGCTTTTTCTTTTCTTTTTGTACTGTTTGCTATTTTGCTTTTATTAAAACTTACTACTTTTACAAAACACACCTGAAGAGCAGTCTCGAGATTATTTTAAGCCATTCTGAGAATACCCATATCTGAGGACACCCTCAGAGCTTTGATACATTTACACAGGTCTCATAACACTCTGGCCAGGTGTTAAACTGTGTCACCTCCACCAAAGGAGGCTGGAAGGAGAGAGAACTTCTCCTCCCTGTGCTCCTGGGATTGTAAACTAAAACACTGCCAGAGGTGGTGGGTGCAGGAGGTCAGTGTGGCTTTGGTTTGCACTGTGCTTATTGCAAGGGAGGGTCCCTGGATAGTTTAGCTCGGAAAGGGACTCCTGAGGTCCCCTCGAGCTGTCCTGTGTCCCTGTGATCCTGCCTTGCAGCCATCCCAGGCTCTGGTCCTCAGGGAAAGAGGGAATACCTGGGGACACCTCACTGCAGCCTTCCAGTGCTGAAAGGGATGCTTATAAAAATGAGGGAGGAGGAGTTTTTACATAGGTAGATGGTGAAAGAACAAAGGGAATGGTTTTAAACAAAGAGGTGAGATTGAGATATTGGGAAGAAATTCGGCCCTGTGAGGGTGGTGAGGCCTTGGCACACCCAGAGAAGCTGTGGCTGCCCCACCCCTGGAAGTGTTCAAAGGTCGGATGGGGCTTGGAGCAACCTGGGACAGTGGAGAGTGTCCCATGGCAGAGGGTGGAATGAGATGATACCAAAGGTCCCTTCCTACCCAACCCATTCTGTAACTATAAATTCACCATCATCTGACATGGAGGAAGCACACCAATGCTGTGGAGGTGGATAAACTGTACATTGCACAGAAAATGCAAAGTCCATTTCCTGGGCCACTCTGGGAGATTCACTCGACCCCTAAACCAAACCAGCAGCAGTTTGGTCCAAAACCCAGAGGAGGCAAAGCCTGAGCTGTATCCGGGCCAGGAACTCCTCCAGGAAAACCACAGAGGAGCAGAGTGACACAGTGAGCATCAATGCACACGAGCTTGGAGCACTGATCAAAGCAGCACTAACAGGAGGCTTTTCCAAGGCTCATTTATCAGGGAACAGAGAAACTTGTGGGTACAACGAGTTTCATCCATACATTTCCATCTGATGCAATTTGATTCTGAGCCGACCACTTTGGTCCATAAATAGGTCAGCCTACGTGAGCCTTCTATGAACTGCCATGGAAATTATCCCCTCCCCTGGAGCTGGGACACCTCTCAAGGCAGAGAGACCTTTTCCCAATATTGGATCTTTGGATGAGTCCCATTTGAGTTGTCTTTGGATAACTGTGTGCCCCGAGAGTCTCCCCTGGAGTAGGGACACCTCTCAACTTTTGAGATTCCTTAACTGAGAGATCCTTCCATGGCCAAGGTGGAGAGATCTTTATTCATGGCAGATCCTCAGTGAGTTGCTGATATCAAGCTGAATGAATAATAATGTAATATTGCCAACCTATGTACTCGGTAATAATTACTATAAACTTCGTGTGGATAATTCCATTAGACATAAACCATTGCCAAAATCTGAGACTAAGACTGGACCTAACTGCACCTTGGCTCTATCAGGAGTTTAGGCATCAAGGGGGGACACTCTGAAATTTGTGGCTCTCCTTTACCCTTTTGTGTCTCACACCTCTCTGTAAGTCCTTCTAGTTTGATTCCAAATCAATTTTCCTTTGTACATTTCTTCCATATATTAAATAACAGTAAACCTTGATTTTACATCACGTTAACCCCACTCTAGCTGATACATTTTGCAGTGGTCCTCTCAGTGATCTAAATCACCCCTTTACTACAGCTACCCACATAGGGGAATGGCCCATGTGGAGCAAAGCAACATTCCAGGGAGATTTAGGACCAGCACAGGAGGTTTTTTCTCTCCAGTCTCTCTTTTTTGTGCCTCAAGGAATGTTTGGGCTCGCTATGGTCTTGTCTGTGTCCAAGACAAATTAGGGCCTGAGGTGAATATCTCTTCCCGAGCTCCTGTTGGGACAAGTTCTAAACAGAGAAATAAAGAAAGAAGACTATTGTTGATTTTTTTCCCCTTCACAGTTTTCCCAAAGCACTCGTAGCAGGAAGAAGTCTTGAAGGGATCCCTGTGGAAGATGTCTCCAGGTGTTTGTTCACTGAGATCTATTTTCAGTCATTTTCCAAAAATGTCCCAGGGCAGTGATATGAGCCTCGCTCATCTCCTGTGTTGCAGGAAGCACAAACAGAAAAAGATTAGGCACATTAGGAAAGAGTAGCATGGCATCTGAAGAGGCCATTGATGCCTTAAGTTTTTGCTTTCATGTATTTCAGATTCTGTGCTGCCCAGAGGTGAGTTCTGAGCCTCATATTCTGTGTCAGTCAGTTTTCTTCACAGAGTAGGGAGACAAAACAAATCTTTTTCCTGCTGGAGACCAAGGACAAATTTCAGGCCCCAAAGCACAAACAAGGGTGGGCTGAAGAGAGAAAACAAGAAGGATGGGACCTCACAACCTGGAGTTGTAATTGGACAATTAAACCCCAATATGCAAATGGACCAAAACTTACGATTGTGTAAGACCTCATGACTGGCCAGCCATTTTGTGACCATTTAAGTCCACTTCGGGTATAGCCCTGGCCAGGCTCTTGTCCTGCCCAAGGTGTACTCTGGAGGCCTTTCAATAAATATCTACTTTATTCTCCAGCTCTGTCCAGTCTCTGTTTCAGGTCGGCCTTCCCAAGGCGTCACCATCAGAGGAGCTGTGGAAACTTAGCAGATCTTCATCCAAAGAGCACACTCCCGAATGAAGTCCCCACCATCCAGCTGTTTCACAGATGTTTGTTTCTTTGAAAAGCCACATTACTTGGCTGCTGAGGAGGTTGCGAGAGTCCTTTGAACTTCTAAGTTGGGAAAGAAAGGACAGATGCTGGATTTTGGAGGAAGAGAGAGGACAGATGGTCCTGATGGTCAGCTCTAAGGGGAGACCTTCCAGTGCCTAAAGGGGCTCCAACAGAGCTGGCGTGGGACTTTGAACAAGGATGAACAAGGGTGAACAAGTTTAAAACCATTCCCCCACGTACAGGATGTGGGGGAATGGTTTTAAACTGAAGAAGAGCAGAGCTAGATGGGATATTGGGAACAAAATCCTCCTTGGGAGGATAGTGAGGCCCTGGCACATGTTATGCAGAGAATTTGTGGCTGCCCCATCCCTGGAAGTGTCCAAGGCCAGGTTGGACAGGGCTTGGATCAACCTGGGATAGTGGAAAATGTCCCTGCCCATGGAAGGGGGTTGGAAGGACATAATTTTTAAGGTCCCTTCCAACCCAAACGCAATCCATAATTCCGTGATGATTTATGATTTATGCAATACACAGCAGGATGGGGGCTGCTATTTTTTCTCCTCTCTAATGGAAAATGTGAGCTTCAAAGGCACAGAAATTCAGAATTAAAATACAGCACTTCGCAGCAGCACTTTGACAAGTGACCCCTGCAAAGGTGTGGCAACGACCAAAGAAAATTATGCAAATATTGGGAATGATTTGAAAGCAGGAGAGAAAGAAGGAGGCAAATTCTACAGGAAGTAGGAGAAGTGCAGGGGAGTTTCTGTTCAGGAGAAATAAGTAAATGAAAAGAGAAGTTGTTCTCTCCTGCTCTGTGTGGGCTGAGGGTTTTCAGGGGATGGACAATCAAAGAGTTGCTTAATGGATACCAAGAGTTTCTTGGCTTTGATCAATTGTCTGAAATAATTGGCAGCTTTTTCACATTATCTCATGTTTGTGCCCATTACTAATATTGTAACTCGAGCTTTGAGGCTTCGACAGCACAGGCTTCCATCACTCGTGGGTGTTTTGCATTTCCATGGGGAATAAGAGGCCGTGTCCTCTTCAAAGGGTTGGCAACCTGCTGGAAATATGGGAGCACGAAGGAAAGGCAGAGAGGTTTGACTTGAACACAGAAAATTCAGCCTCAGAGGGAAGGAGTAAATTCTGACCATCTGCTTCCTCCACAGAAACCCCTTCAGGGCAAGCCCTGGTACCACTTGAGGTCTAAAATCCTCTCAGCCACATTTGCTGAGTTTTCCTGGAAGAGGATGAAGGATGGAATTTCTGGGTTTTAGTTTCTGCCCATGGATTAAACTCCCTTCTGACCTAAGATCAGAGAATTAGAGAATCAAAAATGGCCTGGGCTGGAAGAGACCTCAAAGATCATATAACTCTAACCCCTCTGCCATGGACAGGAATTCATGGCATGGGGAAAGGTTGGATTTCAGGGATGGCACCGGCTGTTAGTTATCAAAATAAAGTGATTTAAAAGATTGTCCTCACTAATGCTCTCACTGCAAATCAGCTTGGTGCACAAAGGCTCGTCCCTGGTAAGTGTCAGACGAGGTTTTGGACCCATTGTAAGAGTTATTTAAAAAACCAAAAGAAAATGGAAAACGGATTGTACAGCACAGATAGTCAAAGAGTTCTTTTCCTTAGTATTTAATTATCTTCATTAAACAAAGCATCTGATTTCCCTGAGATTAGATCTGTGAGCAGAATATTTTGTCTATTTTCAGCAAAACACCTCATTGTGGTCTTAGTGGAGAAAATGGGAATTCATGTACGGGGTGGATTAAAAAACTGTTGAGAGGGTTAAAAATCTATGATAGGAGTAGGACACAAGTCAATAAAAATGTTCCTTTCTTAAGCTGAAGCCCTATTTGATTTTTTTATTTGAAGCCTTGGAATAAAAAAAAAAAAAAAAAAAAAAAAAAAAAAAAAAAAAAAAAGTTGCATGCCAATAAAAGAGGCAAAACTTTGAAGGACATGGTCAATACAGAGAGGGATTGAGACATCATCCAAGGACATCAGATTCCAGGTGGGAGCAGGGAGAGGAACAGATCAGCATTCCATAGATCCAAGTGCACAGAGCTGCTGCTGCAGCCTGGGAGGCTCAACAGATGGGAGGGACAAGGGAGAGAGGTTTGGATGCATCCAGGGCAATCCCCAGCCACAGAAAAATAAAATGTCAAGCTTGAAGTGTACCAGGAAAGGCCTTTCCAGTAGTGACAAAGGAGAGGAGATGACATTTTTCAATAATGTGGTGAAATTCATTTGGAACATGAGTGTGTCCAGGAACTGAGGGGTCCTGGGGTTGCCTGAAGTCCTGATGTCTCCTTGATGGTGAGACCAGCACAAGTATGGACAGAGAAGAGGGATTCCAACTGGGAAGGAATATTTGGAACTGAGACCCCAAGGTCAGGCTTAGAGGGTCTGGGTCCTTTAATGATTTTAAAGCATGTCAACAGGTTCAGGGCTAAATCCTCTAATCTGAAGGATGCTGATGGTGAAGGAGCCCCTGATTATAAAGATAGAAATGAAAAAAAATCAAGATTGGGCGTTAGGATGTAATTCCTAACTGGAAGGTAATCCTGACCTGAAGAGACAAAAACATGGTTGGCTCAAGAGAAAATTTGGAGAATTTGTTGGTTTGAAAAGAGTGGCAGAGACAGCCACACTCAGTGGGTTGATGATGTTCCTCCTGTCCCAGATCTGTGTTCCCAAGTCTGGAAATCACTGAGGGGGGGCATGTATTCCTACCAGGAATATACAGACATGGACAGCCTGGAGAGCAGAGCCTTCACCAGCACCCCATCCACACACACAGCACTCACATAACCACGGACATGGCTCCATCCTCTTCCTCACAGACAACCAGAACTGGAGCAATAGGTATATTCACACACAAAATCTGTCTCTCCAGCAGCTGGGATTGGTCTATCCAGCAGTTTCCCCAAGTTTGGCATCAGGATCCCTGAGTTCCTGAGGCTGGTGGCCCCAGTCTAGCACACGGCCTCGTATCTCCCACCCTGCTCCCAGCCAGCCTGATTTGCAGCCAACTGCATTAGCACAGGCTCAAGATAGAAATAATAACACAAATCAGCCTTGAAAATCATTAGGAATGACTTCCCATGAATGGACAGGACACTGTGGGATCAGGGGCAGGGCTGGACCATGGCAGCCGTGACCTGCAGCCTGGGAGATGTGAATGTCTTTTGTTGTTGACAACTATTGCTGTTAATGCAGGATTTCTTAAAATTTCTGCCTTCAAAAGGGGAAAATTCACCCAAAATACATTGTTAGAAGCAGTGGGTCCAGCCTAGACTCAGCAGTGGGTTTCTCCTGCCTGTAGCTTGTACTGGGGGATTCTTCAAAAGCCATAAACCAGCAAGAAAGAATCCTGGAAAAAAAAATGAAATAAAATCTTCCCTAAAGATGGGGCTGCCATTAAAGGTGGAAGTGCATGACTGCTCTGTAACTTCCCTTCTTTTGGTATTGATTGCTGGAAACTTGTCCAGGAATCCTGGAGTGTTAAGGACTGGTGTTAATTACTCCAAATAACAACCTGTGCATACCAAACTAAGCTGTTTTCACTGGACTGTGGAAAGCCAGTGACTGTCAGAGGTTTTTTGACACGGGAGGGACTTTCTGCTCAAACAACTGAGCCTGTGTGTCCTCTGCAGAGAATCCAGTGGAGAAGACTCAAATTCCTGTTCCTTTCTGCCTATCTGAATTCATAATCCTGGAGCAGCACCGTGTAGTGAGAGGTTCCAGTTTCAGTCCCCAGGCTGGTATCTGCCACTTGGAAACCACATCCAAACTTCCACCCCGGATTTCTGTCTTTATAATCAAGGATTTTTACACCATCAGTATCTTTCAGCTTAAGAATTCTTGTTTTCTTTTGCTGTTTGCCTCCCTCCCTTCAAAATCTGTCACTGGGAACAGAAGGGATCAAAACATCTTACTTTAACCTGGCAATGAATTAAGCACAATTCTAATTCTGCTGAGAAAACCGACTTCTTGATCTTTCAAAGCTTTCAGAGACCTCTTTCCTTTGGGAAATCAGGTGGTTGCTTTTTGGGGGGTTTGTTTGCTTGTTTGTTGGTTGGTTTTGGAATTTTTTTTTTTTTTTTTTTTTTTTTTTTTTTTTTTTGGTTTGGGGGTTTTTGTTTGGAGTCGTTTGTTTGTTTGGGTTTTTGGGGGGTTGTTGTTGGGTTGTTTTTTTTCTTTGTTTGTTTGTTTGTTTGTTTTTGGTTTGGTTTGGTTTGGTTTGGTTTTTGTTTTGTTTTTTCCCCTTTGGTACAGGACCTCCATAATTCCATTTGATTCCCATCCTGGATATGGGCATCTCTTAGCAGACTTGCCCTGTTCAGGTACTCACAGATGCTTTCAAAAGTGAAAATAGGATGTAAGTGGTGCCATTTCCGTGCCTTTCCAAGAAGAGCTCTTATGAAGGAAATCAGGGAATACCATAGAGGGAACTTTCTATTCCTCTCCCAGGCTTCACTAATTATAAAACTTTTCAGACAGTCTTCTACTGAGCAGGTGAGGGGCTGAGACGAAGCAGCAACTTAATCCATGGGGGGATGAACTCCATCAATGATCCAATTATTTAGGATTTGATGTCTTTTGTTTCTCCGAGTCAGGCAATTCCCAGCCCTGTGTGTGTGGAGATGGACAGCATTTCTCACCAGTGGATTTGGGGTGGGGGAGGCACTGCCGAAGCCTGCCTTGATTTACAAGCTAAATTCATTAGCATATAAATTGGTGCTGGAGGTTTGTGGGCAGCGCAGCCTCGCCGGGTTGGATGGAGCAGCGGGGCTGAGACTGTGGGGAGGAGGCAAATTAAAGTCCCCATTCCTAAAGCTCACTTCGGAGTGTCAGCAAGAGAAAATGAAACTCGTTTCTTGTGTCGGCTTTATTTATCTTTGATTATTTTTTGCCGGCTGCTGTTTTAATTCCTCCCTCCTTCTCTCTTTTCCCATCACCCTTTCTCTCCCTTGCTCTAGGACAGGTTCTTGCACATCCAGCACTGCAGAACTTGGTTATTTCTCATTTAGCAAAACCAGTCCACGTCTTTCTCCTTCTTTTCCCTGGATGTCTTTTGTCACACTCCCTTTTATCCTTCTTTTCTTGACCTCTATTCTTTTCTACCGTGTTTTTTACTGGTTTTGTCACTGCACCTCTCACTCCTTCTTCCTCTTTCTTTTCTCTTTCTCACGAGAAAACAAGAAAACCTTCAGTAACAGCAGAGGTTGTTGGTTTTCCCGTGCTGTTCCAGTCACGTTTCTCTGTCTGTGCTTGGAAATCACTCCAAGAACACACAATCCATGCTCACTCTCCCCTGAAACAAACTATTCTCATGATGCTTTCCTTGACCCTGCAAATAGGATGAGGAAAATCCTCCCTGGCAGCAATTTTTGGAGTAGAAAAACAGATTCCTGAACAACTGGAAGACTGGTGTAACCTATCTGCCTTTTCGTCCATTGCACTCCTCTGTCCCACTTTATCTCCATCATGTCCAGGGATTCTTTGCAGCAGATTTCTCTCTCTCTCTTTGTTTTCCAGACATTTGAGCACAAACATGGGAAGAGGATAATTTTCTCACCTATTTTCATCTTTCCTGGAGCCTTTATCTCAGCCTTCTACTAAGTAGTTAGGATTAATTCCCTGAATTAACCATCAGCTGATAGCACCATCCTCTCCAGTTTAAAGCCATCTTTCCCATATTGGCAAAATTATTGGAAAAGATGTTTTTCCTTTGCTTTATCAAATGGATCCAACTCCCTATATCTAGTCCTGGATCCACACAAGTGATGCCTGCTTGGATTTTATAAACAAAAAGATCAGTCCTTTTTTTAGGAACCAGACTAACAGAGAAAGCACAAAGAAGCTGTTTACTGCAGTGACCCCAAAATCTACTAAAAATCTGGTTTTCTAATTTACTAAAGGATACAGACAATAAAAATATCCCAGGGCTTGCTCAAATCTCTGTTCTGGTTCAATCAAAAGGATGTGATTTAAATTGTCCTTTAAAAAATTCTAGATACAGAGGTTAATGCACTTAAATCCCCAGGCAGGCTTGAGTTTTCCAAGAGGAGTTTGGCTGTTGGCCTCCATCCACTGCTCTGGAGGGTGTGCCTGGCTCCAGGAGTTTTATTTCTCTGCACACTGATCAAAGATGAGCTTTCACACATTGATATTTAGTCACTGTGGGCAGCAGAGCAGGGAAGGTGTGTCCAGGCTGGCTTATGGGCCACGAGAGCGTCTTCCTTCTCTCCCAGTTCCCTTTGGAGGGAGGTGATTTAAAAAAGAAAAATAGTTTTAATAAAGAGCTGGGTGATATCTCAGCCCTGGGGTAGTGGTCCATTTATCTGCAGACATTATGGGTTTAATTTGGTCCATGCAAAACCCAGAGGAAACCGATTTTAAAAGTCACAGAATGGTTTGGGTTGGAAGGGACCTTTGAGATCTTCTTATTCCAACACCTTCCACTGGACCACGTTGCTCCAAGCCCTGTCCAACCTGGCCTTGGACTCTTCCAGGGTTGGGGCTGTGGATGAGAGTGGCTGAATTAAAGAGGGTGGAAAGGGAAGGTGCTGCAGGGAATCAAGGAATGAAACTACCCCCACAATGCTGAATTTCAGCTGCCCTTGATGAAGGCATCACCTTCCCAGCAGCTTTACAGAGGACTTTTTGCCTTACCAGGCAGGGTTTCTTCCTGTGCTTTCACATGTAGATCAGACAAATGAATCAGTTTCTCCTTTCATTAATTTTTCATGTATGAAGTCTGTGGTGTAATTACTCAAGCTGCAGTAAACAACCTCAGCCCCATCAGCCAAGCTGGAAACATTGATGTGAAAGGAAAACCGACAGAAACGTTTCCTCTGAGCATTCCAGGGCGAGTGAGTTGTAAATACAAACACAAGCAGCGTTTTCCAGGGCAATGAAAAACTCTTGCTTGATTTAAATCAGAGCCCATGTGGTGGGACAGGATTCTGGGCTGGTACAGAGGTTGTTTGAGCAGGATTTTTGGAAAACTTTCACTTTTGTGGTGGTTCTGTAACCTCAGACTCAAGATTTTAAGCAGAACACTTCTTTGGATTGGACACAGACACGTCGGCTGGTGACCCCAAACTCCTCTGGTAGCCCATGGAGAGGTAGAAAACCTCAGAAACGGAGGTTAAAACATCTTAACACAGACACCCAAAAGTAAATAATTTAAATAATTTAAATAATTTATCATATGTTCCCTTTTCTCTTTATTCACCCAACAAGGGGTGACGGGGTTGCAGGGAGACAAACTGCAATTCCATAAATTTGGATTAAATTAATCCAATCCTGCTTTCTAATTTCCCTGGGATCAGCTCTCTTCGTGCTTTTCATTAACTGAGTATTGATCAGGTTGGTTCAGAAGACTTGAAATCATTGAAGAATCACAGAATGGGTTGGGTTGGGAGCGATCTTAAAGATCATCACCTTCCAAACTCCTCTTAAGGGACACCTCCCACTAGACCAGGTTGTTCAGGGCCCCTAAAAATGTCTTGAAGGTTCCTTCCAACCCAAAACATTTCATAATTCCACGAAAAGCATATTTTCCAGGGGTGCTTTCCAACAGAACAAGGGCATTTCATCTAGCTCTGACACTTCCAGAGGGATCAACCAGGACTCAGTATTTTCCCACTTAAAACTGATTCCACTGCTGAGGTTCTGGTATATCTGTAGTGAAAAGTGTGACCTGTGCTTGGTTTGGTTTCCTCTTTGGTAGATCCAAGCTCTGGATTTTTGGATGTGAAGTTCCAGGCTGCCCTGGGTGGAGTTCCGGGGAAGTGGTGGAGTCATCATCCCTGGAAGTGTTGGAAAAACAAGATGATGTGGCACTTTGTGATATGGGTTAGTGGGTAAGGGGATATTCAACCAAAGGTGATCCTGGAGCTCTTTTCCAACCTAAATAATGTTTCTGTAGCAGACGTGTTGCTCCATATCTTTCCCATGGTACTTGTGGAAATCCAGCTGGGAATCTCCTCTTTCAGGCCACGAGCAATGTGCTCTATCCACACAAAAGAGCTGCATTTTGTACTGTGTTCTGGGATAGATGGTGCCTTAAATCAGCAGAAATTTAGTCTGTCGGCTCCTGATCCCTATTTCAAGGTATGAAGGCATGTCCTTTCAGCACTGCAGGTTAATGTCAGATCAGGAAAAAGGAACAAGTTGTTTATTCATCCTGCAGGCCCCACTGCACTGCACCAGGACAGGATTTCTTCCTAAGCTGTGCTTTGGAATCTTGTCGAGCCCCATGTGGCATGGGAGTGAATCTTCTGGATGAAGAGACACGGAGGAACATTCAATTGCCAATACTGATGGTGGTTAAACACCAGCTCCTCCTGTTCCCTGTCAGTTGTCACCTCAGCAAAACACTCCTGTGGCTTCCCTGTAACTGAGCACTCCCTTCCTGACCCCCTTTTCCCAGCTGCCCATCATCCCCCAAAGAAATTGCAGTAGCACATCAAGATTCAGGAAAAAAAAATTCCTCATTTTCAGAATTCCATTGTAGGCGTTCTTAAACAAAAACCAATCTGACAAAATCTTTTTAGTCTTTTCCTCCCTCTCATCCTCTTTTCTTTGTTTGTTTTGGTTTCGCTTTGGTTTGTTTTGTTTGTTTTTTTTTAATCCCTTTTTCCAACCAGGGCCCTGTATTTTTTCTGGATGCATTAAGATTTACCAGCTCATTCTCCAGCATTTTATTGCTGGATTACACAGGGGAGAAGATTATTTTAACTTTGCTTACCAGCAAAGGGCTCTGCAATAAGGTGCATTAAAAGAGAGTCCCCTAAATACTAAAAAAGTTTAATGTGTGTGTAATCTAAAGAAAAAAAGTTGTTTAAAGTATGTTGTATAGAGTGAGGGGGGAGAACATAAAATACAACAAGCTCTGGTGGGTTTCATGTTGCAAAAACATGATTTTATTATCTGGTTTTGTTTTGGTTTTTTTGTTTTGTTTTGTTTTGTTTTTTTAAATCAAAAACATTTTTCTTGCAGGAGATGATGATTCCTGGCAAGTGTAGGAAGTTAGCTCATACACCTAAGAAGAAGCTCAAAGGAGGTTTTTTCCCCTTTTTTATCAAATCTTTTGCCTCATTAAACTATAACTTAATTTGGTCTTGTGAAGGAGATCCGTAATATTTGCAAATGACCAATATCAGTGGGTCTAAAAAATGATTTGAGGGTGATCTGGAAAATCTGGGTTATTTTCACTGAGGCATTTTTTGGCCAATAAAAGATGACCAGGCAAAATCTTAACTTTCAACATATCAATAAATTCTTCCAGAATATAGCTGAATGGACTTATGGGGTTGTCTAGTTTGGGGTTGTTTGGTGGGGTTTTGTTTTTCCTATTCATTTCATTTTTTAAAAAGGAGGAAAAGGAAGGGAGAAGGAGAAGGAGAAGGAGAAGGAGAAGGAGAAGGAGAAGGAGAAGGAGAAGGAGAAGGAGAAGGAGAAGGAGAGATGGACTTCCAAAGGGATCAAAATTATCCTTTGAATGGTTTCAATTGAGTTCAATTGGTCATACCCTTCAATTAGTAAATACATTAAGTTATGCTCTCTGTGGTATTAATTTGCCATTGAAACATTTTGAAAATATCTAATAAATCCTGTGGAAGAAAAATACTTTGATTTCTGTCTAAAAGAAATACAGAGGTTTGTTTCTGGCCTCTAGCTGGAAAAGACTTTTCTGAAATACTTTAACAAGCTGAAAGTGAAGCAAAACGTTCAGTTACAAGTGAAGAAAACATGAAAGTAAATCCCCAAACTGAACCAACTTGACTTTCAATTTTGTAACCATCAAGCTTAAGCTCACCCACTTCTTTTTCTTTATTTTGAATTCAGACACTCACTGTGTATCATTCCAAGTTTCTGCTTCCTAGAAAACCGACCACTGGGTGTTTACCAAACTTCAGGATAAAGGCTCATCCATTTAGGATCTATGTTTTGGAATCTTGTGTTTCAGCAATCTTGAAAGAAGTGCCCTGGGTGCAGCAAAAAGGAGTCTGACATTTGAGGCACATGTCCATGGAAAGCTTGGCCCCTGGGTTTCCAAGGATAACCCCCAGAAAAATAAAGTCTTGTTTTGGCTCAGGGTCTGGACACTGCTGTGTCATAGGAGCAGTTCAGGAATCATGGCAAGAAGCAGCATTTCAGATTTTAGTGGCCACCACTCGTTTTCATCTCTATTTCACTGAACCAGTGTTGTGGTTTGAAAACAAACCAAGTAAGAGGCTCTAAGTCAGAAATAAAATTTAATGAGAAGAAAAGGAAAATAAAATAGAATAAAATAAAATAAATACAAAAAAAAACCCACCCAGTGACAGAGTCAGAATACAACCTGATCAGGGTGATGGAAACAGTCCAGACGAGGTGGTCTTCCTGAAACAGAAATCTTGTAGAAAGGTCTGGTAGCTCCGGTCCTCTGGGAATCCAGTGGGTGAGGGCTCCTTCTACTGTCCCAAATCCCAGCTTATATCCAGGTGAGAATGCTTGGCTCTTCCCCATGGGCGGAGCATCTCACAATGGGATGATGCGTCATGGAAGAGGGCCTTGATGGCCCATTAAAGAGAGATGGGCCTTGATGGCCCATTAAAGTCATGCAAAAGGCATTGATGGGCCATTAACTGAAGATGGTGATAGAATACATCCTAAACTACAACCCAGGACAACCACAGAATCACAGAGTGGTTTGGGATGAAGAGAACCTTAAAGATCACCCAGTTCCATTGCCTGCCATGGGCAGGGACACCTTCCACTATCCCAGGCTGCTCACAGCCCCATCCAACCTGGCCTTGGACACTTCCAGGGATGGGGCACCCACAGCTTCTCTGGACAAGCTATGCCAGAGCTCCTCCTTCCTCCCAGGGAAGAATTTCTTCTCAATATCAAACCTATCCTGCTGACATTTTAAAGTAATTTCCTCTTGTCCTGTCATTACATGTCCTTGTGATCAAGTCAGAACTCCCTCTCCAGCACCTTTGTAGCCCCTTTAGGCACTGTAAGGGGCTCTGAGGTCTCCCTGGAGCCTTCCCTTCTCTTGGTTGGACATTCCCAGCTCTAACAGCCTGGCTCCAGATCAGAGGTTCTCCAGCTCTTGGAGCACCTTCAGGGACACCCCTGAACTCATTCCAGCAGTTGTTTTTTGTTCTGCTCAGGGAAGCCAAATTTTCAATCATGGAATCACATAATGCCAGTTTGGAAGGAGCCTCAAGGATCTCATCCAACCTCTTTTGGCCAAAGCACAGTCTAGACAGAACGATCCAGCACCTTGTCCAGCTGAATCCTAAAATTGTCCAGTGCTGGGGAATCCACCACTTCCCTGAAGAGACCATTTGTCCATGGGGAGACCATTCCATGCCTCATTTTTATTCATCTTGAACAACTTCCCTCTTGTGTACCATCAGAAGTTCCCTTGGAGTGACTTGTACCCAATACCCCTCATCTTTTCCATGTGACTGCTCAAAAAAAAAGGGAATTTCCATCTTCATTTCAACCACCCTTTAAATGCTGGAATGAGACGATAAGGTCTGCCCTGAGCCTTCTTTTCTCAATGATGAACAAGCACAGTCAGTTTTTCTCAATCTTTACCTCATGTCAGGTTTCCCAGATCTTTGATCATTTTTTGTTCACTCCCCCCAGTCTCTCCATAACTTTTTGTGTGGCAGGGACCAAAACTGGACACAATATTCCTGTTGTGGCCTTGCATGCTCTGAGTTGAGTGGGATAATGACATTTATCTCTGCTGGTGATGACTTTGTTGATGCTGCCCACTATCTTGTTGGCTTTTTTTTTTGTCCATGGCAGGACTCTGCTCATTCACTTGGAGCTCAATATCTCCCAAGATCTGCAGGTCCCTTTTCACAGAGCTGATGCCCAGCTGGGTAGATCCCAGCCCATGCTGCACTCCTGCTTTATGTTTTCCCAGGTACAAGAGCTTACATATATATTCCCATCCCTGGAAGTTTCCAAAGCCAGCTGGGACAAGGCTGGGAGCAACTTGGTCTAGAAAAATGTGTCCCTACCCATGGCAGGGGCGTGGAATGAGATTATCTTTACTGTCCATTCCAAATCATTCCATTATTTTATGGTGATTTTATGACTGATAACAACTGCAGGCCACACAAATCGACTAAACCCATGAAAATCTGCCCAGCTGAGTTCACCATAAGCAACATGTGTTGCTACATTCTTTTTTTTTTTTTTACTGAGCCGAGCAATTGAGATGCATCTCAGGTATTGACTTGACTTGCCTATTCTTATCCTTCCTCCATTATTTACAGCTCTGTAGCATTTGCAGAAAATTCTGCTCCATTTAGATTCCCATCCCGTCGGAATGGCAGGTTTTTCACCCCATCCTTTGTAAATCAGGCTCAGTGTGAAATGTATTATATATCACACTCATTAACACGGCCCAGGAACACATGGCTGCAGAGATAAGACACCTCAAGAAGAGGGGAAATGCTGATCTCAGCCTGCTTTCCCTGCAAAGGAGATGTCAGTAAAACTCCAGCACAATGGGATTCTTCAATCATCTTCCCCAATAACCCTTTCCTCTTGCTAACTACCCCTCCGAGTCTTCCTCCCACTCACTTTGTGTTTGGCATTTTGAAAAGCAACAGCAAATTATGAATTTACATGGAGGTTATTGAGCCATTCAGCAGAGTCCAGGAGAGCAGGAAAATTTTCTTTTATTCATCTTACATTAAGTATAATCTCTACAAACATCACCAAGAGGGCAAGACACTAAATTCACAAATCAGGGAATTATTCCATCTCCTTCAACACACAATATCTCCATCTTCCTTAAGTTTTCAGAAGAAGGAATACTGAAATCCTTCATTCAAAAATGAATGCTGGCATTTCTTGCACAGGTTTCAGAAATCTGTTCTTAAAAAGTCGCACTTTTCATTTTAGCAAAGTGATAAGGCCTTTATCTTCTGCCAGGGTGTTTCAGGCACAAATCCAGAAGTCCTGACTTGTCGAGCTCAGATTAGTGCTGCATCTGCATCCTTTGAGGTGATTGATTTATTTTTTTTTTTCTGCCTGTAATTTCCTGGCACACGTTGTGCTGCATCTTTATAACTAATATTTGTTGCTGAACGCTTGTTATCGCTGGGAGCTGAGCAACTGGAGCAGAGTTTAATGTGCCACTTATCATTTTCCAAGTGCTGTTATTGCCTTTCTATCAGTGCCTTCACACGGGGCTGCAGGATCATGACAACAGTGGTGCTTTGCTGTAGTCAGCACTAATTCCCAGAGAACTTGTGTTTCCATTCCATGCCAGCCTGGGCAGCTCCCAAATAACTTTTACTAAATCTCTTGTGTCGGGTTGGTGATGCCCCAGTGATACTGGTGAGTGAAAACAGTCTGTGGGGTAGATGAGAACAGATTCTGGGATATTGATTCTGAGTTTTCAAATATCTTCGTATTTTCTTGACAAGTTTCCCTCTTAAACTGACAATTTCCTGGGGGTTATAAATGAAAAAAGAGTCTGAAGGGTGATGCTGTTGTACACTACAATGACACAGACTCTGACTTCAGAAAGCTGAAAATGACTCCTTTATTTTTGGGATGTGTCTTCCTTATATACTTTTTTACACAGACCAATTTGATTGGTGACAAGAAGACAAACTTCTTCAATCACATTGGTTAGACCAGAGGGACATCAAGAAGAAATCCCTCCCAGAGAAAAGAATGTAAACAAAGTTAGTTACAGTTACAAAAACATGTCTTTTTTTTTTTTTTTTTTTTTTTTTTTTCCAGAAAAGTCCTTGGGAAAAGAATTTCAGAAAACCAAAACATCTCAGGCACAAACCAGGGCTACAGAAAGGTGTTTGAGGTTTCAGTGCAGGGGAATAGTGGAGGGAACTGAAAAGGCAGGATAATAACTTTCTCATTTTCCCCTGTATGAAACAGAGATATTTAGCATTTGAAGGAGACTCTCATTTCTAAATTTTCTTCGTTTTACAAAAAGGAAAAAAAGCTCCATTGAAACATTTTCCCAGTTCAAAGCATTGTTCAAAGTGACTTGTAACATTTCCTTTGGATCTGGCAGTGTTTTGGTCTCCTTCCAAACAGCCACAGAATCATTCTTTTCAAGAAAGCATCAGAGAAGCCACAGACAATTTTTCCTTCTGTGGGGTAGCAGCCACATGCTCATGCTGCCTCCCAGCTGTGTCCCTGCTGAGACAGTCCCTTCTCACATGCAACAAAACCCATCTCAGCACCAAAGAGACACCTCTCACCCTTCAGCTCCCTCCAGAGAGGATTTGTTCCCTGCAGGAGTTAAGTGTTCCTTAGAGGAAGATGTTGAACATTCCCAGAACAGCAGAAGGCTGAATTTGGAGTATTTGCTCACTGAAATGTCCGTTCATTTGTTGGCAAAGGGGAGAAGTGCATTGTCAGTCTCTTTCTCAGAGCACAGAATTTTCATCCCCAGGTTCCTGCCCCACTCTGTGAGCAAAGGCAGTTCACCAGCTACAAACCCAAATATCAGAGTGCACCTCCTGTACCTCTGTCCAACCCTGCCCTGAGCTGAGAAGGGAGCAGAGATCAGCAGGTGAGCTGTGAAAACAGGGGACTCATTTAAAATCAACAAATCATTAAGACTGGAAAAGACCTCCAAGACCATCACATCCATCCTTTAACACAATATTCCAATGCCCACTAAACCATATCACCAAGTTCCACATCCACTCGTTTTTGAACACTCCCAAGGATGGTGACTCCATCCTTTCCCTGGGCAGCCTCTTCTGGTGTTTAACCACTCTTCCAGTAAAGAAAATTTTCCTAATATTAAATATGATCTTCCCCTGCTGCAGCTTGAGCCATTTCCCCTTGTCCTGTCAATTTGAGTGGGAAGAAGAAAGTTTTCTGATCACAGCCCAAAGCTGTCTGTGCAAACTCAAGGGAAAACAATCCCTGCTGATGTCAAGGGGCCAGGCTTTCCCCACTGCAATCTGTCCTCAGCTCGAGAATGGTTTGAGACGAAATGCCAAATCTACATGTCACAAATTCTTCACCTCCTTCTTTTCCCTTTTCTTTTGCAGCTGGAAACAAAAAAACTTTTCTCTCCTATTGTCCTAATGTGACAACCTGTCCCTGAGTATCTTCCATAAGGGAGGGCAAAAATAATGAAGTAGGAGAGTTAATCAGCCCTCTGGCAAAAAGCTGCCGCAGATTTGCATTAAATTATCCTTAAAAATGTGTAGTCTTTACATCTCACACCCAGACACACACAGCATTCCTGAAAATGAGAGTGAATGTGGATGCCCCATCCCTGGAAGCATTCAAGACCAGGTTGGACAGGGCTTGGATTAACCTGGGATAGTGGAAGGTGCCCCTGGGTGTGTCAGGGAATGGAACTGGGTGATCTTAAAGGCTCCTTCCAACCCAAAACATCCCATTATTGTGATTGTGGATCAGTTGATCAGCTCACACATCAATAGAGGGAAAATTGACTATTTTATTCATTTTATAAATAACATTTTCCACTCTTTATGGGCGAGGAACATACTCAGACAAGTAATTTCATGGGGACTTCCTATTAAAACATGGGATATGTGGAGTTACCTCATCCATCACCAGCAGTGAGATCACCTTTGCTCATATGAGTTACCTCAGCTGCTCTTCAGGAGTGTTAAGGAAGATTCTTAGGGAAGATATCAGAGCCTGGAAATCTCCTTGGATAGGCAGGTGAGCTCTGTAGGAGCAAAGGGCATCACTGTGTGAGTGTAAATAGGAAAAGAAAGGAAGAAAGCTCCTTTTTGCCTCCCGGAATGACCCCGGGGAATGTTTGCCTTGCCTAAAATCCCTTCTTTGGGTCAAGCAAAGACTCCAAGTTTGCTTGAAGTGACTTCTCCACTCTCCAAGCAAGGAGAAGGAGATTGTTTTTTCTCACTCAAGAGCAATGGAATGCATAGAAATCCCTGGAAAGGACAGGAAGATTTGGAGGCAGGGTATTAATGTGCTTCACAGCATGGAAAAAGCCATTTTGCATTCAATTTTAAATGAGAGTTACTCTTAAATAATTTTGCTCTTCCTCATCCGTGTGCTCTTACCCCTCACAGCAGCCAGCAAAGGGCTAAAATGAACACAAAACTGTGGGAAAGCAATGGGAATTGTGAACTACAGGACACACACAAAAAAAAAAAAAAAAAAAAAAGGCAAACTGTGTCTGCACACTTGGTCTTACGTTCCCACTAAAACACAGCAAAATTTCATTGTGACTGAACAAGGGAAGAGCTCTGCCTGCTCAATCATCTTTACTACAAAGCCCTTTGGGAGGAAATTCTACATGGAAATACAAACTGCTTCCCTGACAGTGAGCAGACTTTAGTACACCCAGTTACAGCTAAAATTTCAACAGATGAGCCGTTGCATTACATTTATTTTCCTCCTGCTGAGCTCAGAACATTGTTTATTCCTCAGCCCTGCCTCTCGCAGTCGTGATGATACAGCACAGTGAGAAAGCTGGAGCAGAAAAGAAAGATTTGGGGGCACAGGGGAAAGGAAAGTAATCTCCAAAGGCATTATGAAAATGTAAATAATAAATGTCGTTTAAAACGTCCTCTTGGGCTGAGTCATTTGCACAAAGAGGAGCCGGGTCATACAAGAAGCTGTTGGAATAATCCTCTGGGAACGATGAATTGGAGTCAGTGGCATTGCTGCCACCACTCCTGGCTCTAATTTCTGCCATTTATGGGTGGCTGTTCCCATGTCCCTCCATTATTTTGCTGGTTGCTGAAACAAGGTGAGAAGAGAGAGCTTTCTGTGGCCTTTTTACCTGCAGGACCTGGAGCTCATCAGAATGAGCGGCCTAAAAAGCAGAGGAAATTTTGGATTCACTTGGCCTCTAAATTAGGTTTATCCCTATGAGCTGCACCTGTCACCCACCCCAATTCTCACACAGTCTTTGGTGCCCTTTTAGCTTTTACGTAGAACTTAAGACAGGAGAGATTTCTTAATGTATTAAATCCCATTACAATGGCAAGGATAATTCCTATTATCCCTCCAGTTCTGCAGCATGAAAACAACATTGGGATTCTTGGGATGCAGCAGCTACAGGTCTGACAGTTCATACCTCACACACAGTCAGTTCACAGCCTGGTTCAGTGAGCTCCTGTCCATAAAAAAAGTGATTTTCTCCCTATCCATCCTAGCAGAGGATTCTGAGTATTCAACAAGTATTTCTGTCTGCCTCCAAAAATTTTCAAAATGTGAGGAAACACCTTACATAGCTATTTTTTATCTCAGAAAAAGCTCCATGAACACCTCAGAGGCCCTTCCACTGCCTAAAGGGGCTGCAAGAGAGCAGGAAAGGGACTTTGGACAAGGACATACAGTGACAGGAAAAGGGGGAATGGTTTTAAGCTGAAAACCTGATTTAGATTGCATATTAAAGAGAAATTCTCTCCTGTGAGGGTGGTGAGGCCCTGGCACAGATTGCCCAGAGAAACTGTGGCTGCCCCATCCCTGGAAATGTTCAAGGCCAGGTTGGATGGGGCTTGGAGCAGCCTGGGATAGTGGAAGGTGTCCCTGCCCTTGGCAGAGGGATGGGATGAGATGATCATTAAGATCCCTTCCAACTCAATCCACTCCATGATTCTGTGATTTGTGGTCCTGAATCTTCTGCTCCTGGATCTTCTCAGTTAGGCACAAATCTGGGCTTCAACAATGAGTTCAATGAGCTCAGCAACTCCTTGTTTAAAGAGCTCCAGGTTTTGGACCTGTGGCATTGGCTTTGATGTTTATAACCAAAATTTTAGATGCAGTTTCAAGGACAGGTTTGATTTACAACTGCAGTATCCAGGACAGGAGTTCTCCCCCCTCTTTCATTCCATAAGATCCTACAATGGTTTGGGTTGGGCTGGAAAGGACCTTAAAGACCATCTTTTTCCTATTTCCAACACCACCTTGCTGAGGTCTCCATCCAGACTGGCCTGGAACAAGGAACCCTCTCCACCCTTTTCTACAGGGGGGGAAAAGGGAGAAGAGGCTCCAGCCCTGTGAGATGTGACTCAGCCATGGCCTCCAGCAGCTCTGTCTGGAGCTTCAGCGCTGCAGCTAAAATAAAAGAACAATGTTCTGGCAATTTAATTTCCCTCAGCTTTTGACCCTCGTCTGTAGAGGAGAAAAAAGATCTTTAAAATTAAGTGGTGGAGGGATGATGTGGCTGCTTTACTGAAGATTTGCAAGGGAACAGTTAATCCTGGGCTCTGCTTGGGAATGCTGTGATTTAAACACACCGAGAGCTTGGATTGGACTCGTTTTCTCAGCATGAGAAGTGACACAATTCCTGTGTTATTCTTTGGTCTCTTGTCTGATTTATCACCTTCACCAAGCAAACAGCTTCATGCCAATGTTTTTTCTGGTGCCTATTTGCCTGGAAAACAAGTGGATCTCTATGGCCCCATTTCCTCACAAATGTTTCCATCAGGCTTTCCAGAAGGCCTCAGACTGAAACCAGAGAACTTTGTCCAACATCTTCATGATTCCCTTATGCATCTTCATGATTCCCTTATGTATCCTCATGATTCCTTTATGTATCTTCATGATTTCCCCTATTAATTACAAGATAGGTTTGGTTATATGATATGTTTTAGAGAGTTCCTGGGTCAAGGAAATGTCTGAGACCTTCAGGAATGTCATTTCAGCTTCCTGGCTTGCTGTAGCCAACAGATTTAAATGAGGAATGGGAAACTTCTATGTTGCATGAACTTCTTGACACCAGCAAGGAGAAATATCAAATTATTTGTCCATGATGAAGCCTGAATTTAAACCTGGCCTAAGTCAGCTTCAAGCCATGACCAAACACATTTGGGCCAGGTTGTAGGTGAGGCTATATCAGCAATAACTGCTGCTGGAACAGACTGTGAAACATTTGTTCATCTTAAGGTTCCTGCTGCGTGAACAAGGTTTTGACTCCTGAAGAGGATCCTGTTCTGTACCTCCAATTGCTCCAATTTCACCATCCTAATTTCTGGGGCTCATGGAATCTCTTTAAAGGATTGAGGATTGGATGATAGGCAGGTCTGGATTTTGGAGTAGACTCTCAGCTTTAATTTGCATCTTCTATGTAAAACTCCTGCTGCTTCTGTGAAGATTTAGTATTCATCCTTAGCAAGGAATTGCTCCCAAATCCTTAAGTCTGCCCTAATTATAGATCTTTCCATATGGATAATGCTGCTGTCCCTCACCTCCTCGTGGTGCTGAGGCTGATCTGTTATCACAGAGATGTCATTTTTTAGGGAACCCGGAAAACTGAGACACTTCTCTTGCACTGGAGAAGTTCCAACAGCCAAAAGGCTGAGCCAGAATATTCTCCCTGTGCATAAAGTTTTATTACTCCTTGTGTCTTTAAAGGACAAAATCCTGAGGGATCCACAGGTATTATTCACAAATAAATGGGGACAAAGAGAGAGGTCAATGTGAGTAGCCCATTTATTTGATTACTTATGTTAGGTGTGATTATATGAAACACAGTTATGAGTCTAGGTTTTTTAATTTTTGCCAGTTGTATGGACACATGAAAGTGCAGATACTGCTTTAGCCTGAGTTCTGGAGCTTTATTAAGGAGCAGAGATATTAGAATTATGGGGAGGAAAGAGGAATAAAAGCTGAAAATACCACTTCCGAAAGTTAAGAACAGAAATCTGTTATAATCCCTGTGTCACTTGAGCAGGCTCAAAACTCTGGAGCTGGTCTGTGGAAGGGGTCAGTGGAGGTGTTTTTCTGACACATTTCTGATTTGCACACTCAAGGTCTGCATTATTTTACCTAAATATTTATAATTGTGAATGTTTGTTATTTATTTTTGAAACTTTGTCTACGTTCACACACATGCATACACACACTTCATTTTATTTAACTTCTTGTTCAAATATTTATTTAATCCATGTTATCTTTTTTTTTTATTTTATTTTATTAGATATGCTTATTAAAAACCCAAAACATGGCTGTATATTAAGGATCCATTCTTACACTTAAATCCAGCTCTGATTGTATCTTTTCACGTTGTCAGGCCCACCCTCATGTGCTTGAATTGCTACGAAAGGTCAGAGCTGTCAGGAACCAGCAGTGGGAGGATGGGTTGAAAAGGGTAAAATGACAGACAGGTATGGGAAGAATGAGAATTAAAGATGCTCTCTCTTAGCAGGACAGAAAATCAAATTGTCTCCTATATAAGCTTGCATTTCTTGTCATCTCCATGCTTCTGTCCAGGGCATCTCCACGAGCTGCTTGCTGAGATATTCTTCACCACAGGGATTAAGAAAGTGGACTCTTTATTCCTCACTCTTGATTCAAAACACCTTTTATTTTTCAGTCCCAGGTCTAAAAGGAATCTCTTGCCTTTGCATTTCTCCACCAACAAAGTTTCCTTGGATATGTTAGCCCTGATTGTGCCATGTAAACCTTGTGTGCTGGATTAAGATCATGCAGAGTTTTAATAATCAGACCCTGGTTTATCACAGAAAAGGAAATATATGTATATAATATACTAATAATATCATATATATTTATATATGTATAAAATGCTCTTTTCTTTCAGGTAAAGAAAATGCCAAAAAGATGGTGCCAAACTCTTGTCAGCAGAACCCTGAGACAGGACAAGGAGAAATGGTCACAAACTAAAACACAACAAGTTCTACGTCAACATGAGGAAGAATTTCTTTCCATGCAGGGGGATCAGAGCGCTGGAACAGCAGCCCAGGGAGGTCATGTATTCTCCCTCTCTGGAGACATTCCAAACCCACCTGGGTGTGCTCCTGTGTCACCTGCTCCAGGTGACTCTGCCTTGGGCAGGGGGTCTGGGCTGGAGGATCTCCAGAAGTCTTTTCCAACCCTAATTCTGTGATTCTGTAACAAAGAGGAACTGGCTTCAAGGTGCAACAGGGGAGGTTTAGACAGGAGACTAGGAAAAATTCTTCATGGAAAGGATTGTCAAGCATAGGAACAGGCTGCCCAGGGAGGTGGTGGAGCCAACAACCCTGGAAGTGTGGATGTGGCACTTGAGGACAAGGTTTAGTGGTGAATGTGGCGTAGCAGTTTGACAACTGGACTTTATGAACTTAGAAATTTTTTCCAACCTTGAGAACTCTATGATTCCGTGATTCCATACTTCTGTGTTGAACTGAAAACTTTCACTCTGCTGGAGCAATCTTTCTAGGCTGTTCCATAGAAAAATGAGAACAACAAGGTGAGAGACCTTTGGAAAAGGCACCTTTTGTACTCCATCCCCTGCCCCACCCTCTTTGCAGCACTCCACGCCTGTCATTGCCACTTGCCCAGTCCCTGCCCACAACCAGGTGCTCTAAACCTGAGCTGGCTCCTCCTCCTGCCGTTCGGATTTAGGGATTTATGGATCACAGCCCTGCAGCTGCCTGCTGCTAACACAGCACCACATTCCAGGCACGTTCCCCAGTTATCCCACTATTGTTTCCCAGGAGCTGCCAGAGGGTTTGTCAGCCTAGATCCAATTAAGATTGGGGTCAGCCTGCTCTGCCCATGGCATGATAAACTCCCTGCTGTGTTTACAGCACCGTGTCCCTGGAGAGGGTCAGGATGTGCATTCCTGAGGGGACTTCGTTCACATCTGATGCTCAGTTGCTTATCACTGGGCTTTGCTCCCCCAGTTGTCTCTCTTTTGGGGCCTGCCTCCATTAGGAGAAACTAGGAAGGTTTGAACTGCAATGGAGAGTGAGTACTAAATAATTACGAATTATTTAGCTTATCAACTATGATTACCATTAGATATCAGAAATAATTTCTTCCCTCTGAGAATGGAGAGGCCCTGGGATAGATTGCCCAGAGAAGGTGTGGATACCTCATGACTGAAAGTGTTCAAGGTCAGGCTGGGCAGGGCTTGAAGCAACCTGGGATAGTGGGAGCTGTCCCTTCCCATGGCGGGGGATGGAAAGAGATGATCTTTAGGATCCCTTCCAACCCAAATCATTCCATGTAACTCATTCAGCCTCTGTCTCTATCAGTCTTTCCTCTGATGGTTCTCCACGTCAGAAAGTGACAGGAGTTTCTTCTGATACATATATTCAATCTAAATTTGCCTTTTTTTTCAACTTAAAGCCATTCGCCTAAAGTCTCTTGACAGCAAAAACATTCCCAGTCAGTCTCCAAGAGGGAATACTGAGGGAAATACAACTCTTCACCTTCCTTAAGTGTTTTCTCTGTCCTCAGAGACAGGTTATGTCACCGCATGTTCTGTTAGCCTGTCCCTGGGTATCTACAAGAGCAGGAGCTTTCTGCTTCCCAAGGGATATTCCCCAGTTCCCTACAATTGTGGAGCAAATTCTCTTTGATCCCCCATTCTCCAGCCACCCCACATGGTGCAGACTTAGCCTGAATCAACACTCCAGCTATTCAGATTCCTCCAGCTGTACCCTGGCACAATTCCTCACATGCAAATACATTTGTATTTCTAAAATGACAGTTTGGAACAGAGATCATCGGAGTCTTGTTTTTAGACAATTACCCAGCATTTGCTTTGCCCAATTTGCATGGAGAACAACCTATTATTGCTTTCAGTCTGGGGGGAATTGTCTGCCTTTTGCAGCCTCACAAGCTGCAGATGGAGCCTAATTCTGGGTTGTTGGTTTTTTTTAGTGTAAATATGAAAAACAATAAAGCACGGAGGAAATGGTCTGTCTGCGGATGTTAAGTGGGGAGAGAGCAGAGAGCACCTCACCACTGAAAATTGTGGCCTTGATTATTGCTTATTAACTGTGGAGAAAGGCTGACAGAGTGCCATCAAATCTCCTGCACTGCTTCATTGCAATGCAGGACTTATAATAATCTTGTCCCCATATTCTAAGAAATCTCAAAATCTGTGATTTCTTAATGAGATTCAAAGGCTCCACACACTGCTGCTAATTTTTGACAACAAATGAATGCCCTCTTTTGATTAACTTTTCCTCCTCAAAACTTCTGAACACATATCCTCACCCTCATTAGATATACTACCTTTTGATTTATTTATTTTTTTATTTTCCTCATGGAGACGTTCCAGAATTGTCTGGACACGTAAAATCCTGTTTCCTGTGCTCTGAGATGGCCCTGCCTGAGCAGGGAAGGGGGACCAGATGACCACACTGTGGTGCCTTCAAACTTTACCCATTTTGTGATTTTGTGATCTTTCTTGTGGCAGTTCTCAGCTTTAATAAACTATAAAAGAGCTTTCGAAAAATGGGAGCAAATGCCTTTTAAAATAACCTCTCAAAGAGTGCAGATCAAAGTAATTTAGTCATTTATACCCATGAAGTCATTTAGATGCTCCACTCCCATTTACTTCAGAAGAAATTAAAGCATCTCTGTGGGTCTGGCCCCTCTTTGATTTCTCAAACCTTCGTCCATTTTTAATCTTTGCTTCCCCATGTAGCAGCCAAGGAGCAATTTGTCTTTGATTAGATCATTAAAAACTAGAGAAAGGCCAGCTTCTGAATGCTGGTTTCCTTCTTCTAAGTGTAATTTCCAGGAAAATCCTCTTCCAGTCCTATCAATTGTATTTTTGCAGCCAGATCATAATGGTGACAGTGGTTTAAAGCATCAGGAACCAAATCACCAGGGCCCATTGAGGGAGAGGCTGTATTAGGAGTAGTTCCTTAGTGGAAATAATTCTTGGAGCTGTGGCACACAGTCCTGTTCCTGAGGAATCCATAAAATAAATGCAATGTGTGCATCTCGTTACCCCAGAACAAGGAAAGAACAAAATATATATGTGAGCATAAGAAAAAGTGTGATTGAAGGTCTCACAGGGAAGGAAGAGCTCAGCTCTTGAAGAAAAAACAAAAAAAGATCAGACCTGGCTTAGATCACTAAAATGAGGTGATCACACAGAGGAGCACCAGGAGCATTGGATATAGAGGGAAAAGAATCACTTCATTAGAAAGTCAATACAGGCAGAAAAAAAAATATTTGTTTAGGCCAGAAATAAATTTTGACTGAAAATGGGAGGATGACTCCTGGCTATCAGAAGAAAGATGTGCTGGAATAGGATCTCAATAGAACTAAAACCTTGAATCCTCAGAAGTCAAAGCATTACAGGATGAGAGGAAATGGCCCCAGGTTGTGTCAGGGGAATTTTAGATTGGATATTAGGAAAAAAAAAGTGTTCTCCCAAAGGGTGGCCAGGAACTGGAAGAGGCTGCCCAAGAAGTGGTTGTGTCACCATCCCTGGAGGGATTGAGAAGACATGTGGATATGGCACTTGGGGACAAGGTTTAGTGGTGGGTCTGTCACTGCTGGGTTAATGGTTGGGCTCGATGATCTTGGAGGATTTATTTTTCCAGCCTAAACAATTCTATAATTTTATTACCACTTTAAACAACTGAATTTGTAAGACACAGACCACGAAGGGACAGGAAATAGGAGAGGGTGGTCCTCACATGTGACACTCCCAGCCTGGGGTTCAGGTGGGCATCAGGAAAAGCAACAGCCCAGCAGAGGAACATCCTGCAACAGGAGCTGCTGGGAAATGCAGAGCCAGCCCTCTGGGCACTGCGAGCATCTGCTTTTCTTTGCCTCTCTGAGCATTTGCTCTGTACCTGGCAGAGACCACAACATTGTTGATTTTTGGCTTTTCTTTCTCTTTCCTCCCAGTGGCAGAAGGGAACTTTGTGGCCCCCAAGAGAAGCAAAACATAAAAAGCCTGGACAGAGAGTATGAAACTGTTTTGTTGGGTTTTTTGTGTTTGTTTTTGTTTGTGTGGTTTTTTCCCCCAGCCTCTGACACACGTCACTTATTTTGATGGCTTGTAACTATAGGCAACCTGTGTTTGAAAAAGGGATAAATAATCAAAATCCTTGTCCCTACAGGTCTTATTACTGAGGAAAGTTCTTGCTGCAGCTTTCTCTCTTGGAAGGAAGCCTGGTTTTCAAGAATCAGCAGAAATCTGCCAGTGGGCAGTTGGAAAGGGAAACAGGGTACAGGGGTCCCAACAGGAATCAAGTGCGTTTTGTCTTTGGACCCTGATGAGAATTTAACTGCATTCCTGCAATTCACAACGTGTTTTTTCCTGGTAATTTAAATTGTATTCCAGCAGGGTCAAAGAGCCTTCAGCATCTTTTCACCTGTTGGTGGAAGGTGTGTCTGCCCAAGGCAGGGTGAGGTTGGAATTAGATGACTTTAATGTCCCTTACAATCCAAAACATCTTCTGATTCTGTGATAATACTGGGTTGGAAGCAAGAGGGGTTACTTAATTTTCACTCTTTAGAAAGGAAATAACTCCTCATGTTTCATACCATAAACCAAGGGATAACCAGGAAGCAGCAGAAGTGAAATTCCAGTTTTTCACAGGTGAGGTCCTTTACTATTGCCCACACCCAAAACCACGAAGAAGAAGGTGAAAAAGCAGGACTTAGCCTACACCCTAAATCCTTCATCTTGCTTTATATATATATATTACTATATTCAAAAACTTTAAAATGTAGATTTTCCACCATGTGCTACTACACACTTCTATTCAAACTACACACCCATAATCCCAGTGCTATCACTCAATTTTGGAAGCCTCTTCCATGTCCTCAAGTCAAATGTAGTGTTTTCTTGAAGGTCAGTTCCTGTTAGCACAGAAAGTCTAAAATTCTCAGTGCCCAGGGCTCCAACATCATCTGACTGATTTCTCTGCATTAGTGAAGAGCAAAGGCTGGTGTCCCACAGAAGTAAGAACACTCCTACATGGCCATCACCACTTTGGCAATGACTCAGATGTGGGACTTTAGGAACTTTGCAGAGGGAATTCCTGGAGTCTACAGCAGAGAATCCTTAATGGATCATCTGAGCCCTGCGAGGAGTTGGGAGTCTGCCAAACGGATCTTTTCTGCTGAAATATTCTCTCAGAAGGGTCCTGGCATTACCCACTGGCAGCCACCACAAACCACCACCTGTCAGCACCCCAGAGGGATGATTTCATTTCCAGAGGTAAAACAGGTGGACATCCATTTGTGTGAATCTACTGATATCCAGGGAGAGAAGCAGCCAGAATTCCTTCAACTGCATCAAGCACCAAGGTATTTCCAGGAGCTGTTGCATTCTTTTAAGGGCTAGAAAAAGACGGTGAAAATATTGTCCAGGCACCAGCAGAGCCATGAGGGGTCACCTTTTCTTCCTCTCATGACACACATCTGCTGGATCATGTAACACTCACCTGGATGTTAAAAATGGGGAAGAATCACTGGATTATCACAGGAGTTCTTCTTGATTTGAGGTCAGAATTACAAAACTAATCAATTATGGAGGGTTTACAACCACTACATCTAAGCAGCAACCAAAGATCTTTAACTTATTCAGCTGTTCAGACTTTGGGCTCCGCTTTTGCACTATAAATATCTTCCTTAAGAGAAGCTACAACCTGGCATTAATGATTTATAACTGTTAAATAAACCATCTATAATACACTCAGTGAGGTTACAAATGACACAATCAGCTCTTTAATAAATATGGGATAATGGGAAGCAAAAGGCATTAGCAGGGAAGGGTTGTGATTTAGGATAATTTGAGGGTAGTAGTAGATCTTGCAGGTCTTTGGAGTGCATCTTTACAAATATATTAATTCCTAAGGCTAGTCAGCCTTGGTTCAGTTTAATTAAAAAAAAAAAAAAAAAGAAAAAAAAAAGAGGGAGTTAAAATGTTGCAATCTATATTTTTGGGGTTTTAAATAATAATAAACCTTACTTATATGCTCATTTTCAAAGCATTATACAACCTGCCACTGTGAGGCAAAATAAAATGTAAAAGTTTAATGCCTAGATCATGATGGTTGGTTGAAAAGACACAAGATGTGCTTCTAATTAGAGGAGGGTGATGCCTTGTGATGCTCAAGGTTTTTATTGAAAAGGTTTTATACTTTCCTCCACTTCTGTTTATGGGATATGCCTTTATTTTATAAATGCACACTTGTTTTTTATCCTCCCTTTTGCTTCTTTATGGCTTTCATTTACTTACTCAATATTTTTCTTTCTTTTTTTTTTTTATTTTTTCCTGATATATGGGGAGATAAACATTTATTATTTCTATAAAGCCTAAATTTTTTTAGGCATAAAGCGACTCACAGACTTTTGTCTGGGGAAATTCTCTCCCCTTTATTTTTCTGATGTATTTGATCCCTCATGGACTGCGAGGCATTGCTGTGATGGGAGTCACAATGGAGCCCATGCATTTTTCCAGCTGTTTCTAGACAGAATTTCAGGAGCAAACCTAATTTGGGCTCATTTTGTACCTACCTGTGTTCACAGTGGTGCAAAATGAGACAACTTAGCTTTGGTTTTTTTGTGCTCAACAGTCACAAATTTCATTTTTCCGGCAGTGACTTGGCACATAAAAGCACTGATTCTATAAATACATCAAAAACAAAAGGAGGGATAAGGAGTCTCTTTTTTTTTTTGCATAAGGGGAGAAACACAGTGAAAAAGGATGAAGGAAAGGTGGGCATCATCTCTTCTCCTAAGTATCCAGTGACAGGATGAGAGGAAAAGACAGAGAGGTGCTGCTCTACCCTACAGACACCTCTGGAGCTGGAAAAAGTGCCACTCTATTTAGATGATTGAAATTTTTTCCATTAATTTGTCTCATCAGTTTTTGAAGATGTGTAAGTATTTAGCAATTATTATGTCCTACACTGAGAAATCCTGTCCTTTCTTTCTTTTTTCTGCTATGTGAATTATTTTGCTCATTTGAGGCTCCCACCTGCTATGTCCATGTCAGAGCTCCCAGTACCTCTTGTTCTGCTTGTCCTGTTTTGCATTAAAAAGAAGATGCTGAATGAACAGTCAGTCCCTTTCTGAGGCCACTCAGGACCCTGCAGACCTCTGTCACTTCCCAGCTCTCATTTTCTGGAATGATGAAGCCTAATTTATTTACTCGTTCTTTGCAAAGAGATTGTTCCACTTCCCTGATAATCCCCATCACCTTTTCCTGCATCTTTTGCAATTTCATTCAGTTCTTTTGGAGGCAGGGGAATTGGGAAGGCACACAGTAATTAGTGAGTGCATAATAGATATTTACCATGGCAGGAGTCTGAAAACAGACCACTGAACTCACCAACACACATCACAATGCCCACTTTTTCTTTTATCCCTTCTGGTTCTCCAGTGGGATCCTCCTCTAAATGGACTGAGAATGTCCTGAAGAAAAAAGCCATCATTTAGATTCCTCCTCAGTGCCTGGCACTGTTGACTCTGGCATTGGATTAAACCTGAGACCAAGCTGCCACTGCTGCAGAAACAACATTGCTTTGAATATTTATAGAATCACAGAATCCTGGAAATATTTGGGTTAGAAGGGACCTTCAAGATTATCACATTCCACCCCCTGCCAAGGGCAGGGACACCTTCCACTGTCCCAGACTGATCCAAGCTCCATCCAACCTGATCTTGGACACTTCCAGGGACGGGACAGCCACTGGGAAACCTGTGCCAGGACCTCAGCATCCTCACAGGGAAGCATTTCTTCCTAACACCCCGTCTAAATTTATCCTACTTCAATGTAAATCCATTCCCCCTTGTCCTATCTTTGCATATCCTTGTGAGGAGTCCCTTCCATCCTTCCTGTGGGTCCCTTTTAGGCACTGGAAGGGGTTCTAAAGTCTCCCTGTGTTAGTGAGGAAAACACATAGTCACGGAAATGATTATGAGGTGCTTTATTGAGAGCTCTGGGAGCCGGGGTACAGACCCAAATCTGACTCCAGTGAGGGCTCAGAAGACGTACAGTATTATAGTCTTCTTCGTTATACAACTCTATGTTAATCATTAAGCCCCCATTGTTCTATTGTATACACCCAAGCATGAATTTTGGTAAATATCTTCCCTTGTGATTCTCACAATTCTGGTTTAAGGTAATAATCATGTTCAGCTACCAACAATCGTTACAATTATAATCTATCATGTGATGATTAGGTACAGTTTCACCTGACCTAGTAGAGAATAGCTTTATTTCTAAGATACAATGGTCTAAGTACAAATCGTCCTAATCCTCCCTCTCCTCTGATTACCTAGGCAAAGTTATACCTGATTTGGTTAAAAAATGAAAGCAACATCCTGGTTGCAGTGAATCTGAGGTTCTATTCCCCAGCTTTGCGGCTGCAGAAATAGTTTTAATTTTAACCCTATATACTATCACCTGGAGTTTTCTCTTCCCCAGGCTGAACAATCCCATCTCTCTGGGACTCTTCTCAAAGGACAGCCCCATGATTAACTTAGTGGACTTCTCTGGACTTGTTCCAACAGGCCAACATATTTCTTGTTGTCAGGGTCCTCCATGTAATAGGAAATGGGCATTCCAACATTTTCGTGATTGTTGGGATAATAAGAGAGACGGGACTACTGGAAGATGTCTTAAAGCTTGATTTAGTGCTCTTCTTCTAGTCTCTTGAAGGAGTGAGAACGTCTTCACTGCACACACCAGAAGTTTGTGGTCAGTGGTCATAAGACCCCAGGTTATAAGGCCTCTTAAACGTTAATTAGCCAATAAATTCCTGTCACAAAGAATGCTTCTGCTTTCACACCAATCCCAAATTAATTTGCCTCGCACATCTTTGCCGCAACACCGACCTTTTTAACCAAATATATGGCACACAAACTTACTGGCTACACCTCAAAACGTTTTACAATTTCTGTAACTAGTTCTATATGTAAAATTTAAACTCTAAAACTTTAATATATTTCTATCTAAACTACAAATCCACATTCTTGCCTATGGTCTCTAAAACAGGCTGCCTTTTCCAGGGTCTCAGGTTGAACCCTGTATTCATTTCTGTGTTTTGACCTGCATGCACAAAGTTTTGAGAATTTTCTGTGCCTGGAATTCCCACAAGTGATCCTCCTTCAGGGATCATCCCTATAGAAGGGGAATGAGTGACCGGGTTGGAAATCTTTTGCTGCTGCAAAGCAACACAAATCACTCACAGCAAATGAATTAATGATCTCCATGCACAGATTTCCTTCTTACACTGGAGTATTCAAATGGGAAATGGTTTTGTACTCCTGCTTCAGGCAAAGTCCTTCTGAAGAAATCACCAGTGTGAGCAGCTGGATTCATAACCTGAGTGGCAGAGATTCTGCTCTCCCTCATTCTGCCATCAAAAGGCTGAAAGGCAAACTGCAAACATGGCTCATTTCCGTTTAGCATTTCAAAATATGCTGATGGGGGAATTGATCTCTTTTGCTTTGGTCTTGCTCCTTAAAGTTTACCCTGTCAGGGTGGAGAGCAGGAAGAAATGTCTTCCTTGATGTGATATTTGAGCAGTATTAAAATATTTTTTGGGAGAATTAAAATGCAGTGAGAATAAGGAAGTGTTTTAGCCCTCATGAGTGAAGTTTAAGAAGCTGCCAAAATTTCCAAGTAGGAGAATCTGAACGAATCTGCTCTACACTCCTGAACTGATATTTTTAAAAACCTGCTTTTAAAAAGTTTCCGAGAACACGGCTCACACTCAGTCTTCTCCACAGCAAAATGAAGCTCTAAGATATTCAGTGGCAGGTGGCCAGTGGAAAAGACATGGGAAGATGGGAAGAGAACAGCAGAGAAGTGTCACAGGAAGACTGAGATGGCCAGGCTGGACAAGTGCAACTGTGTCAGTCAACATCTGACCAGCAGGTAACTGATGAGTCTGCCAGGATATGACAAAAATTTCAGAAAATAAACAACCAAAACTTAAACTTGAGCAATTGTTTTTAATCTATTCCAGACACTCATGAGTTAGTGGAGGTAGGACTGGTCACAGCTTATGCCTGGAATTTTCTGACAGGCTTGGGAGTGTGAAGGACAATATGATTTATCTGCCTTGATGAAAAGATGGTATTTTCTTTCTTATTTTCGATCCATCTCAACGAAATCTGGTTTCAATGCAAATTTGTTCTAAAAGTGATAATTCTTGGTCTCTGAGTGAGAAACTAAAAAATGGCCAGATATTTACCATTGCAAACTGGGCAGAAAAAAGTCATATTCACCCCTATAAAGACAAGGAGTCACCTGGTCAGCAGATGGACTTTGGGGCTATTTGATGTAGACTGTGGCAGAATTTCCTTTTCTCTCTGTAAAGAGGAAAAACCAGTTCCACAAAGCAATTTGCTAACACATTCCTGGCCTCAGTTTTTCTAGGGAACATAATGGAAATCTTGGAGGAGAGGGAAGAGACATCTCTTACTTGAGAGCTTAGTTCCAGGTAAAAGTTCTCCCTGATTATCCACAGGTGCAGTGCTTCACTCTGTCCATCAAATTCTGGCTTGCCCTTTAGACAGCAATTAAAAGCATCTGATTGAAGATGGAGACTCCTGCCAGGGAGAACCTGGAAAGAGAATAAGGCTACCTTTAAGGAGGAACATTATTAATCTTGATGTGCTGCCTGAAAACCTGCTCAGTTGTACAACCTGAAAAACAAGAGGCAGTCCCAGTCCGGATGAAAGGCCATGGTCATCACTCAGAAATTTATTTCATTTTTTTGTTCCTACAGGGGCTCCAAGACGGGTGGAGAAGGACTTGGGACAAGGGCATGGAGTGGCAGGACAAGGGGGGGTGGCTTTAAACTGCCAGAGGCCAGGGATACATGGGATTTTGGGAAGAAATTCTTCTTTGTGATGGATGTGAGGCCGTGGCACAGGTTGCCCAGAGAAGCTGTGGCTGCCCCATCCCTGGAAGTGTCCAAGGCCAGGTTGGATGGGGCTTGCAGCAGCCTGGGATAGTGGAACAAGACAATTTTTAAGGTTCCTTCTGACCCCAACTATTCTCTGATTTGGTGAAAATAGCATTGTTGTTTCTCTTCTGTAGCCTTTAAAAGGGTATAGAAAAGTATTACAGGCACACTTTCTTTCCTGTCTCTCAGCATTTCTTAGATACTAAAGTATGCACACTTTTCCAAAGACAAGCATTTCCAGTCTGGCCTTCTTAATATCCAAGTTAGGTCTAGGAGAGAACAAAACCAATAGCATTTTGATCTTTTCTGAGTTGCGATTTTTTTGTTTTTGTTTGGTTTTTGTTTGGGTTTTTGGGGGTTTTTTTTGTATGTTAATACTGAAAGTGAAGAGAGTTCTGTCAAGTGCTTAAATTACTACCCCGAAAATTGGTTGGGATTTCTGGATTTAGCTCCCAGCAACAGCACAAATGCCCTGGGTGGATTTTGACAAGTCCTTGTAACTCCCTTGCCCCTTAAATATTAACAGATAAAATGGAAGTTATTTTTCCTGAGGCAGTTGAGCTCAGGCACTAATGACTGTGAGATGCTGCAGTAATGGAGATGTTTGACAAATGTAAGGAATGATGCTGCTGTTATTACTGTGGTGGATCAAAACTTTACTTCAGGCTCGTTAACTTCATCATTTTTCTTCTCACTGTATAAACACACTATTTTTGGCAGCTTGGATTCTGAAGAATTCATCATTAGTTATATACTAATCATGTCAGCCTGAGATTCAAAGTAAGGTGGGGCAGGTAAGCAAGGGATTTTTTTTCCTACTTTCTTTAAAATATGACTGTGAAAATTCTCTTGGCACCACTGGATAAAGCAAACACAGAAGTTCCCCTTGGTGACAAGGGAGAGGAAGGGCGATTAATGGGTCCAGCAGAATTTGAAAATTAATGCTAACAGCTTTCACAAAACGTTGCTGGCAGACTTGGATTTGGGGTGAGATCTGGCTGGAGCTCAACAGAAACTGATAGACTAGGGCAAGCCAAGATGATCCTGCTGAGGAATTTGGGTTCTCTCTGCACCAAGGACCAGGCTAAGAAGCTCATTTACTTCCACAGAAAGTGGGAATTCTTGTGCCATCATCCCTGAGGTCCAGTAAAACTTTCCATGGCCATAAATATTCACTAGAGCAGGGTACAAGAGCCTTCTGCCCTCATCAAGGCTGTGCTGACTGTCTAGTAAAAGGTGGAGAGAATCAGAACTGGTCTGGCACTGGAGACAATGTCTGTCCTTATCACCTGGGCTGTCTCTTACTCTTCCATATTAAATATGGATAACTGGGACTTTGCTCAATTTTGTGGAAGTTTCAAACTACCATTTGATCTTACAAGGATTCAGAATTCAAGGCACTTGGAGGATGAAGAACCTCCTGGGTAAGTTTTTAGCAGAGATGACAAAAGCCATGAAGTGTGACCCATAGTCATTAGTGAGAGTGATGATGGATCAAGGTACTTGAGGAGAGGCACTTTGATAACTTCAGCAGCCCCGAATTTCCTTTGGCTGTGCTAAAAGAAAAATCCTGGCCTTTTTTATTTTTTCAGGAGATACAGAGCAATTTGTAACATTTATGGATAATTACACCTTGGAAAAACCTTTGGACAATTGGATCATTTAGTCCAACCATTGATCCAGCACTGCCCATTCCACCACTAAGCCATATCCCCAAGTGCTACATCTACATGGGTTTAGAACACTTCCAGGAATGCTGATTCCACCCTTTCCTAGGCAGCATGTTCTGATGCTTGACCATCTTTTCTACAAAGAATTTTTTCCTGATATCCGATCTAAAGCTCCTCTGGTGCAACTTGAGACCTTTTCCTCTTGTCCCCTTCAAGGTACTGAAAACAACCTGTCTTGGTTTGGAAAGACAGGTGTCTTCCAGGGAAAGCTGGAACTTCCTTTGGAATCGAGAAGGAAAAACCCTTCCCTCTGAATTATAATTTTGCAATTAAGGGGCTTTCAGACAAAGATATGGGAACAGGAATAACAGTTCTTTACAGGAATATTAAAAATACGAATGTAGTAGTACAAAAAACCAAACTAACAAATAAATAAAAAAAAAAAATCCTAGAAACACTTACAGAGTCAGAATAGGACCTGACACCCTGTTGGTCAGGGTGTTGGAAGCAGTCCAAATAAATTCTCCTGGAGTGACAAATGTGGTTCTGTTGGAGTACAGATGGTCCTGTAGAAGAGTCCAGTGGTGGTGAAGATGGGTCCAGTCTTCCTCTAAGAAATCCAGCGGAAAACAGGCTGCCCTGGTGTTCTGAATTGCAGGTTTTATCCAGGTAGGAACATTTGGCTCCTCCCACTGGGTAGAGCATCTCCCAGTGGGATGATGCAATGTTTTCAGCCATGCAGTGAGCCTTGATGACCCATGAACAGCAGATATCCCCTGGAGGGAGGATGGGTGGTGGAAGAGCTAAGAACACTGTCCCAGCTGGTTTTAACAGCTGGCCCATTAACAGAACACACCCGCCCCTTCCCCCCCAGAATTATGAAGAATGGGTCATACAAGAGATAAAGAAAAACACCTCCCCAGCCGGTTTCAACAGATGAGAAATAGAACACATGTTTTCGGTTACATATTGGAACCCAAGACACAACCTCAGGGTAACGACGCCTCAGAGGGATCTTCCCAGATCTGCCAGCTCCCTGTGTTCCATCCCTTTTTTCAGTGTCCGTACAGAGGTGAAAATGCTCACCACCCACTAAAGATGTATCATATTACTGTGCTGACAAAAAGAAATCATAAATGTGATGAATATTTCCTTTCCTGATGACAGTGACCTTGTAGTGATTTGGGAAAGACCTGGATGGTCACAATCCAGTGTCAAGACCTCTCTGGGTTATAGTGAGGGACATTGTCTGAGCTGGTTTTCCCTCCAGAAGCATTGTAGGGTGATTTTCCATTGGACTAATTAGCTAATTACCTAATGAGTTGTGGTGCTGTCACTATCGTTCCATAAATCCTCCTGATAATGAGGAAGGTGAGTGGAGATTCCAAACCCTGGGCTCCTGCAGGTTCCATGAGGATAAACCCATCAAGGCGTTGTGGAACTTGCTGTTACAGAGCTGCTGTGGGAGCAGCACGTAATTAAAAACACTCCCCTGGAGAGGATATCATTTAATCTTCCTCACCTTGGACAGAAAGCACAACAAAAGGGGAAGATCTGAGTCACAGGGAAAACAATGTCATGTTTTTGATGTTGTGTGATTTGCTGGAATCCCTTCTATTAATTTTACTCTCGATATTGGATTGAAGGTCAATCAATATTGAATTGCAGGTCAGTCATTGTGGCTTGCAGGTGAAAATTGTGGGTTTTATTTCAGCAAACATGACATTTCTGTGGTGTACAAGAACATCTCGGACTTGTGCTTTCCAATGTGCTCGGCAGGCTCAAAAGCACAGCGTGGTCTCAGAGAAACAACAGGGGACTAAAAATGTGATATTTTATTGAGGAACACAGGATTTATTAGACTCAATTAGACTGTGGTCCATTTGTTCACATTTCTTGCCTCAAGCAATGAGTGAATTCCAGCATTTCAAAGGCAAAGGGAATTACAGTGAAGGAGGAGACATGAAATTTGAAGGGTTTTTTCGCTGACCTAAAACTCAGCTCTTGCTAAATGGAAACTCCAGAGTGAGCTGCGAGCCCTACAAAGAAATTTGGGTCAAGCTTTGACTGATGTCAGGGTAAAAATTTGAGTTATATTTGGGCTAAAATGAAAGGACAACTCTCTCTGCCTTTTAGGGATATGAGAGGAACATTTATTAAACACATTATAACAACGGCTGAGGCACCAGATTTGGCCCAAACCTCTTTAGGAAATAAAACATCTTCCCTTCTGGGTCTCCCTGTTACATTTTATTTTCAGCAGCATAGAGGAAAAGAATCAACAAAAAGAAACATTATTTTTCTCCAATCTTAGTTTCTTCTTGTCCCATAGTCCCTTAAAAAAGAGGGGAGGAAAAAAGGATAATTTTAAGGGGTTAATTCTTTTTAAGTTAATTTTTTTGTGGCCATATTTATGCTGCAGACTGGAGAGGGCTGTGATTGCAAATTGAAAATCCCACGATGGGGTGGGAAAGTTGTAAGAGCCATCCTAAGTAGAGTAATTTAATATGGAATTATGGAATGTTTTGGGTTGGAAGGGACCTTAAAGACCATCCAATTCCACCTTCTGCCATGGGTAGGGACACCTTCCACTATCCCAAGTTTCTACAAGCCCCATCCAACCTGGCCTTGGGCACTTCCAGGGTTGGGGAAGCCACAGCTTCTCTTGGGCACCCTGTACCAGGGCCTCACAGAGGGAACAATTCCTTCCCAATATCTAATCCAAACCTTCAATCCTACTCTGAATTCGAGGAGCTTGTGGCAGTTCTGAAAACCCCACAGCTCTCCAGACCTTCTGAGAGAAGTTAATGTTGCACAAGTGTTGTTAATTTTTAATTTTGCAGCCCTGCCTGCCCTGATACCTTGAATTAAAAGGGAGGCTGATCTGAAAAATCACCTGTAGCAGTCGGACTGCTGCTGCATTAGGGCTCATTAGGACTCTCAATTTAGGAGAAAGCTTTAAAAGCCAAAGTAAAGACTCCTCAGAGAAACTCCCTCAGTGGAGATCAGCCCTTAACAATGTGAGTCTCTTGTTGCTCCTCAGGGGAAATTCTGATTTCTGCCTCTCCTGTCCTTAGGATTGGTGTCAGGGAGGTCTGGAGTTGAGTTTTGGAGTCTACTAGTCACACACAAATGGTGCTGGAGCACTTGACCAAGATATAATGTCCTCGTAAATGGTGTAATCTGCATTCAAAGTGATTTGCTTGGAAAGGAAGTGCTGTGATCACCTGCTCTGGCCTCCTGCCCGTTGAAACAAGAAATAGGATTTTTCAGTCCTAATTTGTGTTTCAAATCTAATACTCATGCTAATGCTGAAACTTAAAGTCTGAAGGAGAAAAATCCACTAGAAGTTAAAAAAGTTCTTGGTTTAATAGTTGCAAGGATGGAGAATCCATCACACAATTAGTTAAGCAGATTAAATAGTTAACAGCAAAGTCTTGCAAATGTATTCCCTAATTTCTTCTCTAAATTAAAGCTCTGCAAATAATTGATATTTTGGTTGGCTGGGCAAATTAAAAAATAAAAAAGAAAGAAATTGATAAGGAAAGAAAACATTCTGGCATGAGCAAACTCCTCAATTTGTGAACTAAAAGCACTGCTACAAAGGTCTGAAAAATGTGAGGTCTAATTATAGCAGCCCAGAACTGGAGTAATGAGGGACTAGAGAGCGTGACGGATAAGCAGAAGATAATGCTCTGATAGGCGTGATGTGCACTGCCCTTCAAAGAGCAGCAAAAACCTACGTGAGGCATCTCTGGGATGGTGCAAAGGACAAGAAATGTTTGCAAGTGAGATTTGAAGGCGAAGAGGAGCCGATGAACGTGTGGCTCTGCTGGGGATGGAGTTTTGTGTGCATGCTCAGAGCGTGGACAAGGTAATTACCTGGCTGAAATGCACACACCAAAAGGTTGCCAGCAGGAGGGGAAATCCTGATCTAAAAAGTGGAGCTTAATCCTCTGGCTGCTGGGCAGCAGGGCCCTGCTGTGTGTTGGTTGGTCATGAGCACGTGGATTTCCTAGTTGCCTGCAGAATGAAGAAAAAGCAGAACTCTTCCAACCTGGAGTCCAGGGGTGCAGTTAGAAGAGATTTAAGGTTAGGATGGCAAAAAGGAATAGATACAGATGCTGGAAAAAGGCAACCTTTTCCAGAGGGTGAAGCAGATCTTGAGCAGAGCGGCTGGTTTAATTTATTTATTATCATTGTTATTAGTATAAGGACATCAAGAATGTTCAGTCCACAGCACAAGAAGGATGTGGAGCTGTCGCAGCAAGTCCAGAGGAAGCCACCAAGAGGATCAGATGGATGGAGCAGCTCTGCTGTGAGGACAGGCTGGAGGATTTGGGATTGTCCAGCCTGGAGAAGAGAAGCCTTGGGGTGACCTAATTGTGGCTTCCCCAGACCTGAAGGGAACCTGCAAATAAAGTGAAGAGGGATTTTTTTGCAAGGGTAGGCAGTGGCAGGACAAGGCAGGATGGATTCAAACTGAGAGCAGGTTTAGATGGGATATTGGGAAGGAATTGCTCCCCATGAGGGTGGTGAGGCCCTGGCACAGGTTGCCCAGAGAAGCTGTGGCTGCTCCATCCCTGGAAGTGTCCAAAGGTCAGGTTGGATGTCGCTTGGAGCAGTTTGGGATAGTGGAAGGTACCTGTCCATGGCAGGGAGTTGGAAAAAAATTATCTTGAAGGTCACTTCCAACCCAATCCATTCTCAGATTCTATGATTTTTTGTGATGATTATTCTGTGATCTTAATATTTTCCCAGTATTTGGGGGGTAGGTTTTCCAGAAGGAAACTGGAAGCTGGTAATCCTTCATCCATCCCCTTTTACTGCTGTTCACCCTGTGTGTGTTGCCCCTTGGCAGAAAACCATGAGCTTTGTTATCTCTTTCCTTCTTTTCCTACTCCACCAAGTGCACTTTGGCTGCATCATGCTCAGAATATTTCATAACTATCAAAAAGAAAAAGAAGTCAATTTTCTTGGAAAATGGCACCTTTCCCCTAATACTTCAAAAACATTTCAAAAATGTCACCCTTTCAAAGATTTTTAACTGATTCATTGCTTATTCCAGCCAAAGCAGGAAAAAAAAAAAAAAAAAAAAAAAAAAAAAAAAAAAAAAAAAGGGTTTGTTCTTCTATTTCTTTCTACTATTCGGGGTCCTTTTGGTTTTGCTGATTCTAAAGCTGTTATTCCTGTCCTTCCATCATGTGAAGGAACCTCGAGATTGCTTGCAGGTCAGTGATGGTTTTGCTGCTTTTTCTGTTCATTTCATTCCTTCCTTTTAAAATACAGCCCTTCAGGCTAGTTTGTCTTGTTGGAAGCAGGTCAAGAAAAAACAGTAAATGCAATGAATGGGAAAATCTCCCACAAACTCACATAATAAGTTTTCGACTGGTCAAACTCTGCCATGACCAGCAACTTTGTTATGCTCAGAAGTGACAACTTTAAAACCAAGCTCTGAAACATTTCATTCCTCCCCCAGACATTTCTCTGCCTCTGTTGCAGGTGTGTAATGAACATCCTTTGGGCCAATGGGACATGATTGAGTGAAATACCAGTAAAGAAAATGGAATGAAAATTTATCACTTCAGCTGAAGGGCTAAAGAGCCCCAGAAAACAAGGATAAATATTCTGTGTGGAGAGAAAACATCAGCACCAGGCATTCACCAAAAGCTGGATATGCTGTTCAGGTGTGTCCAGCTATGCAAGGTTTTGTGCTGCAACAAAAATGAGGATTTACATCATAATTAGTAGATCACCAGCAATCCTCTCAAAGCCATCTCAGCTCTTCCAACCCCAGTAACATATCCACGTATTCCAAAATAATTTAAAATTATATTCTCATGCAGTGGATGTGGGATTTGTGGGATGACATTGCATTGCTTTACCTGATTTGGGGCACACCTGGTTCTCAACAAGGGAGGATGAGGAAGGAAGGAAGGAAGGAAAAAACTAATTAGACATAACCAACAGTAATGATGGATGCTGATGTTCAGAGCATTCCCACCTCATGGGATGAAGAATGAAGGAAAATTGATAACAGCAGGTCAAGAATTTGTTTGTTTCATTGGGTTACCTGTTATTCCAAGAGCTCCTTATCCAGCTGGTGCTTCCAGGCAAGAATATGTAAAAAGCAGAGGATGGATTGAGGAAAGGGGCACATGGAAATAAATAATTCTTCCTTCTCTTCAGAACAGAGCACATGAGAGACTGTCAAGGGAGAGAGCAGGTAGGACAGGCTTCATTTGGGATCAAGCACAGAAAAAGGCCAAATCCCAGAAACAGCAAAACCAAAGATTTGAAATCCTTTTTCCTAAGGCAGAGCTGTGGAGGACCACTTGGGCAGCTTGGGAGAGAAGCAGAGATCTGGAAAACTCAGTCTAGTGCTGGAAAGTGCTGGAAGTTTCTAGGAATCCTCCATCTCCAAAAGGACTTTTTCTGTTTATTCCTTGGTATGGTTTGGGAACTGGAATGTTTTCTTCAGGAAATTTCTCCAGAAGTTAACTGACGCAAAAATTGACAAAGAGCTCCCATGGGCTTTCCACATTTAATTCCTTTGGTTGGTTGTTTTTGGTTTTTGGAGTGGTTGTTTTGGTGTTTGTTTGTGTGTTCCCTCTGACACCCTCAGGAAAGAAATACTTTTGATAAACCCTAAACTGAAAGACCAAACTTTCAAATTTGGGCTTACAGGAATTAACTTTGAGAAAAGATGGCAATTTTGACGTCACTGAAATCAGAAGAAAATTTTTATGAAACAACTACATTTAAACATGAAAATTGTTGCTGTATCTGGGAGTGATACTACACATGAAGAACAGATGCTCCAGAGAAGTCCAGTCTACTCCATTGTGCTGTTGCCTCCAGTGAACAGCAGCAGATGCTTCCAGAAGGGGGAAAAAGCTGATTCCTCACCACTGGACTGTCCCAGCCCCCAGCAGTCTGCTCTTTATGAACCTTCTGCGTTGGAGATGTTGTCTATTGGCCTGAGAATCTTTTTGATGAAGATTTTGTTTCATGGCATCTTGGATTTGCTGGAGGAGTGACTGAATGTGTGTGATCCAGGCTGCCAGATGAAAGTAGCCCTTCCCAAGACAGGACTCTTGGGGGAAAAAAGCTGCCCATGAAAGTTGTGAGCATGAGGCAGCCAGGAAAGAAAGGAAACACAGAAGATAAGACCCAGAAAGAAAAGTTGTGGGAGCTTGTCATCAATATGTTTACAACTGAATCATGAAATCAGAGAATGGCTGGAGCTGGAAGAGACCTTGAAGGTCATCAGGTGCCACTCCCTGCCACAAGCAGGGACAACTTCCACTGTCCCAGGTTGCTCCAAGACCTGTCCAACCTGGCCTTGGACACTTCCAGGGTTGGAGCAGCCACAGCTTCTCTGGGAAACCTCTGCAGGGTCTGACCATCCTCACTGGAAAGAATTTCTTCCCAATATCCCACCTAAGTTTCCCCTCTTTCAGTCTGATCCCATTATTCCTTGTCACTCCAGTTCCAGATGAAAAGTTCCTTTTTGGCTTCCCTGGAGGCCCCTTCAGGTACTGGAAGATGCTGGGAAGTCTCTACACAGTCTCCTCCAGGCTGAACAGCCCCAGCTGCCCCAGCCTATCTCCACAGCAGAGGTGCTCCAGTCCCATTATCAGATTTGTGGCCTCCTCTGCACTTGTTCCAACAGTTCTGTGTCCTTTTGTTGTCCATCCATGGGGTGGGGGACATCCGTCACCACCACCCGAAATCTGAAGAGGTTACACGAGACACAAGTTGCTAATTTCTTTGAAGTGGGACTCAAAGCTGTTTGAAACTTGGTCTTTTTGTCGAATTAAACCCCACTGATCTCAAATTTCTGGCTTTGGGTAAATGTATCCCCTTTTTACAGCTCTCTCAGCACAAAACCTCCTCAACTGGCTAAGCATTCACACCCTGTGTTCTCTTTCTGCTTAGTTATTAATATATTTTTCTAATAAAAAAAAATGATAAGAACCCAGAACAAAACTGAGGCAGTCCAGTAATCTGCTGAAACACGCCAGAGATGCTTTGGATTTTTCACACTCTTGATGTTCGCCTGGACATAGATTTGGCCCAGTGTTATTAATTCATGACAAGAATATTTCTTTATTAGGAACATGCAGTGAATTTCAAGAAGAAGCCAACTGAGAGTGGCTGAGAAATAGCACAGCCCTGTGGAGTTTCTGCTTTCACAGCCCAAAAATCCGTGGAGTTGGGTTGAGTATGGACATCCTCCAAGCAATTCCTTGGTCAAGACTGAGAGGTGCTTGGATAAAATCTTGATACTGAGTGTTTTCCAAGACTACATTTCTTCATGGCTCTGAACTGAGGTCTGAAAAGGTGGATTTGTTGCTCCATTTTTAGGATCTGGGGTGGGCTACTGAGCTAAGTGACTGGGTTTGAGTAGTTTGGAGAGAAGGGGGCTGAGGAGGGAACATGAGAAGATTGGAGAGGTCCAGGTTGGGCATAAGAAGAATTTATTAATGGAAAGAGTCGTTGGACATTGGAAGGGACTGCCCAGGGAGGTGATGGAGTCCCCATCCCTGGAGAGGCTCATGGAATGACTGAATGTGCACTCAGTGCTCTGGGCTGTGTGACAAGGTGGGAATTGGTCAAATGCTAGATTTTATAATCGTGAAGGTCTTTTCCAACCTAAATGGCTCCATGATTCCATGATTTGATGCCTCATGTCCACCAGTGTCCAGGACTCATTTCGAAAATGGACTTTAAATTTTAGTAAGGCCTAAATTGGTCAAGCATTTGGACTGGATGATTGTTGTAGGTCCCTGAAGCCAGAACAGAAGGGAAAAAAAATCACAGTTGAAGAATAAGCCAATGAATTATGATCCATTTGAATTGAGATTTGCACAGAGGTGTCTCAGGACATCAAACCCACAGTTGAGTAGAAGAATAAACAAGTGCAAGAGATTGTGTTTTAGGAAATGATTAAAAAAATAAAATTTTAAAAAAAGATTGATTACCTTAAGCTGTTGGTAAAATGGATCTGGAGGTTTTCCAGTTCTGCTGTTGCCTCCTCTCACCACACTGAACCAGGAGCCTGGAGCAGTGAAATCCCTAGGACAACCTGCAAGGAGGTGATTTCCCCTTGGAAACTTGGAAAATTATTGAATTTAGAATGCTCACTTGGTGGGAGGTTTGGCTCAGGGCATACATAAAAACATCAAAAACCTCTGCTTATCTCATCCAGGCCACTAAATGGGCCACACTAGGGGAGTTCCAAGCCTTTGGAGAAGAGCTCAGCAGCCTCCCAGGAAGTATTGATTGCAGTAAACTGCATCTCCTGACAGGTTTGTTCAGTGACAAGTCAATCACGAACGAGTTGATGAAGCTGCCTGCTCCTTTTAGGCTGCCCAAAATAGCCCTGCAGGGTTTCTCTGGGAGAAATGAGAGAGCAGGTCCTGCTGCAAGACCTAATGCATCTCTCTGACAGGGAAGGAATTAAATGTGGCTCTGGATTCACTACGGGAATTCTACTGAAACCAAGGACCGAGTGTGAAGCTGCCTGGAAGATTCCAGCCAGGAGAAGCAACCTAATTTAATCCATCCAATGGTTTGGGTAATAATCTGCCTTCCTTATGGAAAGGACATTCCCAACCCTCTTTTCCCTGCTGGATGAGATATTGGTGGCTTAGAAGACCAAAATCAGATGCTTGTGGGAATGCCTGAGAGTATCCACTGCCCCCAAACTGGTGAGGCTCCACACCTTCATGCCCTGCAGCCCAAAACTATCACAGTGGTGCAGCAGCTGAACTTGTCCCCGGCCAAGGGAAGAGTTAAGAAAAAACAAGGAAATAAGGTGCCGGCCTCTCCTCTATTTATTTGCTGATTCTCAGTCTCTTTGAGATGAGAGCTCTATTCTATGATCAGGATTGGTCCATTCTAGCTAAATGCAGTCTCAATAGCATTGTTCTCTGCTCCCCCCAAAAAAATCCATCCCAAAAGAAAACAAAACAAAAAACTCACCTGGGTTTTATTTTGGGGGCAGTTCTTTCCTTTATTTCACATGTCTGAGGCCTTTTATTTCTTCTTTTATTCATCAGCTCTCTTCGACTTAATTTTTTTTTTAATATTCCAGAGCAGAGTCAGGCAAATGGCTTCATCATAACTGGAAAACTCCTTGACAGTTGTCATTATGACTGTTAAAGAAAGGTACAAAAATCCATGGAGATATTTCAGCCATGAAATAGCCAATTCCCAAAGGCTGAAAGGAATTGAGTGTGGGGACTGGGGATTTGTAATTCTTGTAATTTAACCTGAATGTACAGAAGTGAAAGTCTTATTTATTTTCCCTAATAATGAAAAGAATCTGAGGAGAGTTTCACTAAAATCTTGGCATGGTGACCAAGTTTTGTGGCTGCCCCTTTGCAAGGTAGTACATATTGTCTGAACCATTTCCTCACCTCAAGAAAGCATGAGAGCCATGAAATTCAGAGATTAAATCCCAAATAAAGTCTTGTTAATATTCCTGCCTGCATTTTCAGACAGGTCTCTTCAAAGTCCCACCCATCCTACAGCAACTGGGGTCGTGTTTGAAAGAAAATATTCGGTTAAGAAATAAGTTCTGGGAATTTTTTTGACTGTCATGACTGTGGAGTGCCCCTCAGGTTTGCTCAACATCACAGGACAGGAAAAAGAGCTGCTACATCCCTTTCTTTCTGTATCAGTGGGATTAAAACTTCCCTTTTTCTTCTTCAGCTCCTTCCACTTTTCCCATCAAAATCTCTCTCTCTTCCTCACATGCCAGTTGAGTTAAAATGAAAATCAGTGCCTGTTTTAAAATGGTTGTGTGAGGTGCTCATCTGCTTGAACATTTCTCCTGTCAACCCTGGCAACTCCTTGACTATTTTTTGCTCTCTCTTCAGATCAGAGCGAGTCATTTGCATTTTCATGATGAGCAGCTTCCACGCTCTATGAATCTTTACAGGGTGAAATAATGATCTTAAGGGTCTTTTCCAATCTAAATTATTCCATAATTATTCATGTTCTACCTGCTTTCTGAGCCTCTCTTTCCCTTCTCTTCTTCCCTGCCAAATTATTCCGTTCTCCCTCCTCCTGAAGGCACAAAACCCACAATACTGTTTGTAGTGCCTCTATCAAGGCTGATAAGGTTTGTTTTATGGCCTCTGGTCTTGCAAAACGGTCTCCAAGTTGCAATTAAATCCTTGAAATTCACATGAAAGCTTGAAGGAGCTGAGGGAAGTGGGAGATGCTGGGAGTATTTCAACCGGCAGAGGAAACAATTGAAAAATGGGATTTTGTTGTTGCTTTATTGCAGAGTAATTATGAGAAGTGGGATCTTCATCACTGCCTTTAAACATGACAACGGTGACAATTCATGTACAGGCCTTCAGTGCCATTGAAGGGGGCCTCACCTCGGTGATTTTTCTGTTCTATCCCTGAGCCACTGCTCTGCCAACCAAGCAGCAAGAGCTCAACTGGATTCCATTTGGTAAACATTAAACTAAACTGAGCCAGCTTTTTATTTTTCTAACCAAAGACTTTCAGACTCACAAGACAGGGAAACCTCATCTTGCAATCTTCTTTGGATTCTGTTTTCCCTCACTGTGAACCAGGAACATGCTTCCCTCAGCTGCCATTCCGATGTTCCCGGTGTGGGATGACACAGGGGTAAAGAACCTTCCCTGAGTGACAAGGCAGGTGATTTTTCCTTCATAAATTAAAGAAGAGATGAGATATGAGATAAAAAACATGCAGCAGAAGCCAAGGAACTCAAATTGATCAAGTTGTAGAGGATCTGAGGGTGGTTAAGAGTAATTTTTCTGCAAAACAACATTTCTGTTGAGTTTAAGGTGCTCAGGAGCTGCTGTAGAGAATCATTAGATGCTGTGGCTGCCAGCCCAACCTTCCTCAGGCTTTAGGAGAAACGTGTGTTTTATGGGTATCTCCAGCCTGGGCTCATTTTTCCCCTGAAAAAATTTGTGGCCTTTTTTAGTTGTGGACACCCCATCCCTGGAAGTGTCCAAGGCCAGGTTGGACTTGGGAGAGTGGAAATTGTCCCTGCCCATGGCAGAGGGTGGGATGAGATGATCTTCAAGGTCCTTTCCAACCCAAACCATTCTGTGGTTTTATAATTCACAAACCCATGGCCTCTAGTTTGAATTCTGAAGTCAAATGTTCACTTTTCCATGGCTGGGCTTCCTCAGCAAGAGAAATTTGACTTTTCTCCACACTTGAAAATCTGGGGGGGAAAAAAGGAGCAAGCAAGAATACCCAAAGTGTGGTCTGTTGTCCAGATCTGCACAATGGATGTAATTTTCTCTCTGATCTCTCCAAGAATAAATTTTATATCCTTCCCTAAGGTTATTATTCTAATTCAGGAACAGGGAGAAGGCAGGTCTGATTCACTATGGCAAAACGTATCTTGGTTTAAAGGGTTTTATTTTTTCCTGGTTTATTTTCTCCCTGGAGGAGAGCTGACTGCACTTACTAAGTGTCTGAATGATGGAATTTTACAGGAATTCTATCATTGGAATTCTAGTGGTCCTGGTGTGGGCAACAGGTACAAAAGCTCTGAAAAATTGCCAACATGAAAATGGATTTCACCAATAGACTGAGCTGTAAAAAATACCACATTCCTGCATCCAGGCTATTTTTGCTCTTTGAAACTTTGAAATTAAAAGATCAGCTTTCAAATATCAAGTATCAGAAGACAATCCCATGTAGCAAAACATGGAAATTATCAAAGGAGATAAAAAAAAAAATAATTGTAACCACACACTAAGAACAAATCGATGAACAAAGAAAAGCAACCAGAAAGAGAACTTTGGGGTTTTTTTCCTGTTGAGACTGGCTGCAAACAGTTCATTTTTCCCATTTTTGTGACTGGATTTGAGCAGCAGAGACTGAAAGAAGAATGTAGGTTGATTTTGGAGAACGATTAGCATAGTGAATCAATTATTGAGGAATCTTTCATAATAGCACTGAGTGCTTTTTCCATCTTTAGATTTCGAAAGTGCTCTGTGCATATAAGAAAAAACCTAGCATTTTAAGAAGCTCACAATGGGATTTTCAACCATGGTGCCCTGGATCTATCACTTGATCTTGCAGTTCACATCCCTGTTGCACATCTCCATCAAATCCTTGAATAACTTCTGGTAATAAGAGAATATTTTTTCTGCTGTACTCTGTGATTCACTTTTTACCCCTGAAAATGAGCATCAGGGAGCCACATTTCTTCTTGTTCTTAAGTGGTTTTAACCACACTTCAAAGTCAGGTCAGGTAGAGCCATCCTATTACCTTTCCCTGGCTCTGGAATAATTGCATCTCATGCTTCAATCTGTGTGTAACAGCACTTCACAGATGAACTTGGAAATGTAAAACAGGGTGGCCTTTCTGCTGCAGGAACTTTTCTCTTGGCATTGATGTGCGGGGGCATTCAAGATGCTAAACTGGCAAGAGGAGCCAATACAGATCTTGGTAATAAACTGCAGAAACTTAAAGCCTCTCCTTTCTCATAGTCCCATCTCTACAGCGCATGCAGAAATTAGGGTGATTACATCTGCAAACTAAACTAAAAAAGCAGATTTGGGTTGGATAGTGGGAAGAAATTCCTCTCTGTGAGGGTGGTGAGGCCCTGGCACAGGCTGCCCAGAGAAGCTGTGGCTGCCCCTGGATCCCTGGAACTGTCCAAGACCAGGTTGGATGGGGCTTGGAGCAATCTGGGATAGTGAAAAGTGTCCCTGTCCATGGCAGATGGATTGGAACCATATGGACTTCACAGCCCCCTTCAATCCAAGCCTTCCTGTGATGATTCTATGACACAATTACAGAAAATCCACACAAGCTCCAGGAAATGCAGTCTTCACTATGGTAATGAATTATCTGAATATCTCAGGAATATGCTAGTCTGGCTCTAATGGCAAAAGAATGGTAATTAAAGACTTTGGAGAGAAATAATCTAATTAAAGAGATTTATGAAGTAGTGTTTGCACAGTCTGTGACAGCGATGAGAGTTTCTGCTTCACCCACTCCAGAACCATGAGGACCATAAAGACATCTGTCATTTTCAAGGAAGTATTTTTTTTAACCTCATTTTCATAGAATCCTAGAATCATAAAAGCTGGAGAAGACCTCCAAGATCACTGAGTTCCATAATTTCCTTTAAAGAAGATTTCATGCAAACCCTCTGTTTGCTATTATTCATTCTCCAAAGAAGAATATATTTTGGAAAAAAAAAATTCAGTGTAGGAGTTGACAAAAAGATTTCTCAGAGTTTATCCTGGACACAACTGGCATTCACCTTGCAATGGTTTTTGTCTGTTCTTACAAATAAAGCTAAAGTATATTTTTCTAATATAAACAGCATCTCTCCATCAATTCTAACATCTCTCTGGTCATTTTAAAACTCATTAAGAGAGACTTAAATGGAGCTTGAAAGGACAGCAACACCTTGGTGAACACATGCACAGAAAGAGTTTTGACATGGGGAGGTCTCATCCAACACCAAATTATTCATTTATCCAAACCCAAATTATTTATTTATTCATGAGCTTTATCTGCCTGCAGTCATCTGATGGTGAGGTATTATTGTTTCTGCTTTCCATTCAGGTCACAGAATGACTTCTTTTCAAGATAAATCAATTAAAACAAATAGGATATTTAGAAAGTAGGATGGGGAGATGTCTGAAACTTGTCAGTATCTGGACTGTGGAATCTGTGGAGTTTAGTCTTTGGTACAATTCTTGGCATCTCTGGTTTCACATCACTACAGAGGATCTTTCCAGGCTGAAAGAAATCTGCATGAGTAAACAGGAAATGCCTCTGCAGAGACATCCACCAAGACACTGCAAATGTCTATTGGCAGGAACATCCCAAAATCACCGAACTGAACATTTCCACTAATAATTGAAGATATTTATTGCCAGATCCAGTTTCAGACCTGGGACAAGTGAAAGCCAAGAGTGTGCAGGACTCTGCTTTGGCCTTGACCCCTTCTTCACACCAAGAGTCTTGAAGCAGATCCCACTGAAATACAGGGAGATCTTTCCATCCAATTAATTACACTTTGTGGCAGGCTCAGAGGCCTTTTGTTACAGACAGGTCAGCACTTGGCATGTGTGTTAATTTACCTGGGATAGCAGCCAAGGGTTTCTGTTTTTGCTGATGCTGCAGTAAAACCTTTTCCAACATGTTCCATATCTCAGGGATTTCTAAGCTGAGTACACGGTCCCACCAAAACTGAGGTTGGAGTAGTGTTTGGTCAAAGACTGGAATTTATGATCTTGGAGGTCTTTTCTAACCTTAATAATTCCATGATTCTGGGTGATGGTGCTCTATTTCAAAATCTGTTTAAGCTTCAAGCGCATCTCATACCTTCGTTATTTGTTATTTGTGACCAGGTGACATCTTCCAGGATTTAGATCTCATGCAAAATGCAGAACTCTTTAGCTTTGCTCACATCTGATTGAAGGTGAGCTCTGAGAGGGGGAGTACTGGATGCTCTACAAGCCTTTCAGTGCTCCAAGGGACTTATAAGGAAAAAGAGGACAAGATGTTGCAGAGAATGATGAGATAGGACAAAGGGTGATGGCTTTAAACTTTTTAAAAAAGGAAATTCAGACTAGAAATAAGGAATTATTTTTTTCTGCAGTGAGAGTGGTGAAACCCCAGAAGAGGTTGCCCATAAAGGTGGTTGATGCCCCATCCCTTGAAGTGTTCAAGGCCAGGTTGGATGGGGCTTTGAGTAACTTGGTCTAGCTGAAGATGTCCCTCCTCTTTGCAGGAGGGTTGCACTGGATGACCTTTAAAGGTCCTTTCCAACCCAAATAATTCTGAGATTCTCTCAGTCTGTGTTCTTGCAAAGCAACCATCCTCCCATGGTCTTTGATGATGGTGATTTTCACATAGACTCAAAAATATATTTGCTGCTCTTAAAACCCAGGATTAATTTTGCCCGTTGGAAAACTCTCAGTGCTCTTGGGACCTTGCTCCACTGCTGACACTTCTTAAACTCCATGCAGTCTCACCCTTCTCTGTGACGGAACAGGTCACTCATAAAGAGAAGACACAGATAAAACAATCAAGTGACAAAAGAACCTTTGTTTGGGGTTGGCAGCAATGACTTGGCTGGGGCTGGTTGTTTTCTGACATGTCCTGGATCTACCTGAGCAGTTTCCTTTGACTCACCTTGGACTTTGGCACCTGAAGCACTCTTCTGTATTAAGTAGCAAGACTCTGCAGCTGTTTCTTTTCAAGTATGAGTTCGACTGAATGACCTTAATAGAAAACTGCCAACAAAAGCACAAAAAAAGTTTAATTGAATTAAGTCTAAATAAAATGATCTTGAAGTTTTTAATACACACTTACCTACTGACATTGTCTCGCAGCTGGAATGAAAGAATAAAGTCCTTGTTCTGCAGAGCAGGCAAATTTATAATGTATAGCAAAAGGAATCCGAAAGGCAAAGTCTTCATGTAATGTTTAATCCAGTATTGGAAAGTGAATATCAAAGGTTCTGCTACTGAGGTGTGGGGACCATCACAGAACACTGGGAATTTGGCTCCTGAAGAGGAAACACCCAGGGCACATGTTCCTAATTCCAGGTGTGACAGAGGGAAATGCTGCAACAATGTCCTGTGGAGGAATTTTGTTGGTCTTGGCACAGGTCTGATGTATATTTAGGATTACCTTCCTTGAGAGAGGAGGGTGAAGTATTTGGAAGGAGATTTTGGTAGTTTTGATGGTTGAGGACCCCTTTGAATATTGTAGCAACACCAAATGTCCCCTTGTTCTGGAAGGATATTATGGGATGTGCATGTGGTTAGTTGCCTGAACCATCGGAGTATTGCCCGTATGAACGCATACATTAAAACTTTAAATGTACTCTTCAGCTCCATTAATTTCATCTTCCCAGCCTTTTCCATGAGAGATCTGTGTCCTCCTTTTTGCTGCTGGAAGATCAGATGCCTTTAGAGAAGTTGGGTGAAGGTTGGCCATTCACCACCTCTTCTGCCAGAACTTGGTGAATAAATGACTGGAAGGCAGATAAAAAACAAACAAAAGGATGTGATTTTTAAAAGCTTTTGTTGTGGTTTAGCCCCAGACAATAACTCAGCCCCATCCAAGTGCTCACACTCACCTCCTTAGGAGAGAGAAAAGAACCAAAAGGGAAAACCTGAAAATTTCAAGTCGAAATAGAGACAATTTAATAGGTAGAGCAAAAGCTGCAAGATGGCTGTTTGGGTTCAAGCCAGCCTTTGAAGCTGAACAAACACTCAGAAAAGATATTGCAGATTAATAAATTGGCGAGTTACAACAATCTCAGATATAGAACTAAAATTTATTTATGGAAGAATAAATATATGGAAAAATAAAACTATTATTTACGGAAAATGGAAAAAAATTGAGGATGCATCACCTCTGCCTGCTCTTACTCTTTCCCAAACATTCAAGTTTAACTTATTTTGGAGCCAGGCTGATAACTTGCTCTCTTCCTCTGCACTTCCATACTCATGACTCCAACCCACACCTGTGTGAATACTGTGCCCCGAGGAGGTGGTTGAAACTTAATCTTTTTTTTATGATTAATTTCTGCAGGAATTGTGGGGAACTGCTATTTGTTAATACACACATTTCCCCACGCTGCTCCTTCAGAGCTGAGGCAGTTGGAAATCAAATAATAAAAGTTAACATGAAGGGATTATTACAGGCCTTATAAGGACTTGGGGGAAATTATCATGCAAACAGATGGTGCTCTGAAATAGTGTTAAAAATACTGCAGAATAATTTGTCTGCTTGACAAAAAGAATCGATATTAAAGAAATAGAGAGATAAAATGATATTAAAGAGAGATGAGCAAATTTTCTTAAATCCCTCATGAAGCTGCAGCATTCCAAACTTATTCTTTCTGATTTTCACTCTGCTTTCTTTTTCATTTATGATTTTTTTCATTTATGATCTCGGACTCCACTAATAATGGAAAAAATGCTGAAGTTTTATTAGGCAGTTAGGATCTTGGTTACCAGAACAGGGTTTTCTTACTCCCTCTCTGTCTGGAATTTTGCTCTTAGCTTTTACCCTCTGTGCTTTTCCAGTATCACCTTTCTTTACTTTCCCATTTTCTTTTTCATGGCTCAGTGATTTGCCTGTAATATAATCCTTGACTTCCAGGTTTAAATCCATTTGGATGAGCTCTTGGGTGAGATGTCAAATGGCACAGAGCAATCCTTGGTTTCAGCTGAAATACAGGACTTCCACCGGCAGAGAAATGGATGGAGGTCTCCTTGATTCCTTGATGGGACAACAGGGAAACCATCCGGCTGGAGAGATTCCTCCCTGCTGATCATCTGGTGGTGTAAGACAAGAAGGAAAAATCAGGGAATCCTCAAATGGTTTGGGATGGGAAGGACAGTAAAGACAATCTCATTCCAACCCCCTTCCATGGGCTGGGATACTTTCCAGGTTGCTAAGACCCCCTTTCCAGAGTGGCTGGAAAAATAAATAACTAAATAATTTCCTGTTATCATTCAAGTTATTACAGGAGGAATGACAAGATGGGTTTGGCCTATTCCCTGGGCAGTCTTACCTGCATAAACTGGAGGAGGAATGAAGACCAGAGTCAAAACTCTAATTACAGGAAATACTAATGCCCAGAAATTGCACCCAAACAATTGTGAGCGGATTTTCACTGAGTTGGCTCAGGCAGGCGTAATCTTTTAGATTTATGGAATTAGTGACGAGACAGTGCTTTTAACTGAAAGAGGGTAGAATTAAGTCAGATATTAGGAAAAAATTCTATCCCTTCTGTGAAGGAAAAGAGACACTTGAAGGAATTTTCCAGAGAAGCTCTGACTGCCCTATCCCTGGAATAGTTAAAGGCCCTGAGCCACCTGGAAGGTGTCCCTGCCCAAGAGAGTTGGAACTGGACAGTCCTAAAGTTCCCTTCCAACCCAAACTATTCTCTGATCCTATGATTCTGTGATATTTCTCTGTCTTGCTGGGTTCTGCTGCTGAACTCACTTTCCTTCCGTGTAACCTTCATTTTATTTCTCTTCCTTTCCATGTCTTCTGGCTGGGATCACCCCCTTGGTTCACTTCCTTACACTTCCAGCTCAAGAGGAGAAGATTAAAGTGCACTTTCCTGCACCTCTGTGTGCACATCTTTCCCCACACCAGGTGTCAGAGACAATTACCTTCCTGGGCAAACAATGTCCACCTTTAATCAATTTCCACCAAATTAATTTCTACAAGCGTTGCATTATTACCAACGAGGGAGATGAACAAAGGGAATGAAGACAGGCAGAAAATCCCAGGACACCGGTGCCTTGCTCTGAGAAACAAACATAATTAATTGCAGTGGTTTGATTTCTGCACTTTCTCCTTGCCCCTGTGTCAAAACCCAGGTGCTTTAACTGGCATGTTAATTAGTTATGTCTTCGTAAATGGAGGCACCACGATTGTTAGAGGTATAAAATTGCAACAGCAAAATGCTGCTGCCCTGGGCCAGCTGACAATTACCTGCCAGAGTTAAACAGGTCTGTCTGTAATGCAGAAATCTGAAGAGAATAAACCTTATGGGGTCCAGAGCTGGATTGTTCCTTTGGGTTCCCATCATAATTCCCTAGTTATGACCTGATGTTGTCTCAGAACAACACGAGGGGAACTTTCCCATCACTGACCTGCCATAGATTTGACTTGTGGCTGTTTCCTAAATCTGTGTGGACTGGCAGAAAGAGCAATGTGTGTCTATCAGGAAATCTTAATATTTATTAATTAGACTCCAGAGCTGATGGATTCACCGAAGTTCCCCTTGAATCCTGATCATTGTGTGGCACACGTGGCAAAGCTCCCCAGGGGCAGGACAAGGGGGAAGGGCTTGAAGAGGAAGAAGGGTTGGTTTAGGTGATATAATGGGAATAAATTCTTCCCTGTGAGGGTCTGAGACCTTGGAGAAACCCAATCTAGTGGAAGGGTTGGAATTGAGGTGGCCTTTAAGGTCCTTTCCTACCCAAATCATTCTGTGATTCTGTGAAATAGGAAAAGAATTCTTGCAATTATCTTTATCTTCACTATAACCTCACAAGTTGAAGAAATCACTTTTGTGAACATCTGTGGAACTGCGACGGCAAACTTTTCATTTTGTCTTGACACTGTTCCTACAAAGTCTCTCTGGCAAGACAATAAACTGAATCTGTGCCCTGTTTACCTCTGATATCCAAATCCATTTGTTCTCCCACCACGGAGGATATGCTCACATCAACATCCTCTCTAAGAATAGCCAAATTAAATTAAAAATTTTTTGAGATGACAATGACCCACTGAATTTTTGTTTTAATTCAAGAGGACTCTGCACTGACAGAGACAAGAACATCTGCTAGAATGTTAAAATATTTTTTCCTGTAGTGTAAGTTTAATTAGAAAAGCTGAGCTAGTATGAAAAGGGAAGCTTCACCAGTTCCTGTATTTGTGAGGGAAGAGCAAAACAAACTGAGAATCTTATTCACAATTTTTAATATCTCTGCTTTTCATGCAACCCACTGCTCATTCTTCAAGTAAAAATATAATTGAAAAGGAGCAATATCTTTCTGTTTTCACTGTGATGATGGAGTAAAAGCCATAGGATTTTTAAGGCACCCTATACCCAGGTCCTACAGGGTTTTCCTGGTGAACTCTCCCATCAGTATGGAAATGAAAACTTTAAATTCATTTTGTTTTCACAAGGGGAAAAATCAGTCTCATGGCATTGAGACTTTATGAAACATGCAAAGATTTACTTGCTGAGAGCCAAACTGGAGTAGTATATTTACTAAGGATAAAATATCCCCTTGGAAATGAGCAATTCCATCCTTTGAAAATCCGAGGGCAGGAGGTATCATAAGGAAATCTAATATTGTACTGAAAAAATTGAGAAAATACTAGTGCCATCTATTGACATAAAAATGTAAAGGTGGAAAAGAAGCTCATCTGCCTAGATCCAAACAAGCAGAGAGCAGGCTGTTTGTTTTAATCACGTCAAGTTAAGATATTTGTAAATATGCAGGTTTATGTTTAGTCTTTTTAATGATGTTGTATTTTGGGTAAATATGTTGACTTTCAAATTAATCACCGTTGTAATCAAGCTGCAGCGAGAGATGGGGATTTGCCTGAAATGGGAATTAGGAGTCATTGCTGAGTGGATAAATGCTGGCATTCTGACTAATGCACTTAAGCAGGTTTGCAGTGTCATCACAGGCTGGATCCAGGCTAAGAACAGGTTTAAATCTCCCATGGAATAAAAGGTGGAAGATTTTCTAGCTCCTAGATCACGCCCAGCTTTCCACGGGAAAACATTTCCATGCCTGTTCTAGGACTGAAGCAAAGAGGGATTTCCATTCCCAGCGAGTCAGCAGGAGGCAGCCAGCCAGGATGGGCACCTGGCCCTGAAATCCAAACATCTCATTTCAGGATGGGGAGTCTGGATTAGCACCAAACGATCCTCTTCTTTTCAAATTAAAATGAATCTCCCTCCCTGCATTCCCACTTTGTCGAGAGAACAAATCAGGGTCCTCTGCTTGGGTCATCATTAGGCAAACCAGGATTTTCCCAGTCCAGAGCAAAAGGATGTGTTGGGGTCTCTGCCTTTGGAACACCAACCCCTGGAGCTGCACTCAGAACCCATCTGAGGATGACAACAAGATGAGAGACAGGAAGGGAATTATGGATGTCACACTGAGGCCAGGCTGTAAGGTGCACTCATGGAGGGATGCCCCTGCAAGCACTAAGTTATTTCAGGAACTGTTGTGTCTGTAATAATTCCTTTCCGAAGAAAAACACAGTGTTTGAGAGCAAAATCCTTTGGTTATGGGAAGGAACCTAATCTCAGTTATTGTGTTCTTTATAAATAGAAAATTAAAGCTTGGAAGGACTTTGGGACACAGCATGGAGCACTTAAGTCATCCATGATTCCATACGGAGCCGCTCCATTCCAATGGAGGCAGCACTAATTTTTTATCAGGAAAAAATTAAGAATTCTGAGCTGTTCTGAACATCTTTTCCTTACACAGTCATTTTCCATGCTAGAGGGACTTGGAGAATGTTCGGTGCAAAGTGGTTACCAGGAAAAAATGTGCTACAAAAGGCTGATACCTGGAATTGACCATGTACAGGAAAATATCTGAGCCTTTTTCAAGAGAGAAAGGGAGAGAGGGAGGAAAAAAAGCCTGAGAGAAAACCTGGAAAGAAAACCTGGATGTTATTTTAATATTGACATTATTTAAAAAACTTGAGTGGGGGGAGGTAAAAGCTCTTTTTCAGGACTTTAGGAAGGCAGAATCAGGTTTTATCAAACTCATCCTGGTTTCTGGAATGATCTTTAGGTTCCTCACTTTGAACAAGTCCAAGCTTCTACTTCCCAGCCCAAAAGTGGTTGCAATAATGACTCATTTCAGTGATGTGGGATTTCTGTCCTTTGTGCTTTGCTTTGCCAGAGGGCCTGATGAAAAACAAAGATTTGTATCCCCCAAAATGCTCTGACATTTTCACACTCTTCAAACACACTCTCTTAGGTACTTCAAGTTCAGGACCTGCTTAAAGAAAACCTTCAAATTAATCATACAGAGATGCTTTTAAATGATTTTTACAGAGATATTTGAGTCTGTGTCAGCACCTTCAACCCATCTTGACTCTTGTGGCCCAGGACCACCAGTCAGTGGTCTGTGTCTCTTTGTGCATGGATCCCTCCAAATTCAGGAGGAGTTATTTCCGCTTCCCCAGCGTTCAGAAACACAGAGGAGAGGATCTAACACCAACCCACTTTAATTTTACCCCCTTCAAGCCAAAGTTTTGCACCCAGATAAAGAAGGTTAAAGGTTTTCCTTTCTGACAAGATCTTCTTTTTGTCATCTCAAGCCTCTTCATCTTTTCAATCTGCTTCAGAAGGGCCAATGGCAGTCAATCAGAAATAAACAGCCTTAAAGACAGAGGATGAATAACATAAAGAAGTGTTTGAGTCGTTGCCTGAGTAGGAAATGTAAATCAGAGTCAATGAAGAAAATAAAATGTGTCAGCTGAAAGAAACCTGGCAAAGCAAAGCGTTTTTAAAATAAACCAGGCACAGGACGTAGTGTGCAAAGCCTCCTCTTCCATGGAGAAACCCTGAAAAAAGATCATACAGCCATGGTTTGAGTTTTACAGGATGTTAAAGATCATCCAACCCCCTGCCATAGGTAAGGACACCTTCCACTAGACCAGGTTGCTCCAAACCACATCCAGCCCAGCTTTCAAACTCACAGGTTGTCCCTGCCATGGCCAGCGTTGGAACTGGATGATCACAGAATCACAAAATTTTAGAATATGCTGAGTTGGAATGGACCCATCAGGATCCTCGAGTCCAAGTCCTGGCCCTGCACAGGACACCCCAGGAATGCCACCATGTGCCTCTTGAAGGTCCCTTCCACCCAAACCATTCCATGATCCTTTGATTTTTCTAAGAGACACAAAAATGCCCTGAAACAGAGCAACAGTGACGTTTGTAGATGAGTATTTTGGGAAATGCCTTTAGCATAACTTCCGACCACCAAATTCTGTGTCTGAAGAACCCTCCTTGCTGTGCCTCTTTCTCACCTCTCCTGTTTGGTGCCATGGTCTCCTGTCCTCCATCTCCAGCCCTCTGCCATCCCCATTACACACCTCACTTCCCATGTTCTCCATGCCTGGTAAGCACCTAAACAGGAATTATTGCCAGAGGCAGCTGGGATGCAGATTGCTGGTGTTCAAACACTGCTGCCTAAGTGACCTTTTGAAATCCGTGGACATGAATTTTCTATCTCATTTCCCACAGGAAAATATTTACATATTGTTGAACAGGCTGAGCTCACTGTTATCGTGTTGTTGCTGTGACTTACAAAACATTACCAGGAAAAAAAAAAGATAATAATAATAATTAATAATAATAACAAAAAATCCCAGCTTTTGTTGGAATGGAAGGCTAAGAGATGAGCTGTGGGGCACCAACATCAGAGCACAGCATGAGAGGATGCTCGTGGCACTCACCTCCCACTCACAGGTCCCCGTGTGCTGCCTGGTCCACCTCAGTTGTGGTAATTTATTCACACCCCTTTAGAAAATAAGACGAAACCTCCTGGTTGTTTGTGAATATCCAGTTTTAAACAAGGCAGCTGAAAACCTTTCTGAAGGAAGGAGGTTACTGGTAAGCAACACTCCTCAATTTATACATGAAAGAAAGATTTATAATGTAAATAAAAGTGGGAGAGGGGAAGAGAGAGAGTAACCTTTGTCTTCCCAGCACCATAAAATTCAGTATTTGCAGCACCAAAGAGGTCTGAACACCATCGTGTTTTCCTGTCCTCTTTATCACACTGGTTTCTGTCAAATGTTAGAAGAGGGAAAGAAAGAGGAGGAAAAAGAGATTGCAAACATAGCACATTTGGTGACCTTCCATCTGCTGCTCTTGGCAAGAATCTCTCAGATCAGAGTGGGTTTGCTTGGTTGGACCAAGTGGTGAGAGGGAAAGAGTGGGAAGAGTTTTTCTGGATACACCAAGAAGGGATAATCTTTCATTAGGAGCTGGAATTTGAGATTAAATTTGTGTAACAAAGGGCTTGAAGGTACAGATATCTTACGAAGAGCTGGCTATAAAATCTAGCAGTGGCTGCTCATCCATTTGGCCAGGACTGTTTTGGGTTTTCTTTGCTTTGTGAGCAGGCTTGAGACTCACATGTTTTATGTTCTGCATCATGAACACAAAGCGTTGTGAAGTCCTGGAGCTGCCAAAGCTTCCATATTACAGCTATCAAATATCTATTTATTAAACAATAATCACTATCTTTTTAGTATTTCTTGTTTAGAAATACCATGGAACTGAAGTGATCGGGACATTTTGAGACCAATTCTCAACTGAGACTAGATTTTGAGAGGAGGGGAACTGTAATATTCCAGTTATTCCAGTACTGAAGTAGCTGCTGCAGCCAGGGAATATTCCTTGAGAGTGCTGCCTCGTTCATTTACTTTTCCTTCTCCATGCAAAATTTCCATTTCAACATGACTTAAATAGAGCAAAGAGAAATCAAATTACATCTTTCTAGTTTAGACACCAAACACAAGGTTTGGAGAAAGCGTAATCTACAAAGTCATTCAGAAAATTCCGTTTCCAGAAAAGTGGAGTCCTGCTTGAACAGGTCACATCTGCAGTAGAAGAGTCATAAATGGCACAGATTTCCCCACATGTCAAGGAATAAATTACAATTGTCCAGGACTGAGCCTCCTGCTCCATCCAGCTGCTGCCCTGGGAATGAAAGACAAGCTGGGCCACAGCTCCCAGAGGTTAGTTTATGACCAGCCTGGACTGGTCCTGATGTCTCACAGCTTTCCGTGTCCCCTGAAAGAGTGGACAAGTGAACAGGGTCCCAGGGAAGTGGTGTAGTCCCCATGCCTGGAAGTCTTAAAAATTCCTTCTTGAAGGGATCCTCATCAGGCTCAAAAGAGTGGGAGCTGCCTCCAGGAGTCTGGAAAGTCCTGCTTTTTGCAGGGATATGGGCAGGGTTTCTTAAAAGGCATCTCTCACGTGAAGGAAACAAGGAAGGAAGTTATGAACTTCCCAGAAGTGATGAACAGATGTCAGGAGAAAAGGTTTTGTCATTTACTTCTCAGAAGGGATGATAGGACAAGGCAGAATGGCTTTAAATTGAGAGAGAGCAGGGTTAAATTGGATTTCAGGAAGAAATTCCTCCCTCTGTGGGTGGTGAGGCCCTGGTAGAAGTTTCCCACGAAAGCTGTGGCTGCCCCATCCCTGGAAATGTTCAAAGACAGGTTGGACAGAGCTTGGAACAAGCTTCCCACGACAGGGGCGTTGGAACTATGCAGCCTTCAAGGTCCCTTCCAACCCCAACCATTCCATGATTCTGTGATTCATCTTATCCTGAAATAAATGAGGGTCCTTGGGTTGGCCAGAGGAAGCACAGGGTGAATTCTCTGATTCTCTTGACTTCACTTTCTTCCTTTGCCCGTGGTGGGAACATGATCAGCTGGCTCAGACAAAGAAACACCTTTGTAGACACCTGAAATATAGGATCTACGTGGAGATCTCACCCTGAAAGGTCTCAGGACTTCCTGGAAGGTCTCTGGACTAACAGAAGTTGAGGTGACCTCTGCCTAACAGAGTGTGTGGAACCTAAAAGGGAGAAGGACAAACTGGGAATATCTGGGGGCAGGTGCACAGGGTGTCTGAATTCAGGGCAGAACTCTGGATACACTCAGGAAATTCTTGTCCCAGAGAAGCCACAGTGGTGGAGACTGAAAGTGCACCAAGTACAGGTTTGTACCAGATATTCTGCCTAAATTATAAAGGCTCCTCAGGCACTCCAAAAAATGAAAACAGAACCAGCAGCCTTTGGAGGCTGCCCAATTTGAGACCTTAAATATGATGAGGGCCTATCCTATTGTATCACACTCAGTGAGTGACATCCGGGGAATAAGCAAAATGATCAAAAAAGAAAACAATAAATCCCATCCTTTATTTGTCAGTACCTTCAGATTTAATGCCCAGATTTGGGGCTTGACTCCTTCCTATTCAGCAAGGAGACTGAAACCCTTTTCATTTCCCATTGAAAGCAATGCAATTCAGGCACCCACTTAGAGTTAAAAATAAGATTAAATGGGTGTGAGGCACTTTCAACCTCTCCAGAGGAAATAAGTGGGGCAATCTCCATTCCTGTTCACAAACTCAACCATGCATCTTGCATGAGCTCAATGTCCCTGTCTCTTTCTTTCCAACTTTGCAAGTTAGTGTGGAAGTACCTAAATAGGGCACGGAAGAATCTAAGTAAGGCACAGGGAAAAGTTTTACCTGGGAAAAGGGTGGACGGATGTGACCCTTTGTAGTTTCCTTGCACTGACTGTGGTGCTACAGCCAAATCCTCTGGAAGGAGAAGACCACCTGAAGATCTGTGACCAAGAAAGGTCAGAACTGGGAGAAAATCCTGCCTGCAGCCTTGCCTCAAGGTCCAGACAGAGCAGAGCAGTTCAAAATTCCCATTTGGCTTTGGAGCCTTCCCTGGGAGCATCTACAAGGATTTTGCTTTTTGAAGCCGGAACAGTTCTGCTACCCTGAGATTTAACTGAACCCAGCAATAAACTGAGCCCCAGAAAAGCTATATATGAATTATCACTGTTTAAAATCCTTTGGAAAGAGGTGCCTTTGTTTTCCTTTGAGGAAAATGGGCCAGTGGTAAACAACATGGGAACAAGTAATTAATTCGCACAAAAATCATCCCTTCTGAAAATATTTATGCTTAAGAATAATGACTTCCAGTGGCAGAAATCTCAAAAATTGGACTTAATACCCATTTCAAATCCACTGGCAATAGCACAGCAGGTTTCCTGGATGTGGTGAGCCAGGTATTAAACAGTATTAGCAATTTCCTCAAAGTTATTTTTTTTTCCTGAATGACTTTCCCAAAGGACTTGTAGGATGAAGGAAAAAATAGAGGCAAAACACCTAGGGGAAAAATGAATCTTTATTGTTATATATATGGCATTCCATGAAATGCAACTGCCTTTTTTCTTGGAATGGCCAATTGCTTGTATTCCCTAAAAAAATACAGTCTGTCTGGGAACTCTTAGAAAATTCTTTCCCCAAACAACTGGAAAATTCTCTGACCTCAGAGAGTTCCCCAAGATGAATCCAACAACCCAAAGCACTCTAATGTTGTGGCAACATTAAAACTTCCTCAAGAATAAAAACAAATTAACTAGTAGTGTTTGGGGTTTTTTGGAAGTTGGCTTCTCTGGGGATCCTGCCTTTCATAGTGGATCTCTGGGATGTTCAGGTTTCTAAATTATTCACTTTGTGGTGTGTTTTAGTGGGCACAGTTGGATTTGATCAAAGGTTGGACCTGAAGGTTTTTTCCCTAACCCTAACAACTACCTAACCCCGTCATTCTGTAGCAGAAATCGCCTTGCTCTGTGGGCTTTGCAGTTCCACCCTCTCACCCAAACTCAGAAGGACCTACCTACAACTGGGACCAAGATACTGAATGCAGCAGTGCCAGTGGAGTTATCCACAGAATCTTCCATGAAATCCTCTTTCTGCGGATGGTTGGCCACAAGCAGATCCACTTTTTGTGCCTCACTTTCTCTCTTTTAATAATTCAGTCCAGACTCTCCTCATCAAACTGATGAAACTCGTCCAAGCTCTCTCTATAATTATTTTGAGGGGCTTCCTAATTCCCTGCCACTCATTTCATTGCCTGAGTTCTTCTTCCTTCCTTCCTGGTTGATGTTTCTGGAAAGACAAATTGATTTTATCTCCCTTTTTCAGGACCCAGGAGGAGGCAGTAGTTGACAAGGAGCTAATTAGCCCTTCCAAGGTGAATCCAGCAGAGGCAGTGGTGGAGGAGTGAGATGAGAGACTGCTCTGAATGACAGCTTGAAGTGACAAAACAGATGAAGAAGAAGAGGCTTCAGCACTCGCTTGTTGTCCACAAATTGTTCTCCTGTCTAATTCCTCAATATTGCAGTGTTGAGTTCAGAGAGTTACTGTCAATTAAACAATGCCTTGGCGAGGCATTAAATTGCAAATTCTTGCTGATGGCTGCTCCAACCCAACTTTATAGCAGGTGGGAAGAGTTACCTGGGCTCAGCAATCATTAAATATCTCGGGGAACAACACGTGCCCTCTCAAGGCTGAATTTTGAAGAGGGCTGCATCTGTAAAGCAGTCGGAATAAGAGTTATGGGGGATTGTGGGATCTGAACTTGCAGGAAGCCAATAAATGTTTCAAACCCTGTGCCAGTCATAACAAGAGACACAGAGATCTTGGAGAGATGCATTTCTTTACCAGTAACTCTCCTCATCCCTTCAGAACTTTCAGACAGCTGGGTAATAAAATTCAGAGAAAAAAAAAAAAACTGAGAAGGCAAAATCTCCACTTTCTCCCAAAACAATTAATAGAGAAGCATTAAAATTCTTTCATTAATATTGCCAGAATGAAAACTGATTTCTGTTTGAAAGATTTTCACCAGAGCTGTCATCAAGGGGACATGGGGGAATGGCCTTAAATGGAAGCAGAGTGGGTTTAGATTGGATATTGGGAAGGAAATTCTTCCCATGAAGGTGGTGAGGCCCTGGCACAGGTGCTGTGGCCCTGCCACAGCAGAAGCTGCCCCATCCCTGGAAGTGTTTAAGTTCAGGTTGGATGGAGATTGGAGCAACCTGGGATAGTGGGAGGTGTCCCTGCCCATGCCAGAATGCTAGAGCCAGATAGGCTTTAAAGCCAACCTTTCATTCCACCGAGCCCTGAGACTCAGGACAATTAAATCAAGTTTTCTAATGGATCATTAATGCATTACAAGTCCCAGGCAGTCACATTCTGGGCTGAGGCGGCCTCCAATGAGCTCATTTCTTGTCTGAGGTAGGTGGTATGAGAGCCTTGGTGGCATTTACTGCAAAATAATTCACTGTGAATTGTCCTGAGGATTTCTGAGGCTTCTGACAACTTCCTTCCTCTTTCACCTATTAGGTCTTATTTCTGAATTAGTTACTGCCATGAAAAGATCTGCCCATGGCTGTGCCTCCAGGATCTTCTGGAGGCAGGATGTGCTTTTATTCAATCTGAGGTGAACTAACTAAAGGTCATGTCTGGATAATATTTTCTCATGAGCAAGACCACGAGTTCCCTGAATCATCCTGCTTGCCCTTGCGTGTGCTCTTGAGCAATCACCAGCATCCTTCCCCTAATGATAATGAAAAACTTCCCTTCCCAGCATGGAAGCTTTTGGGATCCTCACTTCCAAAACACACCACAGCAAATGAACAAACCAGCCAGCTGAAGGGAGAATTTAATGGAATATCATGATATGAGATGCTTTTAATGCCCAGTCTCTCTGTTGGTCTTCACTGTGGCATTGAAACACAGAACACAGCTTCTAAATAGTTTTGAATCAAAGTCTGACCCCCTCAAAGTGTCATTTTCCCACAGACAAGACCATTGTTTGATCTGCTTGATCTGCTTGATCCATTTCAATCTTCCTCTGACTGTTCTATCCCTTTTCTACAGTCCTGCAGCTTCATCTGCCAGACTGGATTTTCAGATTTGTTTCCCAGCACAAAACAGCAGCTGGGGAAATATTCCTGAGCTTTTCTCAGTCTTCTGGTGGAGAAATGTGGGTGTGTTCAGCCACTGGCACAGACCTGTGTCTGTGGGTTGTGACTATCCATTCATTCTCATTTGGGCCAAAATAAGAGAAGGAGGAGAGTTTTCCAAAATCACAAAGTCATGAAATCACAGGATGGGTCAGGCTGGAAGAGACCACAGTGTGGTCATCTGGTCCAACCTCCCTGTTTCAGCAGGGCCATCCCAGAGCACAGGGCCATCCCAGAACACACAGCACAGGATTGTGTCCAGAGGGTTCTGGAATATCTCCAGGGAGGGAGACTCCACACCCTCTCTGGTCTCTCTTCAGGGCTTGGTCACTGCCCAGGGTAGAAGTTCTGCCTCATGTCCAGGTGGAACTTCCTGGGATCAGTTTCTGCCTGTTCCTGCTGTGCCATTGCTGGGCCCCACAGAGCAGAGCCTGGGCCCTGCTCAGAGCCCTCCCTGCAGACAGGGACAGACAGGAATGGGGTCCCCTCTCAGCTGGGTCTTTTCTTGAGGCTGAACATCCCCAGCTCCCTCAGCCTTTCCTTGGCAGAGATGCTCCAGTCCCAAATCACCTTCACAGCCCTCCAGTGGGGCCAGTCCAGGAGCTCCATGTCCCTCCTGTTCTGAGGAGCCCAGAACTGGACCCAGAACTCCAGATGTGCCTCCCCAGGGCTGAGCAGAGGGACAGGATCACCTCAGTGACCTGCCAGCAATGCTCATGCCAATGCACTCCCAGGATCCCTTTGGGGTTTCCCCAAAAATCCTCATCCTTCTCCCCAGCTGTCCATCACCCTTATCCTTGACCTGTTGCAGTACATTTGTTCTGTGCTGTCATTCCTTGATTATTTCTCTGGCAGGGAAAACGGGGAGTTTTCCACTCAGTTACCAAAAAGAGGAACACGCCATCTTCATCTACACTGATCCTCATTTTCCACAGAGCAATAAAGATGGGGAATAAAGCCCAAAGTGAACACAAATTTAGGCAGTTTGGTCTGCAGGAGGCGAGGGTCACCATCTCATCCCCAGCCTTACAGGTGACCCAGCCCTTTGGGTCCAGCAGAGCTGTTTAATCTCATTCCTGTGGTATCTGCCAAGGAAACACAAACACAGCGATGTCTGGCTGGCCTCCAGCCCTCTTCAGATGACAGGACACATATGGAAGCGAGGGTGACCATGTTGAATGTGGCAGCAGAGCTGCTCTCCTTAATTGCACCATCTGTCCTTGCAGGGCTCACTGCCCTTGCTCACTGAACAGGGTCAATTTTCAAGCTCTGCTTGGGCAGCTCCAGTTAATCTGGTCCAGATACACCTGTGAGACTGACAAGTCTGGGATCACAAACACTGGATGGGTGGACAGCCTGGGAATGACACATCTCCCAGTCTCCTGTGCCCTCTTGTGCATTGTGAGGGGGCAGAAAAGCTCCTTGTTTTAATGGGAAAAACTGTTTGGAGAAGAGAGGCAACTTCAGCAAGCCATGACTGAGATAGCTTGGAACTACCCAGGCCCCAGAGTACATGAGAATCATGGAATCACTGAGGCACAGAGCCACAGAGTCATAGAATCGTGGAATGTTTTGGATTGGAAAATCATCAAGTTCCAAACCCCTACTATGGGCAGGGAACTTTCCACCAGACCAGGTTGCCCAAACCCTCATCCAGCCCGGTCTTGGTCACTTACACACATAAAAAAAGCAAGGTAATATCAGGCCCTAGATGATCCCAACCTTGCAATATTTGTTTCTTCTCTTTGAGGTCTGGGATACACTTGGATTTCTCCCTGTTTTGGGTATCATTATCAATCCCCAGTCCTCACAGTCTGCTTCCTTCTTGAGTACAATATTCCACACAGTGGGTATTTGCAGCTCAGTTTCCAACTTCCCTCAGCAACTATCAATGTGTGCCCTTTATCTGCTGAAGCTGTGGATGCCCCATCCCTGGAAGTGTGCAAGGGCAGTTTGGATGGGGCTTGGAGCAGCCTGGGATAGTGGAAGATGTCCCTGCCCATGGCAGGGGCCTGGAATGAGATGCTTTTTAAGGTCCCTTCCAACCCAAACTATTGTATGAATATATGATTCTGTGAACTCATGTAGAATCAACCAAAAGCCTCTACCAGAAAAACCTTTCAAACCGTTCATGACAGAGAAGATGACAGATTCTGGCAGATGGATGGAGAACAAACGCAAAACTCAACAACACCGATCAGTCCTGAACCACTCTTCCGAACATCAGCTGCAAGCACTGCCGATAAATTCCCTTTCCCATGGATAAGAATGAAGTCTCCTCTTTCATTTTCATACACTTGAAACAGCTCAGACAGAAGCTGAATTCAGCTGCATAATTCTCCTTGTTTCCAATTCACTTTTTGTTCAAGGTCCCCTCAAAGCCAAGCAATTTTGGGGGAAATGTGTTTCAAAAGATGCTTTAATACCCTTCACTACAGACTGCCTTAGGCACACTGTGAATGGAACAACTGAAATGTTCATTTTAAGCTGCAAGCCAGGGAATATTTCCTGGCTGTTCCAAGCTGTTGATGCTAAGGTGACACTTGTCTGTTTTGTTCCAACATGACACTCCTTGACTCTCTTTGGTTTCACCCTCGCATCCTGGCTACTCCCTGAAAATGTCAGGTATTCTCTTTTGTTGAAGATATGTGAGTCAAAATTTGATTAAAGTGCTCATGTTGTTTATGCCCAGTGCTTTGCCAGACTTCATTCCCAAAAATAAAGATTTCCTCTTATAGCTAACAATGATCTTTGATCCTGACCTTAAAGAATGAACCTAAGATTTTTAGACATCCACATATTCAGGCAGCTCCCAGCCAGCTGGTGCTGCTAAAAAACAGATTCATAAATATTTAGATGGGAGATGGAAAAGCTGATAGACTCTGCTGTCCGTTTTGCCAGGCAGTTCAGCTTGTCACAGTCGTCACTTAATCCTAATAGATTTTTGTTACAATTCAGTGTAAACACCTTGAGAAACCCTGATGACTTGCTTGGAGCTCAGCAGGAGAACAGATTGCAGCTTGGATTGGTTTGGGGAGGCATCAGGCTGTTCATTAGCAAAGGGAGATTTTTGAAGAAGCTCCATAATTGGCTGTTTTCATGAAGAATTTGGATTTTATGAGAGCAGAGAATGAGCACAAGCCACCACTGAGTGTTTCCAGCCAGTAGAATATCCCACAGTCTGGGACAGCTCCATTTTTGCTTTAGTGCTGGAACTAAATTTCATCCTCAGTTTCACTGAAGGCCATTCCCCTTGGTGGTGCTCACCTCCATAACTCCTCCTTCCTGGGAGTTTTGGGTGAAAAAATCAAATTTATCCATGAATTATCAGTCTGCAGACTTGAAGTTGGTTTGTCAGAGCCAACTCCAGATGTTTGTAGGATATATTATTAAATCCACAGCTCATAATTAGAATCATGGACTCATCAGGGTTGGTAAAGGTCTCCAAGATCATCGAGTCCAATCTGCAAATAAAAGTCCAACCTTTTGTTGAAGATTTTACTGTCTTCTCCTATTCTGGAAAGGTGAAATTTCCAGAAACATACAAATCCAATTGGATTTTTTGAGAAGATTAAATGGATTTTGACCACTTCAAGTCAGTAGGAGAAAGATAACAACTGATGAGATAGATTTGTGTAGAGAGGAGGAATTGAGGGCTTCCAAAACATGCTACTGGTCCATCTTTTTTTTTTACCCAGTACACAAAACAGATTTGGAAAGAAAAAAAAAAAAAAAAAAAAAAAAAAAAGTGGGTTTTAAGTGGGTTTTGCTTAATTTCGTCACCTCTAAAATCTTATTTAGTCCATGGCTACCAGAATAACCTTTGTGACTTCATTTTTGAATGTTGCTCTTACCCACATGAAGAATTTGGCCAAGGGAACCAAATTTTTGCCCCATTTAAGCCAAGGCTGCTTTGCATCCATTGCTCCATGCAATGCTGGAGACTGGGAGGTGGAGGGAGGAGGAATCTATCACATCTGAATTTTGGAGGACAACACAGCTCAGCCCAAGCTCAAACCCCATTTCTCTCACATCAGCCCAAGATGTTTCCTTCTCCCCCTGTCCTCCTTTTCTCTGCAGGTTTGTGGCTTCATTCCTTGGCGGGGGGGAAAAGAGGACTTGGAGCAAAATAACCACTAAATAAACAGGTTTTTAGCACACCTGCAAATGGAGCAGCTCCAGCTATTGGCAACTGCAATTATTTAATGAAGCAAGGAGCTTCCATTGATTTTGTGACTCCAGATGGAAATTAAAAGGCCTGTTATAATTAGCCCTAAACTCTCCTATTTATTATTGGGCTGAGCTGTGTCTGTTCAGATCTTTTTGGCTGGAAATGATGGTGCAGCTGCACCTTGTGCTCTGTGTGGATAATTCAGGTTCAAACCTACACCAGGGTGGGGTGGAAGAATCATTTATTTTTCCTTTGCCAAATCTCTTACATCAGAAGCACACAGCTCATAGAAGGAATTGGAGAAGAAAAGATTTCAGAGAGATCTTGGAGAAGTTTCCAGTGCCTAAAGCAGCTCAGAATCACCCCAGGCATTGTTGTCTCTTGCCCTTAACAGTGGGAGGGTTCTGGATCTCTTCATCATCCAGACAGGAGATTTTTCTCTTATTCACTGTCAGGAAAATTAATCCACAAACGCCAGAGGTTTATGCCGAAAAAGGAGACAGAGGAGTCCTTTTACTTCACTTCAATAGAGAGGCCATGGGGCATTTCCCCTGGGGTCTCTCAAATTTTGGATGATGCAGTCTTCTATTTATCCAAATTTCCCAGTCTTATTTCCCTCTCTCCCCATCGGCTGAGGTACTTGAGAGTTACAGACTTCCCAGAGTTCCCAATACCTAAAATTCCCCTTTAATATATAACTCCTCTTTTAATTTTTAATTCTCATGGAATTAATGTTTTTTCCCCACTGTTTCTTCATCTCTCAGTAACCAGTTTTATTAATCAGCAAACCTACAGTTTGTTTGTAAGGGAAAATATCTTCTTTTCCATTCATCAATCAATGGAATCCTCCCCATGGTTTCTTTTATCTCTCAGTGCTAGTTTTATCTATCAGCAGACCCACTGCTCATTTGAAAAGACAAGTCTGTCAGTCCTCTCAGCCACCTTTAGGGAGTGCTGGTAAAATCCCAGTGGGATTTAAAAAGGATTTGAGAAGGTGCAGGGGGTAGATCTGAGTTGGTGTGAACCAGATCTGAACCTCAAGGAACAATCAAACTAAAGAAAACATGGGAAAACCTGGAGTGGGATTCATGGAGTGATTATGGGCACAGGAATGATTGAATTTCCAGGCAAAGGCTCTACCTTGATTCTGAATTACGTTTAGAGCTCCCCATCCCAAAATTACAAGCTGGACAAGATGTCTGGAAGTTCCTCATCCAGCCTCCAAGCATTTGTTTAATCAAATATTTAAGATCTCTGAGAAATGAGATTTCACAAGATCCCTGGTGGCCTCTTGCACCGCTGCTTTATCCTGCTAAGAAAAAAATATTCTTTCTGCCCCTCCAGAAAATCAAGCTTGAATTTTTCTATGGCAGAAACTGAGGTTTCTCATATTCTCTGGAGTGTGGAAGGTGGAAGGGTTGGCATTTTAAAACCAGCTTTCTGATGCACAAAGTAAGAGAAACACTGCAAAGTTCTGAGTGTTGTTAATATTTCTCATGCTATTAAGGTCAAGTTTTATCAATCTGTTGTCAGAGAGCTGCAAAGGTAGAAGCCAATCAAGCAGAGAGGATGTGTAAATTGAATTGTGTTCTAGAAACAACAATTAAAAAGGAAAATAATGAAGGTAAAATAGCTGCTTCCCCACATGTGTGAGGTCCTGTGCCCACCAAAGAGAAAGAAGGGTCAAGTGAAAAGAAGAATGAGGTGGGAGGAAATTGTGCCACCTTGACTCAGAAAAACAACACAGTTTGGTGTCAAAAATCATCTTTGGTGATGGGAAGAGGAAGGTGTAGATCTAAGAAATCTTTAGGGCATTCTTATGGGTCATGCAGGCTGATTATCCAGCCCCGAGAAACAGCTGAGCTACAGGAGGTATCAAATAATCAACCAAATCTGAATTATTGATAAACACATTTTTACATCCACCAGCACTGTGACAACACCTTCTTGGGGAAGAAAATTGAAAATCGTGGAGTGCATCACGAAACCAGAGAGAAAGAAGAACAAAGCAATTATGCAGATGCAATTTGGTACTGAACTCTATTTAATCATTGGGGGTTCGGTACATGCATAAAAGCTGAAGAATTCCGACTTTATAATGTGAAATTAGGATGTGATTAATGTGGGGAAAGAGTTATTTTGTAAGATTCCTGTAATTTACACATCCACATTTTCTCAGGGATCTGAACAGAGACACTTTTCTGCACAGCACAGGAATCAACTCAGACATTTGGGAAGTCAGACAATAAAGGGGCTGTTCATCAGGGCCAGACAGAAAAACCAGGATAAATCCTGCTCAGAAAAAAAGCTGGAAATTGGGAAAAAATGTCCTCCTTCTCAAAGGATATCTCCCATCTTTTATTCCTTAGTACATTGTGTTTAGACACCTTTATTTTAGGTCAAAGACTGTCATTGCTTAGCATATCCCACCTTCTTGCTCTCTTTTTTTTTGCCAAAGGTGTGTGACTTTTTTTATTCCAGCTTTAAAAAAAAACTATAATTCAGGACAGCTTGTGAAATAGAAAACATGGTCAGAGAAAAGATAAAGATATATAGATACCTCTTTTCTATTTTATTTTTTTTTTTGTGTTCTACAGAAGGAAAAAAACCCAAAACAACCGTGAAGCTGTTGGGAATAGCTTGGACATATGATGGGAGATTGATCTGAAATTGAAAGAGGAGCCCTTCAGTGATAATCAGGAACATGATTTCTTCAGTGGAGTGAAACGGAGCTTAGCAGATGACTCGATTACAGTTTCTAATTACTTATCAGATGCTGCTCTTCACTCAAGCAAAGGGGAAAAAAAAAAGGGCATAACAAGTTCCAGTGGCTGGAAATTCAAGTCAGCAAAATTAGAACTGAATTCAAGGTGTACATTTTAAATCATGAGGTTAAATCAGCCTTCAGAGCAGACAGGCAGTGGACGTGATAAATTCTCTCATCAATTAGTCTCTTTAGGGGAAGATTATGTATTCCTCTATTAAGAAAAAAAAGGAAAGAATAAAAAAAAGTTTTCTCTGCAGTTTAAGAGAAATTAATGGGAGAGTTTGTGGATATTGCTAAGACAAAATTTTGTGCTCTGAGCTGTGTAGGCCAGATGAGGTTCTCAGAAGGGCTTTGCAAGGTTTGAAATGAAACTTGGGTTGGTTTTCTCTCCCACTGTCCAAAGGAAGTTCCTTTTTAACAACATCCAGCCCTCAGCAGTAGCCATTAATCTGTTAATTTGTTAAAGCTGCTGAAAAGCCACCAGGCTATGGATGTGCACTTGGGTTGTGCCATTTTAGGACCATTTTAGGTGGTTTCCATGTGCACATCGATTAGAAAAGAGGACCACAAGAGAAATATTCTGGGACCTGCCAACTCCCAGACCCCAGAGCAAAGATGAGGGATGTGCTCCACAGGTGAAGTGCACCTGGAGCCTCCTACAGAAGGATCTCCTCAAGGTTTTACCTCCTTTTAATGAGCTTCAGCCCCCAAAAGACAGCAAATTCTGGCTGGTTTTGCACAAACTGGGAGACCTCCAAGAACTGGGGGTACATTAAATACACAAACTCCGATTTCCTCTCTGATGCTCATGTTTTGTTGACATTGGTGGGTGTTAGCAAAGACACTCACTGCCCAGTGGGTGCTGGAATGATCCTAAAAGCAAGAAAAAGGAGATCAGGGCATAAGAAGGAATGAATGGATGTGGATGAATCTCTGCCAGGAAGTTCCATAGGAAAACAAAACAAAACAAAACAAAACAAAGAAAAAAAAAAAAAAAAAAAAAGGAGCAGCTCTCTTCTTGATTAACCAGCCTCTGTTGTCTTCATAAACCACTTTGTGCTGCCATATCTGAGTCTCAGAAATCCAGAGAAGTATTTGTACACTTAATTCCCGTTTAAGGAGCTAAATCCCTTTTGAAATCCTTTGTCTTGTAAATACTTCTGTGGTTCTGAGCCTCGTGGCTCTAATCTAAGAGGGGCTAAAATAAGAAATACACAATCCTTGCTGTTGTGTCAGGTGAGATTAAAGGGAAATACTGAAAGGGATTTTGGAAAAATCACCATGGGACTTTCATTGCCTCATGAGAGGAGACAGAACCTCATAAAATCAGGAATAACCTGCTCTAGTTGAAGATGTCCCTGCCCATGGAAGAGGGATTGGAACTGAATCATCTTTTAACCCAAACTATGCTGTGATTCCATGATCCTATGAATCCATGATTTCCTGCATTTTGGCATAGAGGATTTAGGATTGTCTATTCTGACAGGGGTGGCAGCAGCTGGAAAGGTGGATTACATGATTTAATGTCAATTTTTTTTCTCCCCCTGATGCAGAATAGGCTTTAAACCATCCATCTCCCACAGCATCACGGAACCAAGAAAGTGAATTTTTCTCTGTTTTTTTCTTTATTCTGTGCCCACCCAGACCTCTTCAAAGGCAAGAACTAAAATTGGATGAGTAGGAAAACATCACAAATCCCTGAATCAAAGGGAATATTGCACCCAACCAGGCTGCAATCCCTGATACATTTCAGTTTTCCCAGCCTGTCTCTCTTTCAGCTCTGTGGTTGGACCTCACTTCTGGTCCCATGTTTTTACAGAACTTTGCCCAACAGGAATCTTGCCTGAGGTAGACCTGAGGCCAACCAGTAGGAAATAAGGAGTGTAAATCTGTCTTTTTTCCATATTAATCATTCCTGTGCCTACCACATCTCCCTCAGAACAGCACAGCTCATTACAGGGAGACAAATGCTAACAGAAAATGATAATGAGTGTCAGACCTCCAGAAATGTGAGATTCCGGCCTGAGGAGAAATGAATGTGATTCACAAACTTGATCTGATCCCAGGAAGTGGGAGAACATTTCTCCCCACCTTCACATCCCTGTGGTGCTCAGCGATTTTACATAGACTTTCAAAACCCTGTTAATTTGTGCAATTTGGTTGGGGGAAATCTGAGTTTGTCTGATTTTGTTAATATTTTGATACTTTCCATGAAAAATAGCAGAAGAGGATCTAATTAAACCAACACATTTTAACCTCATTTCATTGGGGCTGCTGTAATGTTGAGCTCACTAATTTGCAAAACTAATGAGTGCAGTCTGACCCAGAGTTTGTTTTTACAGTGTCAATTTACCCAGGAAGTCTGGAAAGCTGAGATTTTTTACTTTTCCCTTTTTTTTTTTTTTTTCAAGTATTTGATTTGGGTGTGCTGAGCTGAAGCCCCAATTAAAATCTTGCAATGCAAAAAGATCTCAGAATTCTGCAAAAGTATAGTGAAGTTTCAACCCTTTTTTTCTCCTTTTCCTCAAAGATGTTTTGTGAGATATAAGCCAAGTCCTTGCTTTGTAAGTTGTTGATCAAGAGAAGAAGAAAGAGGAAGAAAGTGAACAAATCCCTGTAAAAAGGAAGTGAAACTAAAGGGGACAAACCATAGACAAACTTTGTGATTTTGTTTTCCTTGTGAGTCATGACGAAACCCATCTCCCACTAAACCAGAGCTGACTTCACTTTTGTCTCTGGTCAAGATAACACTGAAATGTTTTCCAGCAGTCTTTTATTTGCAATGATTTTTAATGAATTTCAGTTGGATTTTTTTTCCTTTGCTTCATTCAGATGTTCCCTTTCCATTTTAGTTGTACATTATATTAATCACATCACAGTGTACAGATTATAAGGATGGAATATTTCTTTTAGGCCTTTAATGCATTTCTGAATTAAGTTTTCAAGGCCTGGCCCAATTACGGAAGAAAATAATACATTGATATAAATTTTGAGAGGTAGAAACACTTCACCTTTCATCAAACAGTGAATGGGAGTAAGAAGAAAAATATTCTTTCAAATGCATTTTGTTTTGTGCAGCTTAAATCTCAACCACTCCTCTGAGTCAGAGGAGAGAAATCCACTTTCTAGGGTTATTTCTGTATCTAATTTAAGACAAATCATTCACAAGGAAGCTCTCCTGCCATCCAAAGGAGATGAAGCCCTTTCCAAAATCTGCTGATGAGCAAATTCCAGGCAAATCTCTCTGGAGCTGCTCCAGCTGGGTCCACAAGTGGTGAAAGTGGACACCAGACCTGTCGTCTTCCCTCGCAAGTGAAGGCACAAGTTTGGGTTCTATAAATGAACTCCCATGCACAGGTGTCTTGGGCTGCAATGTGTAACCAAAAGGGTTTATTCCATTTCTCATCTGCTGAAATTGGTTGGGGAGGTGTTTTCTTTATCTCCTATAACTCCAGGGGAAAGGGGCAGGTGCCTTCTGGTAATGGGCCAGCTGTTATAACAGGGTGGGAGATTGTTCCTTATCTCTTCCAGGACCCATCCACCCTCTGGGGGATATCTGCTGTTCATGGGCCATCGAGGCTCACTGCATGGCTGATACAATTACATCATCCCATTGAGAGATGCTCCACCCAGGGGGAGGAGCCAAGTATTCCTACCCAGATAAAACCTGAGAGTCAGAACACCAGCACAGCCTGTTTGCACTGGATTCACAGAGGAAAACTGGACCTATCTTGCCATTACTGGACCCTTTCTACAGGATCATCTTGGCTCCTCACTCCAGGAGGGTTTATTTTGACTGTTTCCAACACCTTGACCAACAGGGTATCAGATCGTATTTCTGACTCTGTCAGGGTTTCTAGGATTTTTGTTTGTTTTCTTGCTTGGGTTTTTGGGTTTTTTTTTTAGGGGTGGTGGGGGGGGTTAGGGTTGGGGTTTTTTTGGGGGGGAGTGGGTTTTGTACTACTACATTTGTATTTTTAATATTCCTAGTAAAGAACTGTCGTTCCTATTCCTATACCTTTACCTGAAAGCCCTTAATTGCAAAATTATAATAATTTGGAGTGAGGGGGTTTACATTCTTCATTCCAAGAGGAGCTCCAGCTTTCCCTAGGAGATAAAAGTCTTTCCAAACCAAGACAACAAGGAAAGGCATTTCTTCTGGAAATCTCTGAGGCAGGATGAGGTACTGACAGGAGACCAATATCAAGTCATATTCATTTCCAAAAAAAAAAAAAAAAAGTGCTGATTTCAAACAGCTTCCCTTTAATCCTCTTCTCTGCTCTTCAAATGGAGGGAGCTGAGAGAGGTGACTCTGAATGTTTGGCAGCAGAATAGGAAGTTCCTGTCCTCTTCAAGGAACCTGAGCATTTGGGAATCACAGGATTTCATCCCATGGCAGCTCAGGGAAACAACTGCAGGCTGTTGTGACAAAAAACATCACAAGACACAGGAAAGTGGAGCTGGAAGGAAAGTCGTGGGTCCATGTGTGTAAAATCACAGCAAAAATGTTCCATCAGTGGCAATGTTACACACAAGGATATCAAGGGCTACTAATTTGTCCCAGACATAAATATATTCAAGAAAGCTAAATAAAACCTCTCTGGCAGTAATTAAACTTTGACCTGATTCTCAGGGATGAATTTTAATTGCAACACACTGCATAGCTTTGATTTAATTTCCTTCTGTTGGATGCAATTGCATTTAAGCAAATCACATCCCATCGATTGGTGGTTGGTTGGAGCAAATACTATTTATTTCCTCTGCAGCAAATTATTTTTAATGGAATTCCTGGAATTGCATTTAAGTGTGTTGCAGTTAGTCGAAATAGATTGAATTAGGGCACGTTGAATGAAAAACCACTGAAAACAGGCCGGAATTAAGTTGCATCAAATTTTGTTAAATTTAATGGGACAGTGAATTGCATTTCCACTGAAGCAAGGACAGGGAGGCAAGGAGAACAAAATGAAGGTTGAACAGAAGTCATCAGAGAAGGGAAGAAGCTGGAAACAACTGGAATAAGGGGCTGAAGGCAACAGCAGTGCTGGAATATATTAGACATAACACAGCACTAAACCCATCTAAATACTTCTCTGGTAATTCAAGATCATCCATTTCCAAACCTCTGTCATGGTCAGGACCATCTTCCACTGACCAAACGCTGCTTGCTCCAAACCCCAGTCTGGCCTTGAGCACTTCCAGGGGTATCCACAGATTCTCTGGGCAACATTTTCCACCCTCACAGCAAAGAATTTCTTCCTGCTATCCAATCTACCTGGAAATTTCAGAGGGCAGGAGTTGATGAACAGGTTAGTCTGTGCCTTCTGATCTTTATTTCTCCTGACAAGAGCTTCAGTGACATCTCAGCCAGGAGAAGAAGATGATCTGAAAGCACAGTAATTGCAGATGGAAACCGAGGATTGAGATGTCAATGGATTTGCATGTCAGCTTGATGCTCCACAGCCTGCAGGAGGATGAGGCAGGGCAGAGAAGGTTGCAAGGAAGCATGGAATGTTTCCTTCCTTCCTTCCTTCCTTCCTTCCTTCCTTCCTTCCTTCCTTCCTTCCTTCCTTCCTTCCTTCCTGAAGAAGGGAGGCATGGGGCAAAGGTCTTATTTGGTTTTGGTTGGTAATAAAATTAATTTCCCCAAGTGGGGCTTTTGCCCATCATGGAATTGCTGAGTTATCTCTCCCTGTCCTTTAACTTGACCCACAAGGCTTTTGTTATATTTTTCCCAGGGAGCGACTGGAAGATGTAATGGTTAAAAAATGGACTGAAAAGTGTTAGAGAGCAGGAAGATCCTTACCATAGAGAGCAGGAACCTCTGCTCTGGTGCCTGGAGCACCTCCCTCCTTCCTTCTCCATCCCTTGGTGTCTGCCGGGCTGACTCTCTGACTCTTCTTTTAGCCAACACTCCTGCAGGTCTTTTTTCCCCTTTTAAAATTTGTTATACCAGAGGTGTTCCTGCCATTCCTGATGAGATCGACCTTGGCCAGCTGCAGATCCATCCTGGAGCCAACAGTCATTGTTTTTGTTGGGCGTTGGGAAAGCTTCTGTCAGGTCCTCACATAAACCCTCCTAGAAGCTGTTCACTACCAAAAATTTGCCATGCAAACCCAATTTCTCTGGTAGGTCAGAAGGTATCAGCTACAGGGACACCATGAGCTACCCTCTGTACAAATCAGAACATTTCAAAACTTCAGGAGGGTTTTTTTTTTCCCTTTAATTGTTGTTTGCTCTTGTTAAACTTTTTCACTGCTGCTTTCTTCCTGTTCATCCAATTAATTGTTTGGAAGAGAAACCTGCTCTTATCCAGCCCCGTGGCAGAGGGTTAGTAATAAATGATCCTGAAGGCCCCTTCCAATCCAAATTATTCCACGATTCAATGGAAAAAAAAAAACCAATCTGAATTTCTTTTAGCTCAGTCTGAGCTGTGTGATTATTAAACAGGAATATTTAGTGCTTGTTTGTGGATTTATTCAGTAACAACTTTGGGGTTTTTTTAATAAATGGCACCCCCTCCTTCTCTGCCTTTTTCTCTCACTGTGGCAGCATTTCTGCTTAAGCCCAGCCAGCTCTGCCAAGCTGCAGATCACAAAGAGAGGAAAAAGTCCAGCCAGTGTCTGCTGTCAGCAAAGGCTGATCCCCCCCTCCTTGCCACAACCATCACTCGTTGCCTTCTCCGTGTTTAATTCTCCCATTTTGCACACTGTGCCAATTTGGGAGTGCTCTAAATGTCAGCGTAATAGAACAGCAACAGTTCATGTCATCATTAACTGGGAGGCTTGAGGGAATAGGAATCAGAGAGCAGCAATTCATTAGTGAAGCTTCTTTATTTCTTGCTGGTAAACAGGGTTTGTCTCCGTGCAGCTCTGAAGACAGCAGCCCTTGTAAAGGTGCTCCTTTTACCCTAAAAATGAGGAAATATGGGATAAGAGCACTCTGCCTTCCCTGGGCCTTGCAGAGGCTGAGTCTGTGAGTAGTTCCCACTGACTGTTTCTCCAGAAGCCCCAAAATTAATGGAATCATGGAATGGTTTGTGTTGGATCTTAAAGAACATCTGGTTCCACCCCTGCCATGGCACTTTCCACTATCCCAGGTTCCTCCAAGCCCTGCCCAACCTGGTCTGGGACATTTCCAGGGATGGGGCAGCCACAGAATCCCTGCACAACCTCTGCCAGGGCCTCACCACCCTCACAGGGAAGAATTCTTTCCCAACATCCAACCTAAATGAAGTATCAGATAAACAGCTAAATTTTTCCTCAAATTTAGCCTTAGACACCAAAATATTTACCTACTTTTATTTTTTAATAATTTATAGCCATAGAAAATTTTATAATTTATATCCAAAGAGGTGGTTATGGCTAGTCAGGAAGAGGAATTGTTTATCTGCAGCTTTCCTTATAGAAAAACGACTTCAGACATACCCCAAAGCTGTTTTTTATGCAGAAATCTCAGCAGGAGAACAACAGCCATGCCAGCTTTGGAGTCAAATCCCAGTGGAATGAACAGGCAGATAACCAGATGGCAGGAACTAATTTTGTTTAAATAATTAGGGAAATTAATAGGTAAGTTGTTAGAATAAAAGCATCAGAGGACATGGATGCCTGCATGGATGGACAGGAATGAGAGATGTGTCTAAAATAAGAAAGATGTCACCCTTTTTCTGGCCCAGGAGACTCCAAGTCACATAAATGTTTTTTTGGGATTTTTTTCCAGCGTGCCACAGCTTCTGCTTCATTTCATATGAATTCTGCCTGTGGTGCCATCCTGGACTCACGCAGCAAAGGTTCTTGGCTGACATTTTATGAGATGAAATAAGGAAATACCTAAAATAGTTCTTTTTTTTTTTTTTTTCTAGTTCAAAAAGAATTAGTTTGCATAACTGCAGAAGCACAAGGAATAAATGAGTTTCTCTGTGTATATGTACTGCACTTTGCACAAGCTTTGCTTTTCCAGCCCTCTAGTGGAAAGGGAGAGGTATAAGGAAAGAATTTTTAGGATTATCATCCTGGTGGAAATACTGATTCACAGAGAATTATTAAGGGTAGGAAAGACCTCCAAGATCACAGTTTATCAGAGCATGGTGCAGTTTTTCCCACTTCTCTTCCAGAAAGCCTCACGAAGATGTCTTGGCTTTTTGTGACAGTGGATTCATGGAATCATCGAGGATGGCAAAGACCTCCAGGATCATCAAGTCCAAACTTCGACCAAACACCACTGTGCTCATAAAACCATATTGTGAAGTGGTTTTTTAACTTCCAGAGGTGGTGATTCCACCGCTCCTCTGGCCAGTATATTCCAATAGTCAACCACTTCTTCAGGGCAGAAATTTTTCCCAATATCTGTAGGAGTGCATTTCCCACACCCACCAAGTGTTTTCCATATAGGGAAAAGTTTAAGACTCATCCCTTGCATTTCTTATAAGGAAAAGAACCCAGAAACTTCGATACTCTTCTGACAGTGATGGGTTCAGTGCCAAGGGAGAAGCATCTATTGAACCTTTTCACTGTTCTTCAATCCTGTATCTCTCCCTTTTGGCAGCAAACCAAATTGTCCCTCCTAAAACATTCAGTATTTAGGAAGGAGCCCAAAGTAAGGAAATAACTTTTTGGAGTTTTTCTAGCAGGGTGTCAGAGGTTTTCTCAGGCACTTGTGTGTGGCTTATCTTTTGTCTTCTGTAACATTTGTTATTTTGTTATTTTTCATTTATTAAACCTTTTGCTTTACAAAACACCCCTGAAGAGCAGTCTCACTGAAATTATTTTAAGCCAATCTGCAAGGGCTGGACCCTCAGAGATTGATACATTCACACCTGGTTTATAAATCTGGCCCAATGTTAACCTGTATCAAATATTCAGCCTGGACCTCCCCTGGCACAGCTTGAGGCCATTTCCCCTCACATGTGTCTTGTGAATCCATGTGCCTGCCAAGGTGAGGCAGCTATATCCATGGAAAAGGCCGCAGGATTTGGGATTAAACAAAATTTCCAGTGAAGTTTCCTACAGACCTCTGCTAGCAGGGAGCAGCACCATGTAAAATGTGTTTGAGGTTTAATCTCCTTAGAAGTTATACCAGGGGCTAAAGCAATAATTAGAATATAAATATCTTTTATAGAGGCTACAAAGTATTGGTGGGAGGGGAGGGGGGGGGGTGTAATATGTAAAAATTGAGTTAGTGGTGTTGGGGAAAGTGAAGAATTGGTTATGTGAAGCAGAGGAAACACGGAAAGAATGAAAATGAAAGGACTCTCTCTGCTCCTGAGTTAATAGTGCTGATGGATGAAATGCCACTGGCTGAGCACATCCCATCTTGTTATGCCTCTGCTCTGAGGCAAACGGAGCTTGAACAGCCTCCCTCCCCCAGAGAGCAAATAAAAGAGATTTAATTCAAACAAAAGCTGCTGAGGACAAACAAGGGGAAGAGATACAGTGGGAAATGGGCAAGGAAGAATGAAAGGAGATAGACAGGCAGTGCTAAATGAACAAATAACACACTGGCAGTGGGATACTCGTGCAGGGCTGAATTACCAAGAGAACAGGAAAGGAGCAATCTCTGGAGGGGAATGGCAGCTGAGAATTGACTGCTGGCAGGCCACAAAATCATGGAATCATTGAGTCATTAAGGCTGGGAAAGGCCTAGAAGGTCATCAAGCCTTCAACCAGACACCACCATGCCCAACAAACCACATCACGAAATGCCACATCAGCTCGTTGTGTGAACACTTCCAGGGACAGTGACTCCACCACTTCCCTGGGCAGCCTGTTCCCGATGGAACTGTCCCCAGGCCATCTTGATTCCATTCCACCGCTGGGAGGAGATCAGAAGCATCCACTGAACCCATCAGCACCTCCCTCCTCTCTGGTTTCTCTCACTTTTTCCTAACCCTGGGCTGCGGGTGATGGCACGAGGCAGAAGCCAGGGGATGTTTGGTGGCTTTGTGTTCAGGGAATGTAGTCAGGAATCTTTTCTGGTCTCAAACAGTCCCTGATTAGCCCTGAAGCCTAGAGAAATCCATTATGTTTGGGTTCAATCCACCTCACCATCTTTCCTCCTTTTATTGTTCTCTGGCAGCACATGAATAGCCTGACACAGCCCGGGTATCAGAAAATTGAGTTTGCATATTAGTTTTGCTTATAAACCACAAAAAAAAGGCCCATCTGTTCAGAATGTGCTTTTCCCTGCTTTTATCTTATCACTCTGTTTTTTTGAGAAGCACAATTCACTTTGCGCACAAGCCCAAGATTTTTTGTCTTGGAGCAGTTTTGCAGATAAGCAAGGAGAAGTGTATGAAAAAACCCAAATAATTCACAACTTATTCAAGCCTGAGAGGGAAAAAGAGAGAGCAAGGGGATGATGCCAGAGCTTCAGCAGTAATTCACAGAGTCAGAACTCAGTGAAGGATGGCTGTCTGTGGGTGACAGCAGTGGCACAGCACTTTTCCACACCAACCAGCCCAGGTGATGCTGTCTCCTGCGTCTCCTTTTGGGAAATTAAAACCTTTTTGAAGGCGTGGCCATGCAAATAGGTGTGGACCCATTCACTGAAAAGCTGAAGGGATTGAAGTGCATTTAGCAAAACTTGGGGCAGTGACAGATGCAGAGTGAGGTCACTCCTGCAGCCTGAGAGGAAAAAAAAACCTTTTGAAAAACAGAACAAAATCTTTGCTCTCATTCTTGGTGAAAAAAATGTGAATAACTCTAATGAAAATAAAGAATTTATTTATACTGTTATAAGGCCTATGAGAAACTGCATCCAGACCTCCCTTTCCTCCCAGGCTATTCCTTTCTTGTTGAGTGAGATGTTAGGAAAAAAATTCTCCACCAAAGGTGTTGTCAGGCATTTAAATAGACACCCAGGAAAGTGTGGGGCTGCCATCCCTGTTTTTTTTAAAAAAAATAATTGTGTGGACATGGTATTTGAGGACATGGTGAATGTGGTGTGGGGCTGGGTTCAGTGAGCCTGGTTTGATTTTTTTGCCCCTTCAAATCCAGCCTGAAACTTTTTCCATGATCTCTGCTAACACTTGCACAAAAACTATTTTTCCCCTCTTTGGGACAGGTGTGTCTTCCCTCTGTGAAACTCTCGGGGAATTAAAACCCCAGGGCACTCTGAGGCAGCAGAACCCACCAGGTCTGTTTTCCTCCTGGACAGATCCATCTGGGCAGGCTGGAAACAGCAATCACCAGGCACCAGTGATCAAACACTGCTCTGTCCCAGCCTAAGGAGGGGGAAAGACATTTTGATATCAGCTCAGAGCGACCCTGCAGATCCCAGAGGGATTGTTTTTTGTGTCCATGTTTGTGGGAGTTATTTTTTAATTTCTTTTTTTTAATTTTTTTTCTTTACCCTGTTAATTCCACACCTCCCCTCCCCCCCCCCCCCCCATCAGACTCTGTTTCCTATTTTTCTCTTCACGTTTTACGTGCTTTCTTCAGTTTTAATATGAACCATCTCCCTCTGGAATTCTTGTCCCTTCCCACCATATCTTGCCTTTAAATAAGATGCTGAATTTTTTCACTTCTGTGCCACAGTTTAATTCCAACCTCAGGCCTCACAATCGTAGCCCTTGGTTTAAAGATGAAAGTTTTCCCAGAGTTAGGGCAGCAGTTTGTTCACAGCCTGTGTTCCCAGGACAGGGATTGGGGAAAACAGCTCTCTGCAGGATAGAAAACTCAGGCTGACACTCCAGGAGGACTCTCCAAGAGTTAATTTAGGGAAACACCTGGGTGTTTTCTCCCTTTTCTTTCCAGCAGTCCTGCCCAGGCCAAGATTGCGTTCAATGCCCTCAGCGAGGCTGCCCATTTTCATCCAGAAGGGAGAAAGAAGATTTGAGAAGGAAGAAAGAGAAATTGGGGTCCTCACGGCACTTTTGGTTGATGTCTCATCTCAGAAAAGACTTAAAGGAACTTTAAGAAAGGAAAAAAAATCGTGTACTTCTTTCTTCACCCCCTCCTGTATCTGTGATGGGATAAACTGGACAACAGGAAAGGAAAATGACTTGCTGACTTGTCATAGAGATTATGATGGAAATTCTGGAAATTATTTGGATGGATAATGGTTGGGAATGTGAAATTTGGAAGCAAAAGAAGTAGCAAAGGTTGAGAGAAGGATGGCAATTGTTGGCAACCTGAGGATTTCCAGCTCATTTTGATCCTAGCCCTAAACTCGTGGTTGTTAGGGAAACCCAGGTCAAGAGATAAAAGAGGTAGAGAAGGGAATCAGGGAAAAGCAAAAACTCAGGGGTTGAGATAAGAAAGGTTTAATAATTGAAGCAAAGAAAAAGATAATAATACTGGTGGTAATAATAGTGATAATAGTGATAATAATGATAATGATGAGGATGATGATAATGATAATAATAATAATGGAAGAGAGAGAGAGAGAGAAAGAAAACTCAAGAGCAGCCAGTGATGCACAATATAGTTTCTCACCACCAGCTGACCAATGCCCAGCCAATACCAGGTGTGAGTCGCTCCACCTTCAGACCCTGTTTATATCTCCAAAACATTTAGGCATTTCTGAAGGTTTAAGAAAACTGATGAAAACACAAACTGAATGCCCATTTTGTGAACTGGCTGCAAACTCTGAGCACGGTGCAAGTTCTTCACTATGGCTTGGTCGATCCCTGTTATTTAGGAGTTATTCTGGAATATTTCTCTGATGAGGAGACACTGTGGGAGAGGGAAGGGAAGGGAAGGGAAGGGAAGGGAAGGGAAGGGAAGGGAAGGGAAGGGAAGGGAAGGGAAGGGAAGGGAAGGGAAGGGAAGGGAAGGGAAGGGAAGGGAAGGGAAGGGAAGGGAAGGGAAGGGAAGGGAAGGGAAGGGAAGGGAAGGGAAGGGAAGGGAAGGGAAGGGAAGGGAAGGGAAGGGAAGGGAAGGGAAGGGAAGGGATTTCATCAGTCGACATAAATACTTCAAGGTGGATATCAAGAAGATGACACCTTTCCAGAGGTGCCCAACATCAGGACAAGGAGCAATAAACTAAAACACAGCAAATTCCATCTCAACCTGAGGAAGAACTACTTTCATGGAGGGTGGCACAGCCCTAGAACAGCTGCCTAGGGAAGGTGTGGAGTCTCCCTCTCCGGAGATGTTCCAAACCCACCTGGTCACATTCCTGCTCCAGGTGACCCTGCCCTGGCAGGGGGTTGGACTTGATACTCTCCAGAGGTGCCTTCCAACCCTAATTCTATGATTCTGTGGCACTGTTGCTTTCCTCTTTATCTTGAGGCATTATCTGCTCTTTCCTGAGCACCCAAGGATGCTGGGGTTTGTTCTCCCAGCGTTGAGAAGGATTTCAGGCAAAAAATCAGGACTCAGACAGGTGCTTGGTTACACAGAGTATCTTTCAGAGAGCTAAAAAGTGGAACCAGGTCTACAAACCCCAGAGCATTTGAGATGCATTGAAGTTGATTTTAAATTCATTAACTCGAGTATCAGTGTATTAACTGAGCCAGGATGGAATGAAGCATGAGCTAATTTATCCTTCTTGTGGGATTTTGCAGCTCCTGTTCGCTTTGTGCTGCATGGCTGGGTTTGAGTTAGCTCTGATATCTTTGTGCTCCGTGACAAAGCTGCAGCTTTTATCTATTGCTCCACCCAGGGTTCGTCTGCCTCTTTCACCAAATCCCAGTCATTTTTGTTGGAAAATACTTCCAGCATTATTGAGTCCAACCTATGATCACCCTGTTGTCACCCCAACCAGAGCACTGAGGGCCACACCCAGTCATTCCTTGCATATCTCCAGGGATGAGGACCCCACCACCTCCCTGGGCAGCCTTTTCCAAGCCTTGACAACCCTTTCCATGAAGAAATTCTTCCTGATGTCCAACCTGAATCTCCCCCAGTGCAACTAGAGGCTGTTTTCTCTTGTTCTGTCCCTTGTTCCCAGGGAGAAAAGGTCAGCCCCACCTGGCTTCACCCTCCTGTCAGGTGATAGTAAAGAGCAATATGGTCTCCCCTGAGCCTCCTTTTCTCCAGGATAAGCTCCCCTCAGCTCCCTTAGCTGCTCCTCATGGGACTCACTCTCTAGAACCTTCACCTCCAGCCTTGTTGCCCTTCTCTGGACACTCTCCAGCACCTCAACAACTTTCTTGAAATGAGGGGTCCAGATCTAAAAACAGAACTCAAGGTGCAGCCTTTGTGTTGGGTCTGGCTGGGATGGAGTTAATTTTCCTTACAGCACATCTGCTCAGAAAAAAACCCCAAAAAACCCAACAACAACAACAACAACAACAACAAAAAAAAAACCAAAAAAAACCAAAAAACAAACAAACAAACAAACAAAAAAAAACCCCAAAAAAACTAAACAACAACAACAAACCCCTAAGACAAAAAGGACAAGGAAAGGGTAATGTTCATTATTTTCATTATTTATAATGTTTGTCTTGTGGTACAACTACTACAAGTTTGGAAACCCCACTTCCCAGATTTGTTATTGAATTAGGATGGAGGATTCTGCCCAACTGACAACACTGAATAAGCCTCAGAGGGCACATGAATCCATAACTGGAAAATAATCTGAGATCCAGAAGTGAGTGACATCATATAAATCGTTAACTACGAGTGTTTGTTCAAAATACATAGACAAGCCAGAAATTTTTAAAAGATCAGTATTAAATCAAGGTGAGCCTATCCTGAATTCCCACTTAGGGATACCAAATTGGATCTAAACCCTGCCAAAGCCAGTGGGAATCTCCTCAGAGAGGTTTGGATTCCATTCATTCAACAGTTTGCAGAAGAAACTTAGAGAAAGAGTTTTCGAGGAAGGAGGGAAAGTGTTAAGTACTTTGTTCAGCCTCGGGTCAGAGATTTCAGGTTTAGCAAGAATTATTGGTTTGTTTTCCTTTGGTCCTTTGAGAACTGTCTCTCTGACTTAGGATGTAGAGTCAGTGAATCCTTAATTTGGAAGAGACCTTGAAGATCAAGTCTAACTTTCAACCAAATACCACCATTCCCACTAAAACTTATTCCCAGTGCCAAGTCTACTAATTTTTAAAATGTTTTCGGGAATGGTGACTCCACCCTCTCCCTGGGGATGCACATATTTGTATATATGTATAATTTATGCACACAATCATGTACATAATGTCTGATTTTACAGTCACAAACCATTTCTTTTAGTTCCTTTTTCTGGGGGAGGGGGGTGGGTCATTGCATCTCAATGGCATCAAACTAAAGGGAAACCATCATCTCCCCGTGGAAGCTGCTCAAACATCTCATTATTTTGTCTGTCATGCGAGAAGAAATGTGCATTTTGAGTTTGTGTGCATCTATTTTGCCTCTTTTAAGCCCCATTCTGATCTCATCACAACTCCAGCTTGGTCAAGAGAGATGTGCCAGTGGAAGTGAGAGGAGGATTTTCCTGTACCCAGTGAAATGTATTCCCACCCCCGAGCTTGTTTTGACTTTACTCCTGGAAGCCCCAGGATACACAGCGGATGTGTAAACATTTACATTTCATAAATCAGTCAGGGAAAGCCACTTAAAGCTCTGTCTTTACGCAAAGTGCATCTTCTTATTAAGTCAAAACATATTATGCAATGACTCTAATGTGCCTCAGGTGCACTTTAAAATGTATATATCTGTTTTCATCCCATGCTCCCGTTATTTATTGCGTGTCGCAATCGCCGTTCCGTCCCTGCCATGGGTGCCTGATGTATTTTGATATAATTTATAAACAGCTAATAAAACTCAAATGTTTATAGAGCCTGCCTGGGAGGAATCTGAGGTCTAACAACTCCTCTCAGTCAGCTGGCTGGCAGGAGAAGACAAACAGTGCACTGTGATGAGTCATTAAGAAGCAATTTTGCATAGATGTGGCTTGATTATATAAGCACAAATAATTCCAGCTGTATTTCCAGCATTTCTGCTTAGGCCAATGGAGAGAGCAGCAACAAAGAACAGCTATTTCTATATCATAGGAGCAAAGTGGTCAGCTCCTCACTGCACAGCATCTTTTGTCTTCTCAGATTCTGATTTTCACTCAAAACTCAGCCCTTGGAGCATGAGTGTTCCCTAAAAAAATTCCTTAAACTGTTGACAAAAGGCATTTCGGTCTTCTCAAGAAGACAAAACAGCAAATGGAAATGCAGTGCTCTGTGCTGTGTGAGCTGTCCATAGCACCAGTCCAGTGATGAGCTGGATAACAGGAATAATTAGGTTGAATATTACAAGAAAATTCTGCACTGGAAGAGTGGTCAAGCATTGGAACAGGCTGCCCAGGGAAGTTCTGGGGTCACCATTTTTGGAACTGTTCAAAAAATGAGTAGAAATGACATTTCACAATGTGGCTCAGTGGGCATGGATGACCTCGGAGGTTCTTTTCCAACTTTAGTGAATGACTTTGTGATCCTGGGTTTGTCACTGGCCTGGCACTGGCAGCTCAGTCCCACCAGGCTGGAGCTGCACTCACAGTGACCAAACCTCCCACCCTGGCACATCCACGCCGTGGGTGAAGATCTGATGTCAGCAACACCCTTGAAACACATTTCTCAGGGCCTGAGGTGGTTCTGTCAGCTTGTTCAGGCTTATCTGGCTGATTTGTGAGCTGTTTAATCACAGTCTGCCTAGAACAGAGGCAGGAGTAGATGGAGGCAGGCGTGGACGTTTGCCACAGATACTGAAGTGCCCTGGTCTCCTGGACAGTGGACTGGGGAGAGGAATTTTTTCTTCTCCCCCGAGATGATCTGATTTCTAAATCCAAGGGCTGACTTGACACTTTTCCCTCTCAAGACAGAAGTCTGCAGCATACAACATTGAATTGTAGAGGGATTTCACCCAGCAGGAATTTCCTCCATCATCTTGAGTTTTCCACTTGCCACCAGTTTTGCTCTTCTCTCCCCCTGGCTTTTAGCCACCCAGAGAAGAAGACATTCACCCTTCACTGCTCAGGGAGGAAGTGTTTGGCAGAGAGGCTCTGTAAAAACCCTACCAGTCCTCCTGGACAAGTTATTGTTGGGAATTAGCTGAGCCTGGCATAAACAAACAGCCTGGATACTTCAGAATGGTAGAAAGAGCAACATGAACGTGCCTGATTCTGTCCCTCTGGGGGAAAAATGAACATTTCTCCTTCTCCACGTGCACACTGGAGCAGATGCCCGATGCTTTGAAGCCACTGCAGAAAGCTCAGTGGAGTCACTCCATCACCTCCTGGATGGGCTGGTTTGGGAACAGAGAATGGGCCAAGCTTTGCCAGCTCCTCCAATGCCCAGGTTGATTTCAGGCGGTATCCACATCCTTCCTTTCACACGTGTATCCACGAAGACAAAGGGAAAACAGCAAATGTGTTGTGATGACTGAATAACTCAGTGAGACTCGCCTTCAAATATGGAATCAAATTATTTTGTTCTGCATTCAGGTTTCAAGCTGAGAGAAAAAAAAAACACAACGGGGAAAAAAAAAAAAAAAAAAAAAAAACAAAAAAAAAAAAAACCACAGCTCTTTCATTCTAATCTGGCTTTTAAGTGTACTGAAATGGAAGTTTAAAGCGTGAACTTTCCCTTTCCTCTCTTTCATACTGTGAACGAAACTGCTTCTGACACATCCCATGGCTTCTGCTGATCACTGATGAGTGGTACTCAGGCCATCCATTAATTTCAATTCCTTCAGGTTGTAACCTGTATCAGAAGGGCCAAGTGATAATGAACATGTATTAAAGTGACTCACAATACCAGCGTTCAATTAATTATAAACAGATTTCAAAAGGTATTTGGCCTTTCTGATGCTGCTGTCAACAGAAGCTGCCGTTCAGTGCCAAGCACCAGAGAGAGGTCAGAGAGGCAGGGAAGACACCAGGAATTGGTCACATTTTCTCTTGTCACAGCCTTGATTCAGGGAATAGGATTAAACCTGGAAAACTCAAACATGTTACTGCCTTCCTGCTGCCTAAGGAAAGAAAAAAATGTAGAGATATTTGTCATTTTTTGCTTTCTCCAGTTGAAAAAAGACACTGAGTCAGCCAAGAAGGTTGGGAAAGATGGCTATAACAAGGATTTGCAAGGGAAAGCTGGGAGTAGAAAATATGCCCACATTCAAGGTGAAGGAAAATCTTGTTATTACATGAAACTCCCTAAGGGAAGGATCTAGAGAGGATGGATCCCAGCACTTGGAAATACTAAAATTTCGACTGGAAATCAGGTGACCTGAACTGCTTGACCCCATTTGGAATAGGTTTTTGGACTGGTTACTTCAAAAGAGGATATCCAACCCAAATTATTCGGGAGTTTTGTGTAAAGGGTTCCATCTGAACTGAGTCACCAAAATCTTCCTCCAGAGCCAATGGATGTGGACTTCTGGGTATAAAATCCAGTAGCTACCCTGAATATTCTTCCTTTCGTTGGAACTTTAAGTAGTAGAAGAAGAAAGGCTCCAGAGTAGACACCAAATGTTAAAAAAAAATTAATAATTCTCATTTTTTCTGTTTCTCCAGCCTCCATGCTTCCTCTCTACTGTCCTTCATTTTTGTAGGAATTTCTCAGCACCCTCTGTCTCTTTTTTTTGTCTGACACTCCTTTAAATTTTAATGACTTTAAACAGCAGCATTTAAAGTCTCCCTGTCCCGGTGTTAACATGTGTTTTGGGTTTGGGTGTCCCAGGACGTGCACTGCTGAAGATTACAAATCACTTTGTGCTGTTCTTGCTGTCTCCTGGAATGATTTCACCCCAGCCATAGCTGGAACAGTTCATGTAAAAACATTTTTTATCCATTTACCACTGTCAGTCTGCTCTTGACGTGACTCTTTCTTCATCCTTATGGATGGAGAAAATGTGTTCTTTCCTAGGGGAAAGAAGAGAATAAAAACTCTGCTCTGGAACTCCATCGAGAATGCCCATGTGAGGAGGAAAACATGCCTTAAATATGTTTTTTTATCTGTCTAATCTTAGCCAGATCTGGTGTGTTCCTCCCACCAGCCATTTCAATCAATGAAGACATAAAAGAGGAATACTGACCTCATTTTCTCTACTGTTGAATATGTTGATATTTTTATTTAGCCTTACAAGATAAGAAAGTGCCATTAATTAAATTCTTCCTGGGGAGAAACTGAGGCACAGGAGAAGACTGGGATTCATCTGCATGATTTGGGGTGTCTGTAACTCAGTCAATTTAATTCTCTTCATTCTCATTACAGTAAATACAATCCAATCAACAAACTGAATGGAGTTTAGAGTGTGAATCACCCAACGAAGTGCATGTCTGGTTTAGGATGAGATAAATCACAGAATGGGTTGGAGAAAACCTTCAAGATCATCCAGTTCTCTACAGCCTGAGTGTGATTCAGCTGCCTTGGCACTGAATTTATTGAAACTTCAGTCAACCAAGCTGTACATTCACATATTGCTAGTCAAGAGGACAGAGAGACAAGAGGAGCCCCACTCCCTCCTACACCCAAATCATGGAATTACAGAATTGCTAAGGTTGGAAAAGAGCTCTAAGTTCATCCAGTCCAAGTGCCAATACCACTACACCCCATTTGAACACTTCCAGGGATGGTGACTCCACTATTTCTCGGGGAAGCCTGATCCAGTGCTTGACAATGTAAATCCAAATTCCCAGATTTTAGTGCCCTGAATAATTTTCCCAAGGTTGACTCTGGTGCCTGAAGATACTGAAATCACATCACCCAGAGCTGTGGGTAAGATGCTGTTCACTGTCCCCTGTGATACTTGATGGGGCTCTAGAACGAGAGGAAAACACCTGGAAAAAAAAGGAATTGTCCAACCCTTGATCACTCAATACAGTAATGACTTGAGGAAGACCCTGAAAAGGAGAAAATGAGGCTCAGGGCAGACCTTATTGCTCTCTACAAACACTGAAAGGAGGCTGAGTGAGGTGAGGGTTGGTCTCTTGCCCCAGAAAAGAACAGAACAAGGGGAAAACCCCTCAAGCTGTGACAGAGGAGATCCAGGTTGGATATTTTGAAAAATTTCTTCACTGAAAGGATAAGCATTGGAATAGACTGCCCAGGGAAATGGTGGACTTATCACCCCTGAGGTGTACAAAAACGAGTAGGCATTGCACTTGGGGATGTGGTGGTGTTCAGTCGAAAATTGGACCTGATGATCTTGAAGGACTTTTCCAACCTGAAGGACTCCATGAAAACAGAACTGCTCCAAAGCCTCCAGCTCCCTGGCAGGCTGTCACTCCCTGTGTGGCTGTCTGGGCTGCAAGCACAAGGCGTTGGATGTCTTTTTATTTGTATTATTTATTAAGCAAATTATTTCTGTGCCCAGCATCTGGAAACACGCCATAAATAAAACACCGCAGAGCCTTAAATTCCGCTGCTATTCACAGGCAAATGTCCCTCAGCCCTCCCTGCACTGTCACAACAAACTTCTGTAAATAACATCCCCAGTTTGCTGTCAGTGCCAAAATATATCACAGAGAAAATCCAGCCTCCTGCCATCTTCTGGAGGACAACTGGCAGGAGTCATTGACACCAAAAATGCAGCTCTGCACCTCCAGGAGGAACTTCCTAATGAGGAGAGTGGAGCACAGGAAGAGTGGATCCTCTTATATTTGGGGCTTTCCACATGACCTCTATAGACAATTCCATCTATCTCCAGCTGTCTTGCAAATGGCTTTGAGCAAGGCTCCAAGAGGGAATTTTTAGATAGATGTGTTTTCCCAAGGAGCTGAAATCTGTCATGACCTGCAGCAGAAAACAGAAATCCACACTCTGGGTCAGGCTGGGTTCTAGGTTCCAGGTTCCAGGTCAGCCTAAAGTCCAGACTCATTGGCTCTGCACCAGCATTGAAAGATTTAACAATCAGAGTGCAGGTGTTCTCCAGAAAGGGAAGAGCTTGAATATTCTTCAGTCCTACAAAATAAACTTTAGGTCTTCCATCTGGTCTTGTCAGTCCAAGGGGAGCCAAGCAGGCTGCAATTCATCCCCAGCTTTGGAGGGAAAGTTCAAGTGAAGTTTCCCAAGTGTTAGGATATTATACTTTTGGAGTGATACCTTTCTTGGCTTCTTGGTTGGATTTTGTGCCTTGATAAACTCACCCAGTCTCAGACAATTCCAGGGGACGAGATAGATGAAGGAAATTCATCCAGGATTACCTTATTCTAGAAAAATAAATTTATCATAAAGCCAGTTCTGCATCAGGAAGGACCAGAGCCGCTAATTTTTTACAGAGGAACACCTTCCCTGAGCATTTTATGCTGGAGTCTAATCAGCCCCCTGGCATGGCAGAGCCAAAAGGAGATCTTGGCTGGAGTCCTGGATCTAGTGACTCCAGGCTTCGTGGGATGGGGAATCTTGGTCGGAATTAGGGCATTTCCAGTCCATAAAATGGTTTGGCTTGTGTTGTGGTTTGAAAATAAACCGAGAGAGAGGCTCTAAGTCAGAAATACAATTTAATGAGAAGAAAAAAAAAAAAAAATAATGCAATAATACAAAAAAACCCACTGACAGAGTCAGAATACAACCTGAGCATGGTGATGGAAGCAGTCCAGGTGAGGTGGTCTTCCTGAAACAGTGATCCCATAGAACGATCTGGTAGATCAGATCCTCTGGGAATCCAGTGGGTGTGAGCTACCTGTACTGTCCCAAATCCCAGCTTATATCCAGGTGAGATTGCTTGGCTCCTCCCCCTGGGCGGAGCATCTCACAATGGGATGATGAGTCATATGGAGGTCCTTGATGGCCCATTAAAGAGAGATAACTCCTGGAGGGGGTTATCTACGAGTCATGGCAAGGCATTGAGGGGCCATTAACTGAAAATGTTGATAGAATATTTTATACTACAACCCAGGACAGCTTGGAAAGGTTTGGAAAACTATTTTGTTCCAACCTCCATGGCAAGGATAGGGACAGTTTCTACTATCCCAAGTTGCTCCAAGCCCTGTTCAGCCTGGCCTTGGACATTTCCAGGGATGGGGTATCCACAACTGCTCTGGGCAACCTGTGCCTCACCACCCAATAAACCCCAATAATCGAGGACAAGAGGAAATTACTTCAAATTTTGGTGCCTTTAGTTAGCTATTAGGAAAAGATTATTAGGAAAAAATTCTTTACTGTGGGGGTGGAACAAGTTGTCCAGAGAAGTTGTGGATCTGGAATTTATGTTGTGGAACCTAGTCCAGTAGAAGGTGTCCCTGCCCATGGCAGGGGGTTGGAACTGGGTGATTTTTAGGGTCCCTTTCAACCCAAACCATTCCATGGTTCTGTGACTCTGTCCTTCTCACAGTCACACCTTCTCCCAAACTGGGATTGCTGTGGCTCATCCCCTTCCCCACTGCCCATCCTCTCCTTCCAGCCAGCCCCCAGAGAGACACAGCTCATCCCTGAGCTCGTTATGCTCAGGTGAATCTCAACAGGCTCAATAATTAACGACCCTGGCAGGAGCCAGGGCTGCAGTCAGATTGAGGCTTCCAGTCAGTGCAGGAGGAGCAGGGCTTGAGGTAAAAGGACTCCTAATTAATGTCCTCCACAGTATGCAAATGAGATTTCCTTGCCCTTAGACCAAAGGCAACTAAATTAGTCAAACAAAAAAGGAAGAAGAACAGGAGACAATGTTTAAATTAGAGAACAGAGGGAGGATGATGCTTTTATTCTACGGTAATTTAGATTACAAATCCCCTCTCCCCTGGACCAGTGAGCATTTCTGTCTGCTCAGTTGCCTAATTTGTGTTTGGCTCAAAGGAAGAAGTTATTTTGTTTAGATTTTTTTTCCTTTCCTCTACAACTTAGAAAACCTGGAGCAGAAACAGCTCTGGGAAGGAACAGCCAAGAAATTGAAGCAAGACAACACAGCAGCAATCACTGAGGTAATCACTGAAAGCAAACAGGAGCTCCTGGGATTCTCCCAAGTAAGTGGTTTGGGAAAAATCTTGGGGCAAGGGGGAAAAAATACATTTTGTAACTTGAGTAAATTCTCTTTGCTCCTTACAGAAGGATAGAGAATGGGATGAGTGATTCTCTCAGTAGGAAAGGAAAAGAGTGGATGTGTGAGCCACTGGAAAGGGAGGGAGGGTGTTTAGAGACCCTCACAGGGATAAAAAAGGGCAGAAAATAGAAAGACCAGGATGTGATGAACACACAGTGTGGTCCTTAATGAATGAACCTCGTATTAGCTCAAAAACTGGCATTACCTCAACTCCGATTTCATCCTCCGTGGCTTCAGAAGCCTCTCTGGGAGCTCCAGGGTTAATCTCTCCCCTCAGACTCCACTGCAAAACACTGGAGAATGACAGACCTGCAAATCCATCTTTGGATTTGCAAAGATCACCCATTTTTTTTCCCATCTATTGAGTTTCAGCATAACTCTGTCCTAAAACTTGCAAAAACCTTGGGCAGGTAGGTGAGGATTCTCTCGTCCATTGATATGGATTTCTTCTGGTCAGATGTTGACAGATTCCCCCAAACAAATGGTTGGAAGTGAGTTATTTTAAGGAAATTAAGGGAATTTGGGATTTTTATGAAGTTGGTCACCTTATCCTAATGATACTGCCTGGACTAGGGAAGATGAATCTAAAATGGTTCAAAAACTTAATGGGCAGGTGATTTTAACTTGTTGCAGTCTGTCTCTAAAGCACGAGGGGGAACACAGGAACAGGTAATCAGAGGATCATTTAGGTTGGAAAAGACCTCGAAGGTCATCAGGTCCAATCCTTAACTCAGCACTGCCAAGGCCACCACGAAACAACGTCCCCAAAGTGCCACATCTACACACCTTTAAACACCTCCAGGGATGGTGACTCCATCATGTGCACGAGTAGCCTGTTCCAGGGCTGGACCAGCCTTTCAGTGAAGAATTCATTCCTGATGTCCAGTCTAAACCTCTCCTGATAAAGCTTGAGGCCATTTCCTCTTGTACTGTTACTTGTTACCCAGGAGAAGGGACCAACACTCACCTGTCTGCACCCTCCTGTCAAGGAGTTTTTCAGAGCCAGGAGGTCCCCCCTGAGCCTCCTTTTCTCCAGACTGAGCCTCCCTCAGCTGTTCTTGGTGCTCCAGACCCTTCCCCAGCTCCATTCCCTTCTCTGGACATTTTCCAGCCCCTCAATATCTTCCCTGCCATGAGGATTCCACACCCCACACTTGGGTGATGTGTCCCAGTGTCACACTTTAGCTATAAGATAACACTCCTGGTTTCTCTCTCTGATTTTGAAATATAGATCCACGAGTTTATCTTAGGAAATTTTCTCCTTTCTTTGGCACTTTCTGGGTGATGTCCATGTTCAGAGAGTTCAGTTTTCCTTCCAGCCATGAGACAGGACTGAGGCTGAGGAGGGCTGGGGTTGAATATAATTCCCTTTATTGAGCTAACCTCATATCTGATCTTTCTCAAATCACTTGCCTCTCCATGATTCTGTTTTTTCTTCCCTGTCTCCCCCTGGAGTTACTGCTGAGCTTGTAACTCTTCCAAGGGAGGAAATCTGTTCTCTTTACTCTCCTATTTAATCCCACACCTGCGTTTCTCCGGGTCAAATCTATTTGTTGTGGGTGTTTTGTTGTTTTTTTTCCCGAGGCTTTCTCTCCACACGAGTCACTGTGCCTGCCTTGCCCACTAGATGTCATGAAATGCTGAGCGCTCAGAGCTGTGAGCGAAGGGGGACTTTTAGCTGCTTTGTAGCAAATTGCTGGAGTTCCTCCTTGGCCATCTGCGGTTTTTTTGGAGGTAGCCCACTCAGCTGAGAGCTGTGAGCAAAAGCATCAGCTGCTGCCAGCACCATCCTATTTTCAGCTCCGAGGAATCACGACTGTTGGCTGCACTGCCAGGAACAGCAGCTCCTGGCATTTGCTGGGAGTTGGTGAGTACAGGAGAAAACCCAGAGGGAGAAAGGTTTGGCTTCAGCTGCCCCACAGTTAGGCATGGGCAGCTCTGCAGCTCTTCCAAGTCTTCCTGTCTGCTGCAGGAATAGGTTTCCTCTCTTTGTTTCCGAGCTGCTGGAAGAAATTGTGCTTGGGATTGGTGGAGACACATTCCTGGAGAGGCACTTGGAAAGGAGAAATATGAAGTTGGTTGTCTGGAGATGTGACTCATCCAGAGATTAAGGCTCTCCACAGCTCCATATACAAAGGCCTTCAGGATCTAAACATTCCTTAATGGATTTTGGAAGCTTTCCTTTTTTTTTAGAAATTTCTTTTAATTTTTCAGAGCTTTCCTTTTATTTTTCTTTCATTCTTCATGTGATTAGTTATGATTTATTTCTTCTATTTTAAACAACTCTCTTCTCTTAGGACTGGCCTGCAATCAGCAGGGTTCAAGTGAGAGTAGGGGAGATATTTTTCATTTTTTGCTTGACTAGAGAAAAAGTGATGGTCAATAGAAGTGGTTGCTTATTTCCCAATCTTTTATTTCTTTCTCTGTGAAGGAAAACAGAGGGAGAGGATTTCAGCTGAGGGATTTCCAAAATGGAATTAATCAAGTTTCCCCCAGCAAAAGTAACATTTACCAAGCCAGTTTTGTGAATATTTAACCATCATCCCACTAAATTCAGGGACAGATTGCTGGGGGACATCCTGTCACCCCAACTGAACAGTTTTGTCCATCTCCCTCGCACACAACATTGCGCCAGGTAACCTTGTTCCCATGGAAAAGGTTGGGATGATCCTCTTTCTCCCTGAGGCTCCATGTGAAGGTGCCACGTGAGTTAGAAACCTGAGCACATCTTTCCAGAGACTCGTGTTAACAGTTCAGCAAACGTAGGATTTTTCTGAGCCGACAGCTTGTCAGACCCAAATATGACTTCCACGTTTCCATCACTGGAAGCTAAACTCTCAGGATGTTTTGCAAAGGTCTTTTTTCTTGCCAACCTCTCCCTGTTGGTGTTCTGGCCTAGTTTGTAAGTTTGATCAGCCCAGATGAGTCCCAGGAGGTGCCAGGGATGTGAATCCCTGGTTTGAGGGTGAAAAAGAGGGTGCGACTTTGTCCATATGGACCAAATCTCTTTAAAAACACTTTGATTCTGGGATTAAGAACATGTGCCAGCTCTTTAATTTGGTCTTCTAGACCTGGGCCTGCAGCTGTAGAGATTCAGCAGCAAAGTGAAGAGAGAAGAACAGAAGATGGCAACAAAGAGGATGAAGGGACCTGAACATCTTTCTTATGAGGTCAGGCTGAGAGAGTTGAATATGTTCAGTCGCAAATAAAGTGGCTGAGAGGGAACCTCATCAATGTCCAGCAATATCTGCAAGGAGGGGTCAGAGGATGGACCAGACTCTGCTCCGTGGGACCCGGCAACAGGAGAAGAGGCAGGAAATGATGCCCAGAAAGTTCCATCTGAACATGAGGAAAAAGTTCTGTCCTGTGCAGTGACCAAGCCCTGAACAGATTGTCCAGAGAGGCAGTGGAGTCTCCCTCACTAGACACATTCCAGAACCATCTGGACACAGCCATGTGCTCTGGGATGGCCCTGCTGGAGCAGGGAGGTGGGGCCAGATGATCCCACTGTGGTCACTTCCAGCCTGACCCGTTCTGGGATTCTCTGGGAAGAGACACCCATTCTAGGGCAGACAGTGGCTGCCGGCAGAAGAAAGGCTCCAAGTCCCTTGCTGGGTTCTGGGGAAGTCACAGCGAAGCCCCACTGCTGGACAGGTGAGAAGAACCTTGAGCAAACATGTGGAAGGTCCAAAAAAGTCTGAGCTTTGGGGGAAAACACTTGAAACCCCTGTTTCCCTACTTGAAAGTAGCTTTGGGGTCCTCTGCAGAGAGATCCTGCCCTGCCTTTTCCAGAGGAGCTGTGGCTGCCCCTGGATCCCTGGAAGTGTCCAAGGCCAGGTTGGATGGGGTTTGGCTCAACCTGGGACAATGGAAGGTGTCCCTGCCCATGGCAGTGGTGCAGAATGAGATGGTCTTTAAGGTCCCTTCCAACCCAAACCATTCCATGACTCTGTGATCCCTTCAGAGTGACAAAACCACCGGGAACGTAGAGCTGGTCAGCAGGACCCCGGCGGCTGGGATTATTTGGAGTGACATCTGCCAGCAGCGTGGATGACCCCATTTCCTCCAAAAGAGCGGCAGTTTCTGCAGGTCCCACCTGTCCCACATCCATCCCTGCGCTCCCTGCTGCCATCCTCATTCTTCCCGAGACGATTTTCCCTGGTTTTGTGTGCTTTGGAGCCAGGAGAGGGCAGCAATGCTCATGGACAGACACAGCGACGCTGCTGTCCCCGCTCCTCTCGGAGTGGCAGTGACATCCTAGCACCGTGGTCACTTTCAGACGGACAGGACTGCACACAGGTGATTCTGGCACTTCAGGCTCAGGTACAAATCCATGTACAAAACCCTTTTTTTTTTTTTTTTTTTTTTTTTTTTTTTTTATTGCAAAAGGAAACTTTCTCCACAGCTTGGTTTGCACAGGCTGTGATTTAAAACCCTCCCTGTCCAACACCCCAACCTGTGGCCGAGCAGCCTCTCCCTTTCTCCTCATGCAGATAAGACTGAATACTTTTAAGCAAGTGGGTTTGACTTAATTGCACTTTTTGATGAGCACTTAAAGCCCTCCACGGCTTAGAAAATTAAATAAATGTCATCCTTTTACCACACAGCCTCAAGTTATAATAATAATAAGAGATTTCTGAAATAAAATTTCCCTTAATAAACATTGATTGGAGTCACAAATCCCTGCCAATCAGCGGGAGCCTGCATCAAATGTGGACACATCAAAAGTTCCATCTTGAGACAAGAAATATTTTATTTCTTTTCTTTTACAGCGAGAACAATCAAATACTGGAACAACCTGACCAGGGATGTGGGGGAGTCCCCAGTCCTAAAGGGTTTCAAGCCCCATCCCTGGAGGTGTCCAAGGCCAGGCTGGAAGGTGTCCCTGCCCATGGAAGGAGGCAGAAGGATAATCTTATGGATAACCTTGAAGGTCCCTTCTGAACCAAACCATTCTGTGAATCCACGAAGATGGAATTGGACAAAGTGTCAGACAATCTCATCAAGGATCCTTTCTCACATGGAAAGCGAGAGCTGTGGCGTCTTCTGCTTAAAGATCCCCCTTGCTGGACATGGGATGGGGGCGTAAAATCCTGGAGATGTCCCCCTGGATGAGTGACCTTTGGTGAAGGAGCTCTCCTCAAGGTGCCTGGCCTTGGAGTGAAGCTCTGCCCTTGTTCTTTAGCAGGTGGTGGCTGCCCCAATCCTCCAAATTCTCCTTCTGAGTCCGTGACTCATCTGCCAAGATGAGAAAACAAGACTTCCCTGCCCCTTCTCCTTTCCCAGGCCAGAATGAACCAAAGCATCGTTCATTTTACCGACGGAGCAAGAGAGATCCACAGGCATAAAAGCTGAGCCGTGGAGCCGTGCCAATACAAAGGCAGGCAAGGTGAGAGGGAAATGGCAAATGCCTCATTCATTTCAAAACTGCTACACGATCCTGCCTGGGAGTCTGTGAAGCTGTTAAAATAAAATAAAAGAAAAGTCTTAAAAGGACACGGTGTTGATGGGGATTTGGCAGCTTCCTTTGTGCCGTCTGTTTATTCTCATACACAGCAACCCAAATGCGGAATGTTTCCCCCATGGAAACACCTTGGCATTGTGTTTCCCACTCTGAGCCTGGCACAGCTCATTCCTCACCAGCTGGAGCTCTGCAAAACACCTTCCTTACTCACCCGTGGCCACCCACATCCAGATGCCAGCAGGCCCGAAGGAGCTCGAGGAACGGGGTGGACCAGGATGTCCTTTAGGCCAGCTCAGAAGCCCCTGACTTGCCCTCCTGCCCCTTTTCTCCATTTCTGTCTTTAAATTTATAAAATTTAAGGAGGGTTAAATTCCTAAATTAATTTTATAATTGGACAAAATCATATTATTATGTATAAATTATAATATATATAATTACAATTATATCTTTTTTAAAATTTATAAATTAAATTAGGTGCATCGCTTTGGCGGCAGGTTGATCCTCAGTTCCGAGGAGTTTGATTCCCTTCTCTGCCAGTGATGCCTCCCAGGGCAAAGGGTCATTGTCATAAAGGCCACATCCCTGTGATGGGCAGTGGTGACACGGGGCTTTGCGCCCACCGAGAGCACCGGGGCTGCGAATTTGTAGAGCCAAAATCTCCCCTGTCTCTCTAACACGGCCCATTAGCCAGAGCTCAAGACTAATGATTTCCCATCAGCCAGGAATGCGGGCAGAAGCAGCTGATAGTTATGGACCTCCTGCAACTCTCTTCCCTTACAAACTCGGGAAATTATCCTGCAGGATAAAGTTTAAAGGGACGCCGAAGTTTTCATCTGTAACGATACAGTTATAGGAGTTTTCGTGTAAAATCCTCTAAAATGAGGTTTTATAAAGAGTTAGAGCATCATAGGATGGTTTGAGCTGGAAGAGACCTTGAATGCTCTGAGACCTGTCCCCTGCTGTCTCTGTAAATGTCACCTCTCTGCTCCTGTGAAGACCCTCAACACTCTCCGGGACCATGGATTGTTACTACAAATCCTCCTTAAAATATCACAGAATTCAGGCTGGTTTGGGCTGGAAGAAGCCCTAAAGATCCACTTCCAGCCCCCCAGCATCTGTTGCATAAAGGGCGAAATTCCTTTTGCACGGCTTTCTCTTTCCCAGGTATATTTTGTGAGCCACTCTGGAAGATTTGTCGCTTACCTCAATTTCCTTTTCTCTTGGAACAAAGTCTCCTCTCTTTTCAACTGAAACTGAATTTCCTCAGCCCTGTTTTTGGACACTGCGAAGTCCTGCTGTTTCCACCTTCAAAGGGAAGAGATGACCGTGCTCAGATCCTCTCTGGGGAGTTGCACCGAGCTTTGCAGGAGGGGAAAACCTCGTTGCTGTGCGCAGCCATCAGCTCATGCATATGCCACTGTCAATTCATCTAAAGTGTGTTGGACAAATTCCAGTACTTTGCAGGGAGGGAAAAAAAATCAAAAAGAAAGAAAGAAACAAAAAAAAAAAAAAAAAAGAGCTGGCAGAGGTAGTAAGAGGATATGCCAGAAATTATTGTATCTCTTTTTTTATTCTGATTCTCGAGGTTCTTTTTGGGGTGTTTACCTCCTTCATTAAGCTGGGTTTTTGGGGGTTTTTTTGGTATTTGCACTGGTTAGGCCCACCCTAAGCTAATTGTTAACCTCTTAATTGATTGTTAACTTAGTTGTAGGTGTGAATAGGGAGAACTTCGAGGCTTTTCATGGAATTATTAAACTCGGAAAAGACCTCTGAGATCACCGAGGCTCATCACTAACCCAGCACTGTGTTCACTGCCACATCCACGCGGCTCTGAACAATTCCAGGGATTGGTGACCTCAGCAAATCCCTGGACAGCTCAATCCCACGCCTTTCAGTAAAGAACTTTGTCCTAAATATCCCATCTGAAACGTTCCTGGCACAATTTTAGGCGTTTTTGTCTTCTCCTATCCCTTGTTACTCGGGAGAAGTGACCAACCCTTACCCGGCCGTGCTCTCCCATCCTTTCAAGACATCAGGCTCTTCTTTGCTTCCCAGAGGAGAATCCTAAAAGGGCACACTCGATGGAAAACAATTTCCCAGGAATTTTAGGGGTGAGGAATCCGTTCTCAGCTGTCAGGATGGCCGAGCGGTCTAAGGCGCTGCGTTCAGGTCGCAGTCTCCCCTGGAGGCGTGGGTTCGAATCCCACTCCTGACAATTTGTTTGCTGCCCAGAGCCATCCCATAGACAATTCTGCTGCCTTCCCTGGACAGGAGACATTCCTGGGAATCTCCCCGGTCTGTCCCACCCCGGGATTGACACCCACTATGGGGTATTCTTGGTGGCAGTGATGAGGCTGAAGAGTGCCTCTTCCACTTGCCAACCGCTGGTTGAGGTGGGGTTTCATTTTTCCACGGGATCAACCCAGCTCAGGTGGAATTTTGGCTTTTTTGATGTTTTACAGGCACTGGGGCTGCTGGTGACAGGTGGTTCTCACCTGTCACAAGGGGGGAAAAGGCTCTGACACATGAGTTTTGGGGCTGATTAAGGGCTTTAAATGAGGTTTGAAGGGAAGGGGATAAAACCTGGACGTGCCCAGGGGCACCATGCCAGTGTTGGGATTGAAATCCATCTGCTTGTGGCATGGAAGGTTCTACAGAGGGACCTGGACCGGCTGGATCAATGGGCTAAGTTCACAAAATGAATAAATGTGGCTCTTTGTGACACGATTCAGTGGCCATGGTGGCATTCGGTCAAAGACTGGATGTGACGATCTTGGAGGTCTTTGCCAAACTGATCAATTCTGTGGTTTTCAAACTCAGAAATCCTCTTCAAACCTAAACAAGACAACAAAGAAAAAAAAAAAAAAAAAAAAAAAAAGGAGCAGCAGCTGCAGCAGTTAAACCCAGAACAATCTTTTTACTGCACCATTTTTTCCCTAATGCGTGTGAGGCTTCATAACTTTTATGCTGTGAATTCCTTGAGATGATGTCTTTTATTGAGAGTGTTTTATCCAGCCCTGCAGTGATTTGGTTCTGCTGGTAGTGGAAATATCCTCATCTGTCAGAGCAGGAACTCTCAGCAATAACTGCTCCACTCTTTCACAAGAATTTTTTGGTCATAGCTCATTGCCATTGCAATCAGATCCCAGATCCTGGATTTCTTCCATCCTTCACTTTCAAAACCAGCAGCAAATCCTTGCGATCCCTGTGTGTCTCCCAGGCAAAGAGAGGAGTCCAGCAAACGAAGGTGCATAAAAAGAGCAGGAAAACTGGTTTGTCTTGAAAGGCAAAGAAATGGGACCAAATGAATCATTGCAATTTTACTTTTTTAACAAAAAACAACACGGCAGCACTTTCTGCATTCTCCGGTGTGCACCTTCCTTTAAACATCATTGCCAAAGCACCTTTTCTGCTATGGGCAAGAGGGAAAAAAACGTGCAGAGCTGATGTCAGGGCAGTGATGAATTTCAAGTTTTAACTTAAAAAAATAGTCTTCCTTTGAGGCAGACACTGTGGAAGGAAAGACTTGGCTGTTGCAAGAGCCCAAGTCCAGCTGAGAATATAAAACCATGAAGGTTTTTATGTCATGGTCAGAGTTGGCGACTTCACCACTACCCTGGGCAGCCTCTTTTGATGTTTGATGTATTCCTCCAGTGAATATTCTTTTTTCCTGATTTCCAACCTGAACTTCCCCTGGTGCAACTTGAGGCCACCTCCCCTTGTCCTGTCATTAACTGTGAGGGAGAAGAGGCCAAACCTTGTCTCTAATTAGAATATCTGAGTGCAAGAGCTTTCTGAAAACCAGATGTTCTGGTGCAATCAGCAATGAGGTGCTTCTCCCCCAAAACTGCTACTGGACGGAAAGGATTGGGTGCTTTGGGATCATCTGACCCCCATTGTGGAATGGTGCTGGTTCAGCACATCAAAATGTCAAGGAAGAGTTGGTAAACTGCTGAGGATGGTGGAGTACAAACAACTCAGAAGTCTGGAGGGAGATGAGATTAAAAGGAAACAATGTGTGCAATTTGTCCAATCCCTGACTAAGGGGATCAGAACTGTCCACGGGCATTTGCAGAATGTAAAACCAACAAAGAATGAGAAAGATTGGCTTAGAGAGGAACAAAGAGTGTTATTAGGAGCAGTGGGAAGCAAAATAAAATGCAGCCTGAACTGCTTGAAATTTAATGCATTCTGCTATAGACATGCTTATTATGTAACATTTGTATTAAAAACTTCATCTTTCCAGAAATATCTGGGGTTTTACAGAATAACTGATGATAATTAATCATCTTTTGTTGTTATTGTAGTTGTTTGTAAATAGAAACAATTGAAAAAAGAATTGTAGCTTTCAGTGATGGACTTGAAAAGAAACACCATCTGTAGACTAATTTTTAATGAACAGGATTATATAATAAAAGACTTTTGGTTGGAATTTACTCTGATTCCTGGGTTCTTGGAAAGGCAGGAAGACTCCAAAATCTCCTCTGGACACATCAAATCCAATTTAGGGACACCATGAGAGAAACACTGGAATTTGATGGTAGAGAAGAAAATTGGTTGAATTCCCCAGGAAAACATTCACTGCAGGAGAAAGACATGTCCCCCAAAACTTCTCCAGTGCCTGCCAGACTTTATATGTATTTATATATATGTGTGTGTATGTTCATATACACAGATGCACATACGTATATTTCTATATAATATATATATTTACATGTATTAATATATTTATATGTTTATATTTATTAATATCTTTATATAATATTTTTTAACATATTTAGACATGTACATAGGGAACCGGTGCTTTTCACACTGAGTTTTATAGGAAATTAGTATCCTACTCCCCAAATCTGGCTTGCAGGAGCTGGATGGTGAGGGAGATATTTCTTCTCTGATCCTATGAGGTATCAGATCCTCCCCACAAAATGATGCAACCCAGAAGGAGCTCTGAAGCTCTCGAGGAAAATTAGCTGCATAAATAGGCAAGTAGGAGGATAAACAGAGAGACAGGAACATGGAATTTGCTCATTCCAACAACTTAAAGTGGACACCAACCTGGAAAAAGTTGCTCCTTTTCTGATGAGCTTTAACATTCAAGTTCACAGGAATTTTGCCATTTTCCTGAAGCCAGAATAATCTCAGAATAAAGTCAGAATAAAATCAGAATAAAGCTGATCCATGCAACTAAATATATATATTATAATATACTGGAGTGCAACATGGCCAACACTTTGACTGGCACCCAAATATTCTGGCACACAAATATTCTGGAGCAGGTATCCCACTCTTGGCCAGGGGACTTCAGGACAGCCTGGTTGTTGCAGCATTCCCCCAAACCCAAGCAGGTGTTCCCGTATTTGGAAAAGAGTTTCAATTTCATCCCTGAACTTTAAAGGAAGAAGAACCAGAAACTCACGTGCTCTTCTCTAATAGGCCCAGTGCCAGGAAAAAGGCACCAGCTGGATCCTTGAGCTGTTCCTCAAGGAATGTAGCTGTTTTCTATTGGGCAGCAAGCCAAAAAAAAAGCCCTCCTAGATCATTAAATACTTAAAAGAGAGCACAGAGAATCTCAGGGCCTTTTTTGGAGTGTCTTAGCAGGGGCAAGGGACCTCCCTGCATGGTTTTACTCTTTTGTTCCATCTAGTTTGTTATTTTCTTCTTTAATTAACCTTTTTTCTTTTTCAAAACACCTCTGATTAGCTGTCTTGTTAATTATTTTTAAGCCATTTCTGGGAGGTTGCTGGTCAACCCTCAGAGCTTGATACATCTTTGTGGGGCTAAAAACAGGCTGGCAGCATGTAAAACCTGGTGACAAGCGAAATTCAGTTAGTGGCCCAGTTTGCTCATTTAAAATGACACAGTAGAACATGGCAAGAGCATGTTCAGCTTTCAAATATTGGGCATTGGGATAATACTAGATAATAATTCACTTTCCCAGGGTGAATATCCTGCTCTGGGAGGGATCCACATGGATCATCGAGTCTAGCTCCTGGTCCTGGACATCCCAACAATCCCACCTGTGCCTGAGAACCTTCTCCAAACACTTTTTGGGCAGCCTTGTGGCTGTGACCATTCCCCGGGGAGCTGTTCCAGTGTCCAACCAGCTCTGAGTGAAAAACTCCCCCTAATTTCCAACCCAAACCTCTCCTGGCACGACTTCAGACCATTCCCTCAAGTCTTACTGTTAGAAATGATACCAAGTTCAAAATTTTTTACAGAACTTTAGTCAGGGGTTTTGTTTGCCTTTGCCCCGTGGGAAGGGAATTGAAGTTTCTTTGGAAGAGATTGTTTTACCAGATTGTTGATGAGCTGAACATCTCAGCAGACTGGGAGTAGCACAGAAGATATACAGAAGACAACAACCATTAGCAACCATAAATGGACATCAGTTCTGACCATCAGCCCTGGCATGGTCTGAGACACCTGGCCTGCGAAATGAGAGATAAAAGAACAGAGAATGAGAACCTCATTAACACCAGAGGCAAAGTAATCAATATCTAATTGGAACCTAAATACTAAGAACTGCTCTACTTGGGACCAATGAACTCTCAACCAATTAATTCCTGTGTGGGTTTGACTGTATAAAATATATTTAAAGATCTAGTAAAGTTCATGTATGATGGAATGATTTTGTCTGCACAATCCGGGAAATGTGTGGATGAAATAATTTCTGTTGCGCTCCCATTTTATGATCTGATGTAATGCCATAGCCTGGCCAGAAGTGATCCTCCTGTTTCCCTGGAAATTCCAAATGGACCACAATAGCTCCATGCTTGAGCAGGAAGGATTTGGGGAGAGGGAAGACGACACCCCAGATTTCAGGTGTTTGCAATGAGCCAATTGTCCAGGCAGTTACAGAGAGTGCACAAAGGCTGCTCCAGCCTCAGATCCTTCTGGGAGGCTCTGTGGTGGTATCCAGACAAATCACCTCCCACACACCCTAACTAATTACTGTTCTTTGCCCAATTAGCACATACCAATCCACCAAGCAAAAGCAAAACATCTGCACTCACTGAAAGGAAGGCCCTGAGCTGAATCCAGAATGTGTCTCCTCTTTCCAGCAGGAAATCTGTGCTGGTTGGGGCTGCTCTTCCCTGCTTGAGCATGAAATCAAACTAGAGCTGACAATAAACACACAAAAATTGTGTTTCAGCACCCTAAAACACAGGGAGGAGCTGATACAGGAAAGTCGAAGGGGTTCCAGTCCCAAGGCTTATTAACCACCCTTCTTAATTGCTTATAATTTACATGGGAAAAGCAATAATTTCTCTTTTCTTTCTCAGTTGCACTCCAATATTAAGAATCCAACTGCATTTTCCCCCTTTCACTCATCGGGCCCAACCATAATTTTGACAGGGCTTTTTTCAGTCTGATTTTGCTATTACTGCACAGTGGATGGTTTATATTGCTAATTAGCATCTATTAAGGCTGTTATTCCATTCAAGCCTTGATGAATGGAGATGGAAAGGAATGAGGCATCAGAATAAATCAGAGCAGGAGAAACTTGAGTTCTCCTGTGGGAAATCTCTCTGAGCTGAAAGTGCCTGGATGTGTGCAGTGGAATTTTATATATGTACCATGTGTCATTGGTGTTATGGCTTTCAAACTTGTTATCAAACATGTTATCCATGGTCTGGATACTTTAAAACAGAAGATCTGTTGTCCTGGGTGTTCTGGGAACAGCTTCCTGTCTCCAGGATCCAATGAGAAAGAGAAGATAACGAGGAGAAATACAAGAACTGGGGGAAAAAAATGAGTAACATAAAATCAGTGTTCAAAAATCTTAAATTCAATGATCTTCCAAATCTGAGGTGTTAATGGTTCTTGATAAAAGTTATACTGGGCAATGATACCCCAGGAAAACAGAAAATTTACAACCTGATTAAAGGTGAGTGGCAAAGGAAAGACCCTTTTGCCTCTTTGTATTGTTGGGGAGCTGAATTTTGGAAAGAGTAAAAGTCACTGCTTCTGAAATTAAGATTATTACAGAGAAAAGAGGAAGGCAAGACACATGCTGAAGGGAATGTGATTTCCAGGGGTGATCCATCAGGTGGAGTGACTGAGCCTTGTAGTCCTGATACAGAAATCTTTCCTCATGAGAAATATGAATCAGAGCTTCTTTTAAACAAGACATTTTAAAAGGAAACCCAAGGGAATATCCTGGCCCTTCAACTTCCCAAACTTTCATCTTCCCAAGACCCCCATTTTTTGGATGTAGGGTGGCACAGGCATCTTTCTTGTTCCATATGAGCTGGCAGAAACCCCAGCAGGTCTTTAGATAAATATTCACACAGAAGAAACCGCTCCTGTCATTCCATCCCATAGTGAAAAACCAATTCCAGCCCTCATCCTGTGTCTTTCCTTTTTTTCTGTGACCTCTTCATGGGATACACCAAAACCAAGTCTGCCTCCAATCCGCAGGCAGTGAGGTGTCCCTGTCTTTATTTGGACAAAACATTCCCATGGAAAAAGACTCCATATGTGATGTAAGCTGTCAAAGCTGCAAAAATCCTGGCGAGATGGACCAACAAATATGGGCTCTGGAGCTGGAATTGTGTTCCCTGTGCTGTATATCTCCACGTAATTTCCTCTGCGGGAAAAAAAAAAAAAAAAAAAAAAAAAAAAAAAAAAAAAAAAGAGTTGATGGATACAACTGAAGGGGGGAATCAAAGTCCGTCTGGAATTAAATCTTAAATCTGGTGAGGGGCATGAAGGGCAGCAAGTTTTCTGCAGGATTATCAGCAGCAAAAGGGAGAGTGAGGAAAACACAGGGCTGCTGCTCAGCAGGGTGGGAATTCTGGTGGCAAAGAACATGGACATAACCCAAGTACTCTTCATTTAAGTCTTTTCTGATAAAATCTGCCTTCAGAAATCCCAGTTTCCTGGACCAGAGCATGGAAGAATAATCCTCAGGGAAGGAGGATCCAGTCAGGAGCGCTAAGATAAAATAGACTTATGGAATGCATGGATGAGGACAGGATGGGTCCATGGGATCTGATGTCATTGCAATCACTCTTGTTTATCTTTGAAAGGTCAATGTGACCATGGAAATTCCCAGGAGCAAAATTCCAAAAACGAAAATTTGCCAGACAGCAGGAAGGCAAATTCCACTCCTGTCTCCAGGAAAGACAGAAAGGGAACTCGGGACAGGGACTTCCTTGGGAAGCTGATGGAGCAGCTGGTCTTGGAAATTGTTTTGGGACACAGTTCTTTGAATTGCAGCAAGGGAACTCAATGGTCATTGTGGGCAATGCCTGTGGAAAACTGGAATTGATGGTGTGCTGAGATCCCTGGGCGATACAGGTTAGCACGTGGTCAGAGCGTAATGAACCACATGTGAATGTATCAGTCTCTGAGGGTCCAGCCTTTGCAGAGAAGTGGCTAAATTAAAATTAACTGCTCTTTGGAGGTGTTTTGTAAAGCAAAATGTTTAATAAGGAAAAATAACAAAATAACAAATGTTACAGAAAACAAAAGATAGGCCACACACAGGTGTCTGAGAAAACCTCAGACACCCTGCTAGAAACATTCCAAAAATCCCCTTACCTCCTTTGTGCTCCTTCCTAAATACTGAATGTTTTAGGAGGGACAATTTGGCTTGCTGCCAATAGGGAGAGGTACAGGATTTGAAGAACAGTGAAAAGGTTCAATAGATGCTTCTCTCTCCTGGCACTGAGCCCATCACTGTCAGAAGGGTATCGAAGTTTCTGGGTTCTTTTCCTTAGAAGAAATGTAAGGGGTGAGTCTTAAACTTTTCCCTATATGGAAAACACTTGCTGGGTGTGGGAAATGCATTCCTACACCTGGGTTTGGACTGTCTGCTTGTCTGAGTCTCTTCACACTGTTTGGAAACTGCTCTGAGCGGGAACAATCTGTTCCTTCAGTCCTTAACTGCCATGGGATTTTGCTCCGGGTCTGGATCCCACCACAGCTGAAATGTTAAATGTTCCAAACCAGAATCGTTCGATGGATTTTTGGCACCAGGGGCTGGAAGAACTGAATTTAAAAGGGTGGAATGACCCCCTGGAGAGGCCCTTTTTATGAGGACCTTGGACAGCTCCACATAAATCTTGGGCAATGTTCTCAGGAACGTGGCGATTCTTGGAGTTCTCCTGTGCAGGACCAAGAGCTGGACTCAGTGTTCCTCCTGGGCCCCTTCCAAGTGAGGATATTCCGTAATTTGGTGATACTGTGAATTCTGAAGTCATTGCTGATTGTACTGATGGGTCTCCAGCTGGCACATGGGTGAGGACATCAGGATAGAGGTGTTTGGATCTGGACCCCAATCCCTGCATCCTCATATTCCCACATTCCCCTCTCAAGAACTGCAAACCACAGCCCAGAGATCCTGGTGGGAGACAGGCAGGCAGAGCAGGAAGTGGTTTTTGCTCCATGCCTGCCCCCAGGGTGTTCTTCCAGCCCATTCCTGAGGACCTGATCCTTCCAAAAGTATTTTTGAGCTGAATTTAGATGAGATGACCTGGCTGTCCTCTGTGTGTGGCTGTTGCCTTTTCTGTGTGTTTTTCCTTGCAGTTTTTGAATTCATCTGAATCAAAACCCCTCTGGCAAAAGATCAGAGATCTCAAAGTTTCTCAAGGGTTATATTTCCACAAGATTCAAAATTAACAAGACACAAGTCTGAAGGGAAATAAATTTCATTAACTCCAATACTCATGGTGCCATTGTTTTACTCTCTTTATTAACTTACCAAAAGGTGAATAAGATCATTTTCCTCTTCAAATAAAAAAAACAAATATTATTTTACATGCTGCCAGGCAAAGGATAGAAGAAAAAACCTCTGCCCACTAATGCTGTTCTATTTAATGCACAACTAAAATTATGTTTGCTTTTTTAGAAAATCTTTATCCTGAAATAAAGACAAGTCTCTGGTCACTTTTTGGAAGTTCTGGTAGAAACATAACTTGAGGGTAATGCACAGGTTATGAATGTGATAATAGTTTGAAAGTCCAGATGTTTGGAAAATCAGGAAAATCTGTGGTGTGTCAAACATGAGGTATTCTGCAGAATCATGAAAGAAACCCATCAGTGGGGAAGAGGAATGGCCCAAAATTCTGCTTGACAGTGAATCAGCCAGAATACAAATCAGTAAATGGATAGTTAAAAGTTATACTCATTTTGAGGTATCTAAAACCAAAAGCCACTGCAGCAACACTACAAAAACAACAGCAAAAATGGTACTGGAAAAAATAATTTGAGTTTTGTTAAAAAAGGTTATGATTCCCTGGTGTGAAAGTGCAATTCTTGTGTTCCTTTTTTCACAGTGTTTATGTTTCTTAGGAAGTTTTGGGCAGAGAAGTTGGAAGAAAAGCAATTTGTTTGAGTAATTTTCTGCAGAACACTCTGACAAGGGAACTTTCCACTTCCAACTGTGCATTGGAGACAGTGATTAAACAGGGGGGACCTGGCCAGGTGGGAAAGTCAAGAATAAGCAGAAATGGGGAAACTCACAGCAAATGTGTGACAAAACCTCATGAAATATAGAAGAGGCTTTTCCCTGGGGATGCCAAAAAATTCAGTTTTGCTGCAATTCAGAAAATACTGGAAGATGCCGGACTAATGATGAGGGAAATGGATCTGTTTTATAAGAAAATGATCAAAGGACATCTTTGTTTTCAAATCCCATTTGGCTTTTTGCTGATTTTCTCCAGCAGATCCCAAGACTTTTCTTTAAACAATACATTCATCAAGCTGGAGTTCAGCAATGCAAACCTTTAGAGAAGAAAAAAGAACTCAGCAAGGATTTTTTTTGTGCTCATTTTAACTCAAAATCTGGGAAAATCCACTTCAAAGGTCTCCCTGACTCCAGGACTCATCACATTGGCACTGAAGGAGCTCTCCAAACCCTTCCAGACACCTTGTCACCAGTTCCTTGATCAGCTCATCGGTCTCATGCTCTGGGATATCATCAATATAAGTGATATCTGTTTATTCCTATTTAAACCAAATGTGTCAAATCTGTTCCTTATCAGCATGAGCCAAAGGGGAAAACAGGACCTGCTTAAGGTTTTTAATAAGTAGCAAGATAAGAATCCAATTTTTGTATCCTAGTAATAATTCTTAGGATTAGGGAGTGGGAAAGACTGAGGAATAGATGGAAAAACCTTCAGGGATAGTGTTGATTGAGATCCTGAAAGTCCATGGAATCATAGAACAGTTTGGGTAGGAAGGGACATGAAAGATCTTCTCATTACAGCCCCAGGGCTCCCTTCCATTAAACCTGTTTGCTCAAGGAAAAAAGTGTTGGTGAGTTTATTTATATAAATATCCCCAGGGATCCCCACCATTTGAATAACTTGGTACATTTGTGTTCACTCTTAATTGGTAGATTTTTGTGAGCTTTGCTTTCTATTTTAGTTTCTTTTCTGTTGCAGTAGAGGCTCATCTGTTCCATGCTGCAGCCCCTGTGAGACGCCAGGAGGTGAAATCTGCCCTTTGGTCTTGCACAAAAATAATGATTCACTGGAGAAATTGCTTTGGTATTTCAGAGGCAGACTAAGATTCCTTCCTTCCTTCCTTCCTTCCTTCCTTCCTTCCTTCCTTCCTTCCTTCCTTCCTTCCTTCCTTCCTTCCTTCCTTCCTTCCTTCCTTCCTTCCTTCCTTCCTTCCTTCCTTCCTTCCTTCCTTCCTTCCTTCCTTCCTTCCTTCCTTCCTTCCTTCCTTCCTTCCTTCCTTCCCTCCCTCCCTCCCTCCCTCCCTCCCTCCTTCTCTAGTCTCTTCTCTCTTCCTTTCTCTCTTCCCTTTTCTTCCCACACTCTGAGATTTTTGAAAGCTCTGGCAAGTTCTAAAACACTATTTTTGCAGATTTCTGGTTCTAAACACTGATTTTGCTTCTGAGCTTCTCACATATTTTAAATCTCCAAATGGAAATCTTTAAAAAGCAGCATCTGGCTGGGCAGGGGAGTTCAAGACCAAACCCTCCAAGATCAGATGACTCCAACAGCCTGGAGCTCACTGAGCTGTGTCTTTATTTTGGGAATCTGCCACTTGGGCAATCTGTTGGCTTGGAGAACCCTCTCCTGAATCCTCAGTATCTCATCTTCAAAAACACTCAGCAAACAAGCAAAAGTCAGAACTTGTGTCGGGGCTGTGAGAATTGAAAAAGAGTCTTGAGAAGTGCTAAAAGCAAAGAATTTATTTTGGTTGGAAGTGATTTTAAAGATCATCGTGTTGCAATCTCCTGCTGTGGACTGGGACACCTTTCAGCACCTTCTCCAACATTCAGGTTGCTCTAAACTCAAATCCACCTTGACCTTGGGCATTCCAGGGATGGGACATACACAGCTGCTCTGGGCAACCTGAGCCTGGGCCTCACCTGACACGTTCTGTGAAAACTGGTCTCAATGAAGGCTTCTTTTTGAAGCCAAACTACTTTATTTTGACAACCGAAGACAATTTCCAAGAACAGTTCCCATGACAGATAACAGAATTTAAGACGCCCAAAGAAGGGCTCTCATCTTCCTGTATCACTCTAACCATGCCCACTGTCAAAGCAAGCAGCAGTTGCTCCTATTCCAGTTTATTTTTACTCAAAGCAAACATCAAACCAAACAAAAATATCCCCCTGGTTGCTTTGCACAGAAGATCAAGAAGGGATGGCACCTTCAGAGCCTTGCTCTGTCCTTCCTACAAAAGACATAAACCTGGCATTTTTGGCAGGAGAGCTCTATTTTTAGTGATCCCAATTCTGTTTCCTCTTCTTTGTGTGTCATTGGCGCTGCTGGGGTGCTGTCACTGAGTGACACTTTTGGCTGCCTGCTCAGCATCTTCAAATATGACCGTGGCAACTGTTGCACCCCAAAATATCTTGGTTTACCAACTCTACGTATTTTTGATGCTTTCACAGCACCCTTTGCACCCAAGAATCCCCATAAGAGGGTGACTTTTTTGCAGGAAATGAAGCTATTTCTCTTAGAGCCTTGATGCTTTATGATCTTTATTTGATGACAGTGAATCAAAGCAGAACATGCTGAATTAAATATAGACAGCCTGTGGATGGTTTCAGCTAATAAACACTACAGCAAACAGGGAATCCCACCTGCTTGCAGGGGTCTCTCTCTCTATTTTGTGGGATGAGAACAATGGGCTTAGTAATGTTACACCATTCTAGGCGATTTAAAGGAATTCCCAGAGCAGGAAATTGCCACGGTGCAAGGAATGTTGGCACAGGTATCCCCCAGCAAAGTCCAAAATGAAACAGAAGGATATGAAGAGAGGAGAATCCAAACTGAGGAATTCATGTGAAATTGTTCTTTGGAATAAACCCAGTGCGCAAGGAATTATAGTCCCTGAATGATTTTTTTTTTCACTGTTGATAAAAAAGGAACCACAAACCATAAAAGAGTTTATTCTTAGATTTTCGAGGATGATACAGTGGGAATGTTGCTTCCCCAGTGGCCAGATTTTAAGAAAATGAGAAACGCAAAATTATTGTTGTTTGGGAACTTGTCAGCTTTTTTAGTTGCCTCTACTTACCTCTAATTTTCCAGATGTAACAGAAAAGATTGGGTTGAAATGGACCTTAAAGATCATCTCATTCCACCCCCCTGACATTGGCAGGGACACCTTCCACCATCCCAGGTTGTTCCAAGTCCCATCCATCCTGGCCTTGGACACTTCCAGGGATGGAGCAACCACAGTTTCTCTGGGAAACCAGTGACAGGGCCTCACCACCCTCACAGCAAAGATTTTTTTGCCGTCAAAGGACCAGATAAAATAACTCTGATCAAACTGAAAACAAGGTCCAAACAAGAGCATTTCAGAGTATTAAACACAACACCTCAAAGGGAACCCTTGCAGAAAGCAAAGCTGCACTTTCAGGACATGGAAGAAAGCAATTAAAGGGTCAAAACCAACTAAAATAAGGTCTAAGTTCAATTAACTGATCTTTGAAAAGAAAAGTGACAAATGTTATTAAAGAAAATGCATTAGAGAAAAGGATGTTGCTGGTCAAGCAGGTGCTCCTGTGGTTCCTGGCATGACAGTTTGTGCTCATTGTTAATTAATTAATTCACTCTCTTCCAATTGTTTCTTACTTATTTTTTCTCTTTTTAGCCCTTTTAGGTATTAAACACACTTTTTGATCCATCCAGAACACTCCTCCTCACTCTTCAGTTTCAATGCGAGGATTCATTTTCCATTGTGGTTTTGGGACACTGGCCATTAATATCCCATAACTCTCTCCAGAAAGGGAGGTCCTTAAATTTCTGTGTACATAAGTGACATTTCAATGTGTCTGCTCTTCATTAACCCACAGAGATTTCTCAAATCCTAATTAGGACTGAGAAGAGGAATTGGTTCTTGTCCTTTCAAGACCTCCCTTCCCCCAGAACGTCTGCTGTAATTTTTAAATACCTTTTCCTCTGCCTTCTCATCCCACACAAGTGCACCAGGGCAGCTTTCCTGAAGATCCTTTGCATTTTCAGAGTTTATGGGGCATGGAGAAAATTCAGGGATGATATTGTAACCATCTGGAAAATGGATCTTTTCTGGGATGAGAAAAGAGGATAATGTCCTTTTTTTGCATGTTCTTGGCCAGCAAAGCTGGGTAAACTCCACTCTGGAAACATGAGAAAGAGAGTAACTGACGCTCCTGTCAACCATAGACTCGTGTGATAAACATCACATGGAAACAGGGAATTATAGAAGGGTGGGAAAGGACCTTAAACATCATCCAATTCCACTAAATCAGGCTGCTCAGAGCCCTATCGAGAAATTATGGGATTTCTCCTGGGTGCCAGGTGAGTCAGTGAATCTCCAGTGGCTCAGGCAGATCTTGGATTCACAGTTCAACCTCAGTCTCAGACTGATCTCAATCTTCTCTCAGACAAAAAAGGTTTTATTGTCTACTTTCAAAGGAGTGATATTTCCATGAGAAATGTCTCCTTTCAGGGGATTTGTCTTTTTTTAACAAACAAAGCAAATATCCCCTCCTTTTCCTTCCCTCCAATCCCATGCCATCACTTGACATTTTTCAGTCATCTACCAAGTCCCTCAAAGTTTTATGTTTCATCTGGAAAAAGTGTCAGCACCAAAAATTTCCGTAAGAAAAATAAAACCTTCAGCTGTTTTCCACATAATCTTGCTTGTCCTCTGGGCTCTGTCTCAATCAAACCCACGACTTTTTCTTGGAGCTGGCTCTAGGGAGTTTTGCTGTGGCCACCAGGAGCCCAATTCAGAGAATCCCGGAACCAGTGAGGTTGAAAAAGACCTCCAAGATTGACTCCAACGTGACCCATTCCCACCTTGGCACCCAGGCCAGAGCACAGGGTGCCATATCCAATGGTTGCTTGGACACCTCAGGATTGGAGACTCCAACACCTCACTGGGCAGCCCCTTCCAAAGCTTAGCCACTCTTTCCATGCAGAAATTCTCCCTGAATTCCCCACACCAGTTCAATGAACAGTTCCCTGTGTAGCAGCATCAGCTGTTCCTCATTTGCACCATGCAGGAAAGAACCAGCTCTTGGGTTTTGTGCATCCTGGTGCTCCTGGAGAGGCATGGAATTCTGAATTTAACTTTCTTCCATAAATCTGGTGGAATTAGCAGTTGATGCATGGGAAAATCATAGAATGGTTTGGGTTAGAAGGGACCTGTCTTCTTTTGGTAACACAGGTATCTGCCAGGAAAAGCTGGAGTTTCCCTTGGAAAGGAGAATGCAAATGCCCCCTTCCGAATTATCATAACTTTGCAATTAAAGGTTTTTCAGGCAAAGATCTGGGAGTAGGAATAACAGTTCTTTACTGGAATTATTAACAATACAAATGTAGTAGTACAAAAAACAGGCAAACAAAACAAACATAAAATCCCAGAAACCCTGACAGAGTCAGAAATACAACCTGATGCCCTGTTGCTCAGGGTGTTGGAAACAGTTCAAAGACGGCCCTCCTGGAGTGGCAGATGTGGTTCTGTTGGAGTAGAGATGGTCCTGCAGAAAAAGGGCACAGTAATGGAGACATGAGTCTGGTCTTCCCTAGGGAATCCAGTGGAAAACGAGACTCTTGTGTTCCTACATGTCAGTTTTTATCGGCTAGGAATAGTTTGGCTCCTCCCACTGGGTGGAGCATCTCACAATGGGATGATGTAATGTGTCATGTCATTGGTGAGCTTTAATGACCCATTAACAACAGATATCCCCCAGAGGAGATAAGGAACACTGGGATGATGTAATGTGTCGTGTCATTGGTGAGCCTTAATGACCCATTTACAGCAGACATCCCCATGCAGGGTGCACATGTAATGGAAGAGATAAGAACAATGCCTCACCCTGTTTTAACAGCTGGCCCATTATCAGATGGAGCCGCCCCATGCTCCCTGGAGTTACAAGAGATAAATAAAACACCTCCCCAGCCAGTTTCAATAGATGGAGTAGAATAAACATTTTTTGTTATATAAGCCAAGACAGGACCTTCAAGATCACCTTGTTCCACCCCTCTGCCACAGGCAGATCTTCAGGTTGCTCCAAGCTTCATCCAACCTGGCCTTGGACTCTTCCAGGGATGGAGAATCATGATTTGGCTGTCAGAGCACATTCCTTATAGAAACTGTATTAATCACTGCTGTCATGATTTTCATGACATAATTAATATATTAATCTGTAAGAGAAGCGGTTTTGGGAAAATCTGGTGTCCTGGGGATTTGTTTTGTTTCTATTTCTGCTGCATTTTAACATTTGTTGGGCTGTCACTACATTAAAGGTGAGTTCCAGCTCCAGCTGTTTTTGCTTAGCATGGATATTTTACCATGGAGATCTCTCATTGTGCATATGCTGGATGATATCTAGATCTTCCTTTATGTTTGCTGCCTTGAACTTATATTTACAGCAAATTATTTCACAGATTTTCGTTCCATATCCCAGTGATTTATTTATAGAGGATGGAAAGAACATTGGTTTATTTTCTTTACTAATTTGTCACTTTTAATGCTTGTCAGCCAGATTTCACTTTTGAAAGCACACAAAAGAGGGAATATGTAAATCTGGTTTATATTTCTGGAGGTTTCCCCATACCAAAAGGATTCAGAATTAAAAGACCAAAAAAAAAAAAAAAAAAGAAAGAAAAGCTGAATTAATCTTATTTGGAAAGAACTCAATCCTTCTTTAGTGTTTCTTTACATATGATTCCTGACTTTCCATCAAAAACTCCTCCTTCTGAAACACTTCACATTTTTCACCCAGAATGTCTTCAGATATTGGAAGAAAACAAAACAAATCTGTTTTCTTGGATAAATCTGCTCAAAAAATAAAAACTGCTCACCTTTAAAATACGAAAACTCTCTCTTTTCAAAATCTTTAAAATCCAATTCTAATGCTTTCCCGGTTTTAATTAAAACTTGAAGACCTCTGACAAATACAAACTTTTTGCATGAAAACCTGGATGAAAAAAAGGCCTTTTCCATCCTTGAAAAATGATTATTTCTTACAGTTTGTTCGGAGTCATAGCTAAAATCCCTTTTCCTCAGTAGTGTGCAAAAGCAAACACGTTTATTAGGGAGTTTCATGGAGTTGTTACTCCTTGTTTGCAAATAGGGAATATTGTGTGACTTCCTGCAGGGTGTATGAGAACAAAAGGTTCCTCATAACCCAGTATTTTATCCCACTCTGGAGTTATTCATCCAGCCCCAAGTGAAAGCCTGAAATAAACAGGGAAACCCTCCGCTTGCCTTCCTCCTTCCTCTATTTCATGATGATGAACACTGAGCTCTGGGCAGTGAAAAAAACCCCATCCACAACTGGGATTTTTTTTCCCATCAGGAAATAACAAAATAGATACAGAAATGTAAATTTTCATCTCCCCACAAACACATTTTTGAGTAAAAGTGGTGGATGGAATCTTTGCACAGGAGACAATGACAACCAAATCACTCAGGTTTGTCACATGGGGAGTGACTCTTGTTCCTCCTTTTAATAATCCAGATTGTACATTTTTGGCTTTTGCATTGTCTTAACCAACCAAACCTCTGCAGACATACTGAGAGATTTGGGACTGTTCAGCCTGGAGAAGGGAAAGTTCCAGGGAGATCTCAGAGCTCCTTCAGTGCCTAAAGGGGCTCCAGGAGAGCTGGAGAGGGACTTTGGATGAGGGATGGAGTGACAGGAAAAGGGGGAATGGTTTTGAACTGAAAAAGGGTGGGTTTAGATCAGATATTTGGAAGGAATTCTTGGCTGTGTGGGTGCTGAGGCCCTGGCACAGGTTGCCCAGAGAAGCTGTGGCTGCCCCAGGTTGGACAAGGCTTAGAGCAACCAGGGATAGTGGAAGGTGTCTCTGCCCATGGCAGCGCATAGAATGAGATAATTTTTGAAGTTCATTCCAACCAAAATTATTTCAAGATTCAGTGTTTGCAAAAAACTTCTTTTCTTCCTATAACCACCACAATTGAAAAGCCAGTTTACCAAAGGAACAAGGCAGTGAATTAACCTTCTTCTGCTTCCCCAGATTGGAATTCTGGACTTTTGCTCCTGAGGGTATCTCTCAGCCTGCAGTCAACTTAAATGAGAGCTACTTTTACTGTTACCTTCCTTGGAAAAACTTTAAAACAGCTCAGTTTGCAGAAATTTAAGTTTTCTTGTGACATTAGAGATTGTGCTGAGACTTATTTGGATGCTCCCCAAAGAGACAAACCTGCTGTACTCCTGAACACCATGAAAATGTTTACCCAGGCCTTACAGAAATAAGAGGTTTTTATGGCTTCCATAGTTAATAGCATCCTTCAAAATTATAAATGGAATTTAGATTACATTAAAGGAAAAAAAAAAAGTATTATAAAAACCCTAATCAAATATGGTGGAAACACTGTTGTGATATTTATCTCCTGTAAACACATTAAAGTTGTGAGTGGGGAAACTGTGGCCTCTCAATTATAGAACCATGAAGGCTGGAAAAGACCTCCAAGATCATCCAGTCCAGCCTTCCATCCAATGCCACCATTTTCACTAAACCATACCCACAAATGCCACATCTGCTTGTTTTTTGAACACTTCCAGGGATGGTGACTCCACTCCATCCTTTGGGAATCTGTTCCAGTGCTCAACCACTCTTCAAATGAATGTTCATATATATGAAGTAAACCTTGCTTTAATTTTCATATCTCCAGGACATTTTTCAAAGGAAAATTCCTAATCTTCACATGTACCCACCCAGCACTGAAATAGAGGCAGCTCTGGGGAAGGATTCATGTCCTTGTGGAACAAGAGAACAGGAATGATACAACAGAGAATTCCCAAATCTTTGAGGATTCCTCCAGTGCATTTACAGCATGATTTGACTTAGATACTTGAATGGTTTGAATTGAAAGGAAACTTGATCAGCCGTTTCCAAATCCTCTGCCATGGACAGGGACAAATTTCACCATTCCAGGTTGCTCCAAGCCTCGCCTTGGACTCTTCCAGGGATGGAGCAGCCACAGCTTCTCTCGGCAACCTGTGCCAGGGCCTCAGCAGCCTCACTGGGAGGAATTTCTTCCTAATATCTGATCTAAACCTCTCCTCTTTTAGTTTTAGTTGCCAGGATATCTTTCTCAGACTGATGCATGACTTGACAGAGTTTTCCGCTCCTTGAGCTCCACGTTTTTCCGTAGTCCTGCTCACATGGATCTCAAACCTATCCCAAACCTGGTGGGCGTTTGGAAGGCTGTTCCAAAACCCTCTTTGCCTTTCATGCTTAGAAATATTTTCATTTCCAGCCAACATTCATTTGAGACGAGTTTTTAGCTCGTTGTCCTGGTGCCAGCTTCATCCTGCAGCTAAAATAATTCTTCCTCTTTCCTGCTGCCTGTCTGGAGGCAGAGTCTGCAGACCAGGCCCACTCCTACTCAGCTTCAAGCTCCAGCCAAGCTCTTCCAGGCTTCCCTATTAAAAGAAATTCTTCTTTGGCTCTGACAGTCCTTGCAGGTTTTCTTTTCCTGCCTGCATGGATTTAATGTTCCACCACTTTGCCTGAGTGAAGGTTGTGTGGACTGGTTTGTGATATTCCAAATAAACTCCCAACTTGTGTAAGTATGGAAACTTTGCTCTCAACACAACATTCTCTGCTCCGCAGTGGTGCAGCATCACAGTCCCCTTTTTCACACCTTTAATGGTCCAGACTGCCCTGTGGCTCGTTTGTAAACACAGCTTATTTTTCTTTATATTTTCAACATGTAAATCCCAGAAATGAGGCAAGGAAGGAACCAGAGGTGCTGCTTCAGCTGCATGAAATGTCACTGTCTCATAGTCCAGCTCCTGATTTCTCTACAAACTTTGGGTTTTGTTTTGAAGCCAACCCAAAACGTGATGGGTTATCCTTGCCCTTGAGAAGTGGTCACTGCTTCCCACTAGTTTTTAGCCCAAGCTTTTCCTGAAATTCTTCACTCACAGAATCTCTTCTCCATCACCGTCTGTGTTTTACAGGGTGTTTTCCCTCATCTTTCTCACTTCAGTTGAGGGTCATGATCCCTCGTCCCATCTCAGTGGTCTTGCACAAGGTTTGTGCATTCCCTTGGAGCACTGGATATCACAGGGATGGCAGTGATAAATATAATTTAACAAGAGCTTTGCTTTGTCAGGCCAGCCTGACCAATGATAAAATTATGGTCTGAAAATGGAGAGAGAAACAATAGAAAGGATTAATCACCCAAGAGCAGCTCCTTCCTGTAGCCTTGTTTCGGGATCATTCCCCTTATGGAAATAGTTCCTTTCTGTTTTTGCATGTTTGTGTTCATACACCTCTATATTTTGGACTGACAAACACTGAGCACTTCTTAAATCTCTACTTAAAAAAACTAAGGAATGCTGGTGGAATTGCAGAATGTTTTCAGAGAATCATGGAATAGTTTGAGTTGGAAGGGGGCTTCAAGATCACCTTGTTCCACCTCCCTGCCATGGGCAGGGACACCTTCCACTATCCCAGCTTGCTCCAAGACCCATCCAACCTGGCCTTGGACACTTACAGGGGTGGAGCAGCCACGGCTTCTCTGGGCAACATCTGCCAGAGCCTCACCACCCTAACAGACAAGAATTCCTTCCCAATATGCCATCTAACCCTCCCACTTTCAGCTTAAAGTCATTCTCTCTTGTCCTGTCTCTGCAGCCCCTTGTCCCAACTCCCTCTCCAGGTCCCCTGGAACTCCTTCAGGCATTGGAAGAGGCTCTGAGGTCTCCCTTGGAACTTTCTATTCTCCAGACTGAACACCCCCAGTTCTCCCAGCCTGGTCCCAGAGCAGGAAGGCTCCAGCCCTGGCATCAACTTGGTGGCATCCTCTGCACTCGCTCCAGCAGCTCCACATCCAAATTCCAGAGCTCCAGTCACAGTGCTCCAGGCAGGTCTCACAGAGTAGAGGGGCACAATCACCTCCCTCAACTTGCTGGTGCTTCCCTTGAGGTTTCCCAGGTGTCCTGGGTTGTAGTTTAGGATGTATTCTATCACCATCTTCTGTTAATGGCCCATCTATGCCTTGTTGCAGGACTCATAGATCACTCCCTCCGGGTGTTATCTCTCCTTAATGGGCCATCAAGGACCTCCTGTATGACTCAGCATCCCATTGTGAGATGCTTCGCCCCAGGGGAGGAGCCAAGCATTCTCACCTGGATATAAACTGGGATTTGGGACAGTACAGGCAGCCCACACCCACTGGATTCCCAAAGGTCCAGAGTTACCAGACCTTTCTACGGGATCACTGTTTCAGGAAGACCACCTCACCTGGACTGCTTCCATCACCCTGATCAGGTTGTATTCTGATTCTGTCAATGGGTTTATTTTGTTTTGTATTATTGCATTTATTTTATTTTTTTCCCTTTCTTCTCATTAAATTGTATTTCTGACTTAGAGCCTCTCACTCAGTTTGCTTTCAAACCACAACACCACGACACTCTTGGTTTTCCTGGGATGCAAATGCTCTTTGCCAGTAATGTTGAGTTTCTCAGGATGGTGCATGTTGAGGATCTCAGGATCCTGGGATCATCTCACCCAAGCTCCCACACTATCCACCTGCACCTGCCATCTCCCAAGTCCTCCCAGCTCCCTGCTGATGGCACAATCCCAATTAATTCCTGCCACAAACCATCAGACTCCCTCCAACCTCTTGTGCATGGAGGTCACTGGGCAGTGGCCAGGAAAACACATGGAAAACAAGAAAGGGCAGAGTTGCCAGCAGATTTGTGTGGGTCAGACACCCCAACAAACCCCAGGGCAGTCAGGCAGAGACCTCTTCCCAAGGCTCCTTGCTTGGCACCAGGGCACTGGGACAATCTGTTTCCAAACTACTGAGCCCCTGTCTCTAACTCATTTGAACTCCCCCTTTTTTAAATTAATGAGTAATTACTCATTTTGCAGAGATATTTTGGTTCCTGTGTGTATTAGCTGAGTTAGGTTATATTTTTTTAATGCCACAAGAGGGAAAAGAAACCTTTCACTCAGAACTGACTTTTTAATATTTTTTTCTTTTGCAACCAAGATAAACAAAACCAGCATTCCGGTCTGAGACTAAAGTTTGTTGTTTTGAACTCTCTGCCTCTAGAGCTGAGCCTAGAAGAGATATTTTTTCTTCCCTCTGAAAAGTTCAATATCTGTGAAAACAAAGATCTGTTTACATCTTTTATCAGCTGGTCACAGGAGATATCACTGTGCAGGCACTGCTGTTCCTCTGTGCCACCCCTTGGAAGCTCAAATACTTCACAAAACTCAAACTTATCAGCACAAGACCGTTTCTTCTGGGTCTTGTCTAATGTGGGTGGTGCTTTCACTTCTCATTAGCTCAGAATTCAGTGAATAATGAACGGCAGACACCACAACCTCAGTGCTAAGATATTTCAAGCTCATAGATGAGACAAGAAAGACTCTTTCATAAAAAGATTCTTGAATATAAATATCCAAATTCTGCTTACTTGGCTTTTTAGGCAGATATATATTACTTCTTTATCTTGTTCTTTAACTCATCAGTGCCCGTTTCCTATCAAGATAAATAAGACCATCACTTCAAAGGAGGAAGGAGAGAAAAGGATACTTTGACCTTCTCAAAATGCTCAGAAAGACACAGAGAGAAAAATTATCCATTCTCCAAGACTTTTCATGATCAAAACCAGCTTGTCTAAGCTTAGCTCTTCATAATTCTTCAGTCATAGAGAATAAACCTCCTGCTGTTAAGCACAGTCTAAAGGCTTAGGCTCTGCATCAGGTTAAAGCTGATCCAGAAAAGAAAGGCAAGTCTGGACATCAGCACTGAACAGAAAACTCAATGGTTTTGTCTTCTTTCCAGGAAAAGTTGAGGGTAAAATACAGAGTTTCTTCCTTCTTCCCATCAGTGCCACCATGGGGAGCAAAGACCAAGTTCAGTGCCAAGCAAAAGGAGGAAGGCAAAGGGAGATGCAGCAAGGCCAGACCTAAGGTGGGAAATGTCACAGAAAGCCATAAAGCTTCAAAAGATCATAAAATCATGGAATGTTTTGGGTTGGAAGGAACCTGAAAGATCATCTCATTCCAAACCTCTACCATGGGCAGGGTCACCTTCCACTATCCCAGGTTGCTCCAAGCCCCCAGCCTGGCCTTGGACACTTCCAGAGATGGGAATTCAGAAACTTGTCTGTGCTGGGGCCTCACCACCCTCACAGGAAGCAATTTCTTGTGATATCAAATTTAAATCTACTTTCTCTCAGCTTTAGCCATTCCCCCTTTTCCTAAGTTCCCAGTTGAGCATTTTACCTGCCAGTAAGAAATAAGTGTTGTTTCTTGATTAAAAAAAAAAAAAAAAAAAAAACAAAAAACAAAAAAAACAAACAAACAAAAAAACCCATCACCTGTGACAAGGAAAATCTTACCCCATTCCCTCTTCCCAGGCTCTCTTTGGAGATGTCCAGGAAATACCCATGGCTTTATAATGGAGAGAAGAGGGGAAGTGAGACCTGATTGCCTCTGCCAACAGGGAGAGACCTGAAATGTGTCTAAATTTGCATTTAGATTTGCTTTTTTGGCAGGAATGTTTTTTTGCTGGGTGCCAAGAGACCCCTCTGGGCTTGAATTATTTCTCAGGGAAAAAGAATCAGCAGCAGCTATTTCATAACCAGAGATACTCTGGGGGAGGGCTGTAAAGATTAGAAGGGGCTGTAAATACTGGGGGAAACAAGCCAGGGCTGGGGGTGATTCACAGGCTGCATCTTTTGTGGTGCAGGGGGAAGAGGAGGAAAGGTTTGAATGAGTGTAAGCCAGGAAAAGCCTGTGGGAGACAGAACCTGCCCTCAGCACCATGGCAGCCAAGGGACGTGGTTTGGGTGTCATTCTTCTGCCTCTGGGCAAGCCAGAAATGTGGCACAAAGTCAAGGAATTGATTGGGTTGGAAGAGAACTCTGAGATCATCAGTTCAAACCGGTGCCTTGGGAAGGCTGGCCTGGAACAGAGACTGGACAGAGCTGGAGAATAAAGTAGATATTTACTGAAAGGCCTTTAGGGTACACCGTGGGCAGCACAAGAACCTGAAATGGGCTACACTCAAGATGGACATAAAATGGTCACAAAATGGACGACCTGTTACAAAGTCTCACACTTTTATAAGTTTTGGCCCATTTGTATATTGGGGTTTAGTTGTCCAATTACAGCTCCAGGTTGTGAGGTTCTGTCCTTCTTGTTTTCCTTCTTCAGACCACCGTTGTTTGTGCTTTTGGGCCTGAAAGTTGTCCTTGGTGTCCAGCAGGAAAAGGATTTGTTTTGTCTCCCTGCTCTGTGGAAAGAGCTGACTGACACTGAATATGAGGATCTGAACTCACCCCTGGGGAGCACAGAGTCTGGAAAACATGAAAGCAAAAACTTAAGGCATCACAACCTTAGGCTAAACACCACAAGCACTGGGTGCCATGTCGCCCTGATTTTTCAGCATTCTGACGTTTTTACTTCCTTGGACTGGAGTTCTCAGGCTTGTAACAAAAACAAACACTGATATTTTGTAAATAATACATTCCATCCAGTGGAAAGGACAAATTGATGGACTCCTGGTTTGACCAGTGGGGTCAGAAAGGTGTTAACCTCGCCTCCCAATTGCTGGCCAAAGTCCAAACCCTATTTAAACCCCAAACCAACATAAACTTTCTTCATTTTCTCACTTCTCAACTTGATGAGTGAGTGTCCTTCTTTTCATGTCCTCTAGTGACAGGTGCCATGTCCAGCTTTTTCTTAAACACCTCCAGAGATGGTGGCTCCACCATCTGTCTGAGCAGTCCATTCCAATGCTTGACAACCTTTTCCATGAAGAGATTCTTCCTGATGTCCAACCTGAACCTCTCTTGGTGTAGTATGAGGCCATTTCCTCTTGTCTTGCTGCCTGGGAAAAGTGGCTTAACCGCTCAGCTGCACCCTCCCATCAGGGAGTTGTGGAGAGCCAGAAGGTCCCCCTGAGCCTCCTTTTTTCCAGCCTGAGCCCCTTTCCCAGCTCCCTCAGCTGCTCCAAATCCTTTCCCAGATCTATTCCCTTCTCTGGACATGCTCCAGACCTTAAATGTCTTTCTTGAAGTGAGTGGCCCAAAACTGGACACAACACTCAAGATGTGACCACAACCTGATTATAAAACAATTCATTGTAATTATAAGACAGACTTATAAATTAGGTACAACACTGGCAATATTTAGACACTTTATTAGCAGTAAAGCTGTTTTTAATAATCCACAAAATCCCTGTGTCCTACCTGTGGCATGGAACCTTCTCCCAATATCTCTGTCACACAGGGTGAGGCAAAGCTGGAGGGCTTGGTGAGACCAAGGACACTTCCATTTGATGGTGAGTAAATCTTAAGTGAAATACAGATCAGACCTTTAGCAGCAAAAGTGGATCAAGGGTGGTTCTGAACAACTGAAGTGAGGGCAGACAGCTTTGTGAGAAAGTCTTGTCTCTGCTTGTTCACTAGAAAATTTAAAATTAAATAGTTCTGGACCAAACTGACAGGATGACAGAGAAATGCATCCTAAAAAAAAAAAAAAAAAAAAAAAAAAAAAAAAAAAAAAAACAAAAACAAACAAACAAAAAAAAAAAAAAACAAAAAACAAAACAAAACAAAACAAAAAAAAAAAAAAACAAAAAAAAAAAAAAAAAAAAAACAAACAAGCAAACAAAACCAGAGAGAGAGAGAGAAAGGACCATAAAAGAGCAGAATACCAAGACAAGAAAGAAATCCGAAATGTCACATGGCCCCCTCCTTTGCCTCTCCATCATTCCAATTAGGAGTAGGGCTGTGCCACCCAAGGCAGTGCTGAGTTGCTGGTACAGCTGGTTCTGGGTGGTTCAATTCACTTGAAACACCTCAAAGACGGTTTAAGCACTTCTGTTTTACCTCCTCCCTGGGTCTGACTCAGAGACGAGTCAAATTCGGGCTGTGACATCCAAAGCCTGGTGGCCTGTGGTCAAACCGCAAGGGAATGAAAAGGAATTACCTCATTCCTTTCACTCGCTGTGGTGACTCATTCCCAGTTCTCGCTGGGAACAACACCTTTGGCTCAGTCCTTTGCAAAGGGGAGTAAATCACTCAGAGATGAGAGGTTTATCTCTGTCCCTTATCAAACCTGGGCTGAAGCAGCGAATTCAGAACAAGTCTGACCTCGGGGCTTCTATCTGTGCTGTGAATTCTGCTCCTAGATACTCAGCTTTGCAGTCTGCACGTGCTGATCCAACGGTCCCTGCCAGAATCCAATCCAATTGATATTTGACATCATTTTCAGACCACTTGCTGTAAAATCTTTACTCAACCAGCACAGGTGGGCACCCCACAGCAAACTTAGTCCAGTTCTCATGGTGCAGAGAATCCAAGTTTTCCAGTGCTTTCTCGATGAGCATCTCCAGATTTTAAGGCCCTGTTTCACTAAAAGACATTTTTTACTAAAGCTAAAATTCTTCTCATAGACATCTTTTGGATAGGAGATTGTTTAAGGAGATTGTTTGATTAGAATCAGAATATCCTGAATTGGAAAGGACCCAAAAAGTTCATCAATTCCAACTCCTGGCCCTGCACAGGACACCCCAAAAATCACTCACATGACTGAGGGTGTCGTCCAAACAGTTCCTGAGCTCTGGCAGTGTTGGTGTTGTAGCCACGTCCCTCGGGAGCCCATTCCAGTTCCTGACCATGGACTGGGTAAAGAATCTGGCCAACAACAAACACCTGAATCAAAAATTCAGTTACAGAAAGTAGAGGAGGTTTTTGGAGGCCCAAAACTCTCCTGATTATGATGCCAGAAGTAAGAACCAATCATCAGAGCAGGAGAGCAGAGCAGAGCTGGCAGGACAGGAGCGTGTCCCCTGCCAAAGGCAGCCTCAAGTTCAGTGTTGTTGACCTTTTTATTTTAATTATAACATCACAGAGTGGTTTGTGTTGGAAATGAGAGGAATAACAGACTTTTCTTTACAAACAAGCAGTGGGTCAGCTGGTAGATAAATCTGGCACTGAGAGACAAAAGAAAAAATGAAGAGGATTCCATTGATTGATGAATGGAAAAGAAGATATTTGCCTTTACAAACAAACTGTAGGTTTGCTGAAAGATGGAATTGAATATTGAAAGATGGAAGAAACAGTGGGGAAAAAACATAAATTCCATAAGAATTAAAAAATAAAAGGGGGGGCTATACATTACAGGGGAATTTTAGGTATTAGGCACTCTGGGAAATCTGTAACTCTCAAGTACCTCAGCCAATGGGGAGAGAGGGAAATGAGACTGGGAAATTGGGATAAATAGGAGGCTGTGTCCTCCAAAACTAGAGAGACCCCACGGGAAATTCCCCATGGCCTCTCCTTTTATTCGAATGAAGTGAGATGACTCCTCTGTCTCCTTTTTGGATATAAACCTCTGGCGTGTGTGGATTAATTTTCCTAACAGAAGGAACCTTCAAGATCATCGCATTTGGGCTGGAAGGCACCTTGATTATCACTGAATTCCAACCCCCTGCCGTGGGCAGGAACAGCTTCCATTAGACCTGGTTGCTCCAAGCCCTTAATCTGAAGAAAGAGGGGGAAGCTCCTGCTCCTTCTCACATAAAATGAATAAACAAACCAAGCTGGTGTGCAACAAGTTATTTGGTTGAGAATAAGATGACAGAGTAGAGGTGAAGATCTTCAAGTCCTAGTCCAGAAATGCAAGATCTGCCTTCCTCCCCTAGAATCCGAAGTGGATTTCCAGTTGGATAGCTGGTCTTTATCCTGTGACACTCAAAGCAGCTGATGTAGCATATGCATGTCCTACCCTAAAATGCCATTTCCCAGGGTTATTTATGGATAAGAATTTCCCAAGGCACTGAGGGTTGGGGTTTAAGCCTTGCTATGAATCCTCCAGGCTTAACAAATAATAATAATAATAATAATAATAATAATAATAATAATAATAATAATAATAATAATGTGGTAGATGTAATGGATAAATTCGTGTATCAAAGATTTGGTCTATTAAAAAGCTACTCCAGGGCATCTCTGAGATTCCAAGACCTGTGGTGCAAGCTGTGAAACCACAACATTTGCAACAGAAATGGCAGAGCCGGACTGGAGATGGCCCATTCATCAATGATGGGCCTCCACTTCACAGCTTCTTGACATCTAATATCAATCTTGATGGGGGGATCCAGAGGATGATCCAATCTGCACCCCAAAGACAAGATCCAGGAAGACTCCTGAATCATCTTTTCATACTTACAGAAACCCCTTTCAAGATCTTTCTTAGAATTAAAGAAATACATAAATATCTGGACTTTCAATGGACTTAGCCTCAGGACAAATAAACTGTATAAAAACCCTACCCCAAGACCCAGCGTGTGTGGTCGAGGTTTGATGGTACCGTTGTTACTGTCACTCTGCCCACCCAGCATTCGATCTATGTTGTCCAATTTTATTGAGGCTTTTTAATTTGGTTTTGGAAATTTGCTAAATAAATTCTGTTATTTTTAATTGGCTTCTAATATTTTATACCAATAATAATAAATCAATATTGCTTACATTCGTTTTCAGATTTTACCATTTGTGAGTGCAGGGAGACAACGTTTATTGATGGCTAACTGAGCCCAGCAGTGCCTCACTCAATTCTTACCATTCCATTTCACTGCAGGCAGCTGCCCCATCCCCGGCTGCACTCTTCATATTTTTACTGCATTATTGATGCCGTGTTTAGCATGCAACAGGCAGCGCTGCTTTTGCGAGGGGAGCAGCATCAAGCCCGAACTATTGTTGCTGGCGATAAGTGAAATTCCCTCTTCGCGCCTGAAAAACCAGGAATGCCCTAATCCCTGAGCGAGGGTTGTTCTGACAACCCATCTCTGGGTGTAATTATAGCTGAAGGCTGGGATCTGTCTCAGCAGCAGCTGCTGACTGGCACTGTCGCTTTCCCTTACAGCTCCTGAGCAGCCTCTTGGCTCATGAATATTCACCAGCAGAGCGTTGGGAACACTGATAACAGCTTCAGAGAAACTCATTCAATGAAGTCTTTTATTCAATCTGCAGTCCTCGGGCTCCAGATCCACCAGCCCGAGTGAGTGGGGCTGATCTCCAGTGAGAGGATCACCCAGAGAATCACCACGGAGGGGAGCAGAGGGAGAGCCAAAGGGAAATCGCTTGGCACAGGGAACAACGGAGGGAAAGAAAGGATTGTTCCACGCCAGGAAAGGAATCCCAGAGCACAGCAGAGGGGAAATGGCAGTGCTGCAGTTAGACAGAACAGCTGATTGTAAATAAACAGCAGTTCAAGGTTTCAAAGGCACTAGAAAGCAAAAAACAGGGGGGTTGGCTCAGTTCAAGGTGCAAACTCGCATGGGAGGAAAGGGGTACTGGCTTTAGGCTGGAGGAGGGTAGGGTTAGATGGGATATTGGGAAGAAATTCTTCCCTGGGAAGGTGGTGACGCCCTGGCACAGGTTTCCAAAAAAAGCTGTGGCTGCCCCATCCCTGGAAGTGTCCAAGGCCAGGCTGGATGGAGCTTGGAGCAACCTGGTCTAATTAAAAGTGTCCTTGTCTGTCACTATAGGACACGAGAAGAACAACACACACACAGCCAGGTCGTCAAGGCAAAAAAAGAGAAATTTATTTTTACATTGATTTATACAGATTTTGGACAATGATCAGGGATTGGAGGATGAGGTTGCCACCTCTCAAATCCCACTGGTTAAACTAGAGGTCCATCAATCGCCCCTCCTTAAGAGAGGAATGATAAACAAAAAGGACAGTTTACATTAACATCACTTTGTTTACATGAAAATCTGTGAGAAACTCCACTACAAAAACGCAAACATCAGAAGGCTGAAAAAGATCAGGGTGGCACCTGTCCATGGCAGGGGGTTGGAATGAGGTGATCTTTCAGGTCCCTTCCAGCCCAAACCATTCCAGGATTATACATTACAAGCTGGGCAGAAATGTCCCTGTCTTCACCTCCTGTGGAGGATTATTTGTGCTCACACAGTGGTACCTGGCCATACCTCTTGTTGGCACAGCCTTGGCACAAATGCTGGTCCAGGGACACTCTTCACACATCCCTGTCCTGCAGGTGAGGCCCCACAGACAGAGTCAGTGCAAATACTCAGGGCAGAGCCATCAAAAAGATCCTAATCATATAAAACTGAGGGGGAAAAGAGACACACTCCTAATGAACTTGGGGTCTTGGTGTTGCCCGGAACAAAGTTAAAACACAAACTAACAAGGAGTCAGTTTATGTCGTGCTTTATTCAGGGCCCGGGGACCTGGGGACCAACGTCCCAAATCAGGATTCCCAAAGACCCTCATCAAGACTCAGGTTTTTATACCTTTTTACAAAGATTACAAACAGAAAAATTTTTGATAAAGCAATGACGTTCAGCTACTAGGTAACAGGCTTCTAAAGTAATAAATTCTACATGCTTGTCTTATTTAAAACTATAGGTTAATTACCAAAATTTACCTTCCCCCGTCACTAGACCCCCTCCTAGTAATATTTCAAACTTTATCTTTGAGATGGTTTTCCCTTTCAGCATGTTCTTCATGCTTTGCTAATCCCTTTGATTATTGTTTCCACAGATCCAGCATATTCCCAGGCTACTTTCCCAAGGCCTAGTGCCCTAATGCTAGCCAAGAAGCCTTAGCATAACTACTGCTATACAATTTTCTGATATTTTGGTAACATTGGCAGCAGTGAGCAGTGAGTCCTTTTTGCTACAAGGATCCTTATATCCACAAACATGACATCTGCTATGGTTAAAAACCTTTGGAGTGAGAGTTTGGTGGTGAGAAGTTTCTGCAAGCCACATCCAGCCCTGAAGAACTTTCTCAAAGCGGGCTCTAAACAGTGCCCACATATGAATTTAAGGAATATAAAGGAACTAGAGAGTGGCCTTAGAGGGCAATGAAGACGGTGAAGGGGAAGCCGTAGGAGGAGCTGCTGAGGTCACTTGGTTTGTTCAGCTGAGGAAGAGGAGGCTGAAATGGGACCTCACTGGGGTCTGAAGCCTCCTCATGAAGGAAAGACAAGGGTCAGGCACTGATCTCTTCTCTCTGGTGACCAGTGCAGGATTCAAGGGAATGGCCTGAAGTTGCATCAGAGGAGGATTAGCTTGGATATCAGGAAAAAATTCTTCATCCAGAGGGTGGTTGGTCACTGGAACAGGTTCTCCAGGGAAGTGGTCATAGCACCAAGCCTGACAGAGCTCAAAAAGCATCTGGAAGAAAAGCTCAAAAAGCATCTGGACAACACTCAGCCACAGGGTGAGATTTTTGGGGATGTCCTGTGCAGGGCCAGGAGATGATCTTGATGGTCCTTGTGGATCCCTCCCAACTCAGAACATTCTATAATTTTGTCTGCAGATCACATCTTCTCCCAGGCTTTCCATGAAGGCTGCTTTAGAGATAAACACTGGGAAGGGAAACTGGGAGCAGCCACAGGACTGAGAAATCAGTTTAGCACACAGGGAAGCCAGCACACAGCTTGCACCAAGAAGCAGCTCCCTTTATTCCTGTAGATATTATTACAAATTTTACAGCAGCATTTAGCTCTGGCAGGGCCCTGTTGTGTCTCTGTACACGTGGAATGAAGTTCCTTAAATGCAGCCGTCTGTGACAGCCACCCTGAGCTCCCTTTGCACTTCCAGAGGGTGATACCTCCATCCATCTAAAGCAACCAGTTAATGCTGAGAGATGAATCATGTTTGGAAATCCTGGGTTTGCCCACTGCTAAGGGGTCTAAGCTGAGCAGTAGAGTCCTACAACACCTTTCTGTGCATAGAAATCACGAAGTCATCACCCACAGGTGCTGAAATTGGGGATGACAGCATTTGCTGTAGGTCATTGTTTTTTCTCCCTATTCCCAAGCAGTTAAATTCATCCAAGGTTGCCTCTTCGCTTCCCAAGACATATGTTACAGTCAGACAACTCAAAGCAATCTGCAAACAGGAAAAAAAGGATGCCCTCTTCCTCTGTGTAGGCACTCTGTTCTTCGTGCAGACCCACAAGGAGACTTTATCTCTGTTCAAACCTGAAGACAGAAATTATAATTTCCTAGAGTCCATCTCACCCTAGTAGCACTAAAAAAAAGCAAATAGTCAAGTGTGGGTGTCCTGCAGCCTGACATACCTAAAAAGCTGTGAGATCCTGACATGCTGGTGAGTCAACAAAGCAGTTGGAGGCAGGAGAATATCTCAGAGGTCAGGAATTTGGGCATGGTGTCCTTCAAAGCAAAGACAGAGAAACAGCTCTGAGCGTTGTCTTCTGAACAGGAAAATCAGGAATAACAAGCAAAAATCCCGGGCTTGGGCAGGATGGCTGGGAGAGAGAGTTGCAAAATGCTTGCTGGAAATTTGAACAAGGATTTGGTGTGGGCATTGAGTGCAGCTGACACCCAGGCAACCTCCTGGCCTTGCCAGAGGGGTTGATGCACCCTTTAATTGCATTCAAGGGGCTCATTTTAATGAGAAGTAGCAGCGTTAATTGCTTGAGTTGTTCCTGCCTGATAAAACCCTTTCAGAGCTGTTGGGTAAGTAGGTCCCTTTTTTCAGGCCACAGGGACACTTCAAAATGTCCCCAGACAGTCATTAGCTGCCTAAGAACAAACCCTCTACCCCAGCCTCATCCTAAAAAAAGGCTACAAACCCTCCAGCTCCTACATCCCTGCAATCCAGAGCCCAATTGCCCAGTAAAAAAAATACCAAAAGGATCTAAAATAGTGCAAGGAAATCCCATCTGGGGACATATCTTTGTCCAAGGACCCAGTGGAATGGCATGACCCCAATGAATTATAGATAAAGAACTTCAATTTTTTCTGTGTCTTTATTGGCTTGGCCTCATTAGCCTGGTTAGTTTTGGATTCTTGTCTCTCCAGAGCAGGAGAGGTTTCCTTCAAGCTTTCCAGCGTGTAACTTTAGGGAATACAGAACTATCCACAGGAACCGTAGACTTTATAAATATATAATTTCCTCTTTCCTTATCACTTTTTTAAAAGCAACACAGGAACTGTGGACTCAAGCTTGGCTATCAGTGGAAGGAGAAAAACTTCCTCCCACAAGCAGCTGTGGGCTCCCTGTCAGAAACATAGGATCATGGAATGGTTTGGAATGGGAGATGCCTTCAAGATCATCCAGTTCCACCCCTGCCATGGGCAGGGACAATTTCCACTATCCCAGGTTGCTCCAAGCCTTGTCCAACCTGGCCTTGGACACCCCCAGGGATGGATCAGCCACAGTTTTTCTGGGAAACCTCTGCCAGGATCTCCCCAGCCTCACAGGGAAGGATTTTTCCTTAATATCTCATCTAAACCCACCTTCCATCAGTTCAAAATTAATCAACTTTGTCCTGGCACTCCAGACCCTTTCCTAAATTCCCACTCCAGCTCTCTTGGAGTCTCCTTAGGCACTGCAAGGGGCTCTAAGCTCCCACTGAAACCTTCCCTTCTCCAAGCTGGACATTCCCAGCTCTTCCAGCCTTGCTCCAGAGCAGACGGGCTCCAGGTCCTGTAAAATCTCCATGGCCTCCTCTGGACTCACTTCAGCAGCTCCATGTCTTCCTGATGGGGATTCCAGAACTGGACACAGTGCTCCAGGAGGACTCTCAGACGCAGAGCACACAGTCAGCTCCCGTTTCTTGCTGCTTCTTTAAAAGTTAAACTTTCAGTCTGGAAAATCCAGAGGAACATCAGAGCCTGGTGCCACCTCAGCTGCCTCTCAGCACGGCGCCTTTGCTAACCCACAATTGATTAACAATTTGCTTTCATCTCCGTTTCAGAGCCCGTGGAAGGAGCTGTGCTGTGCTCAGAGTCTGGGACTCACTGTTCCAATGGGGGGAGGGATAAAAAAGCACGATTCCATCAAAGCTGTCATTCCTTTTGGCAAGCAAACCCATTAGAGATGCATGAGGTGTGCTCTAAAGTCTCTCCCCATTTACTCCTCCATCGTCCACCTGCTGTGGATCCCTCCAGTGCTCATCCCTAATGAATCCTGCTGTTCCATGGAAATGACCCGTGTTGGGCTGCACCGGGATGGCTCTGTCTGCCTGGATTACCTTTGGGAAGGTGGTAATGAGAGGTGGCAGGGCTGGTAGGGAGGGGAGCAGCTCTGGGGAAGAGCTGCGACTCAGCTGAGCACACCCGAGACGCCCTGGGCTGACAGAGATCACATAAAGCAATTAAAAAACGAAGTTCAGGTGGTGTCAGGCTCTGGAGGATTTGGGCTGTGGAGCATCCAGGAGAGGCTCCTTCACATCCCATTTAGTGAGGGAAGGATCCAGCTCAGGAGTGACATCCCACCTGTGTTATCCCATTAGAAGCTGGAGGCCCAAACTGCTGCCAAATTGATCAGAGGGATGGAGCAGCTCTGCCGTGAGGAAAAAAAAATGAAAAAAATGGGATTGTGCAGCCTGGAGAAGACAAGGTTTTGAGGTGATGTCATTGTGGCCTTCTAGTACCTAAACAGACCCTATAAGGAAGATGGAGAGGTTAATTAACAGGAGCCTGGAGTGACAAGGAAGAATGGCTTCAAATTGTCAGGGAACAGTTTTAGATTGGATATAAGGAAGGTCCCCTTCCATTCCAAGGTGGTGCTGGGACATGGGACAATTATCTATGATTTAATGCTAAACTGAATAAGAGGAAAAGGCCCCAAGTTGTCCCAGGGAGATTTGAGTTGGATGTTAGAAAAAATTTCTTCATCAAGAGGTTTGTCAAGCACTGGAACAAGGAAGTGTGGAGTCACCACGCCTGGAGGGATTTATAAAACTTGGAGATGTGGCACGTGGGGACATGGGATAGTATTTGGACTTGATGATCTTAGAGGTATTTTCCAAGCCTAAATGATTCTGTAAACCTATAAATTGAATAAAATCAATGAGGAGCAGAGGGATCTAGAATAGCTCAAAGGTTTGGGTGATTTTTCATTTGTTGCATAAACAACAAATGAAAATCCAAATCCCGGGCCTGGAAGCTAAGCATAAACATTATCAAACTAAAAATAAAGTACAAACTTGGGTTATTAGGATAAATAACTATGGGAATAGATTCCCTTTTCTATCAGCTGGGTCTTTCTGAAAAGGCTGGGAGTATTTCAAAAGAGAATTATTGCAGAAGCTCTAGCTGTCGGGCGGATATAGGAGCTGCTGGGAGAATTTAATAACCTGTCCCATGAACTAGGTCAGGCCACAATTTGCAGAAGTCATGAGAGGCTGTTATGAAGTTGGAAAGTCTTTTCCAGCATTTCACTGTCCTGGAGCTGGATAAAACAATTTCATATATGGAGCTTACGACCTGTAAAAATCTTTTGGTTGAACCACTTCAAACTGACCCTGCACTTAAGCAAGACCCCTGTTAGTTCAGATGAAAAAAACTACCTCTTTGTTGCTAAAGTCAAACCCACCTTTCCTTCTGTTTTTCTGGGCTTTGGTTTTCTGTTGGTTGGGGTTTTGTTTTGGTTTGGTTTGTTTTTGTGCTGTTGGTTGTTTGTGTGAGATTTGTCGTGTTATGCCAACACCCTGATTCAGCCCTACAGAGTAGGAATTTACCTTTATTGAATTGTAGGGTTTAGGTGAGCTTTGGCTGTTTATTTTCATAAATATTCTTTTAAAGTCAGTGGAAAACAGCAGCTGATTCAGGTGTCAAATGCCATTTCAAATACTCAGAATATTGTGTTGTCCTGTATTTACCAGTCAGGAAGGCGGTAACAACTGATTCTCTGGAATCAGCACAGACTGTTTTTCTGGGAAAACCAGAGTTCAGGGACTCTTTTTTTGTAAGTGCCAGCTCAGCTCATGCTCATTCCTCAGTTGGGAGTGAATAATATGATGTGAAGTTCTGGTGACAATAACCAAGTCACCAAATCTAAAATCAAATCCAGTTTCAGAGCTGGATTTCTGGAAAACTCAGTGGTTTAAATTGGCCAAAAATGATGGAATTTACATGGCAGAGAAAAAAAAAAATCAAACCATTTTTTTAGGGAGGAAAAAAATATCAAAAATTCAGGTCGGTCACAGAATGAACATTGTTTAATTACTTTTTCTTCTGAGATATGACAAATTTAAGGTGGCTAAAATGATTTATTATTATTGTTACTATTATATTTTTTTCCTAACTTTCCTTCTGCAAGCAATCCTTATCCCTCCCGGTGTATAAGATTCCAGCTGGAACTGCGTGCTGGATACTGACACACAAATTATTAGCACAAAATGTATTTTTCTCTCCTTGAGAATGCGTCTCTCCAGCCTGGAACAGCCTGTACAATTCCTGTATTTATTTATCTCATTAATGCATTTACACGTTGACTGTTCTTCCTCCTCAAGAAAAAACATGCAGTGGAAAACTCCAGGGCCAGATTTCCATTCTTTTCTCTCCTTGAATACAAACCTTACCCTTAGGCAGACTTTTTTTTTTTTTTTTTTTTTTCAATTTGCAAAAATCAAACGCAGTTTCATAAGTGGGGATATCAATTGTCTCCAAAACATTTGGATCAAGGTTAAGTGCCTTTTCACTCTGCTCTGTGGGTGACTTTCCTGAAAGGAGGAGGCAGAGAATAAATACAAAAAATTGCATAAAACTTGGAGTAGCACAGAGAAAGCACCAACAAGACTCAATTTTCATGTAGGATTCAGGCAAAAATAATATTCTGGATTATAACAGATGAGTTTGTGCCTCCTGAGTGCTGTTTGATTTCAGAGCTCTCATGGTCTTCCTTTTTCTAGCCTGAGACTCAAATTCCATTTGCAAACCAGGATCCTTTTGATGTCATATTAACCATGCTGGACCTGGCTGCTGGACAAGGTTTTATTACCTATAAACTGCATCTTGATTTAATCCATATCTGCAAGCAGAGCCAGGTGCATTTGTGCTGCAATTTTTGTTTTCCTCCAGAGGGGATGATTAAGAAAATGAGACAATATAGGAGCTTCTTCTTAACTTTTTTGTCTTCTCCACTGAAGTCACCCTAAAACCAATGGAAACGTGGAATGGTTTGGGTTGGAAGGGTCCTTAAAAATCATCCAGTCCCACCCCTACCAAGGGCAGGGCCACTTCCCACTATCCCAGGTTGTTCCAAGCCCCATCCAAACTGACCTTGGACACTTCCCAGGATGGAGTAGCCACAGATTCTCTGGGAATTCCATTCCAGGGCTTTCCCACCCTCACAGGGAAGAATTCTTCACAATTTCACACCTAAACCTATGCTCTGTAACTATTGTAGGCTGAGCTCTGGTGTCTTGGGGTTTGCAACAACAACAACAACAAAAAGTTTATTCTATTCCATCTGCTGAAACCCGGTTGGGGAGATTTTTCTTTACCTGTTGTAACTCCAGAAGGGAGGAGGTGACTGCCTTCTCTGAAAACAAGCCAGCTGTTAAAACCGGGTGGGGCAGTGTTCTTATCTCTGCTCAGTCTTTCACCACCCCATGGGGATATCTCCTGTTAATGGGCCATTAAGGCTCACCAATGACATGACACATTACATCATCCCAGTGTTCCTTATATCCTCTGAGGGATATCTGCTGTTAATAGGCCATTAAAGCTCACCAATGACATGACACATTGCATCATCCCATTGTGAGATGCTCCACCCAGGGAGGAGGAGCCAAACCATCTTCACTTAGAAAAAAGAAGCCACAAGTGTCACCAGACATCCAGTGTTCCCATAGGACTCCCGAAGGAGGACCAGACCCACCTCTGGACCCTTTTCTCTACGGGCCCATCTCTGCTTCCAACAGGATCATGGCTGCCACTACAGGAGGGTTTACTCTGGACTGTTTCGAACACCCTGACCAACAGGGTGTCGGGTTGTATTCTGACTCTGTCAGCAGTCTTTTGTATTATTGCATTAATTTTATTTTACTTCCTTTTTTTTTTTTTTTTTTTCCCTATTAAATTGTTTTTCTGACTTGGAGTGTCTCACTGGTTTTACTTTCAGACCACTACATCTGCTTTCTCTGGGTTCACAGGCTGCCAAGACTGGAGTGATTCCAGAGGAGAACCACAAAAATTATTTGAGGCCTGGAGCACCTGTCCTTTGAGAAAGGTTTGGGCTGTTCAGCCTGGAGAAGGAAAGGCTCCAGGGAGACCTCAGAGCCCCTTCCAGTGCCTAAAGGGGCTCCAAGACAGCTGGAAAGGGACTTTGGACAAGGGATTGAGCAACAGGGCAAGGGAGAATAGCTTTAAAGTGTCAGAGGGCAGGGTTAGACAGAATACTGGGAAGAAGTTCTCCCACTTCTGAACAGGAACAGTTGCTCTTTATGTCCCAGGACCATCCCATGGCCCTGAACAGAATCCAGGCTCTGTAGGACCAAGACTTGAGCAACGAAAGGAGCCTCTTCACCCTACAAAGCCCATGCAGACAGGACCAGGGGAGGAAACAGAGCCCCAGGGAACAAAGGGATTTGCCTGAGGGTTCCTGAGGGAACCCCTCCAGGCTCTTCCCTCAGCTCCTGCTGCAGTGGCCATATGTGTCCTTGTCCTCAGGGAAGCTTTGCCTGCTCCCTCTGGAGCTCCATCTGCTCCCAGGCTGCTCTTTCTCCTGCCCGCTCGAGGAGAAGGCAAAAATGGGAGACAAACCAGGAATGCTGGCCCTGGATCTCGGCCTGGTGATGGCCCAGGCTGTCAGATTACATCCTTTATCAGCTGTTGTTGCTGCTCTGAGGCCTTTTCCTGCAGAATGTTCAGCTTGAGGCCATCCATGGGGCTCTACCTGCCTGGTTTTGGCTTTGTCTTTTTGGGTGAGTTTATCTGAGGGGACAGAGACCACACTTAGGATTTTTATGTCTATGGCAAGGTCCTTTTCTCCCCCCTGAAGGAATATCCTTGTATCTTTACCCCTCCCCTCTCCTGCTGCCCCTGTTTCCACGTTCACATTCCAAATTACATCCAAAGATGCTTTTCCATTAGCAGAGCTGAACTAATGCTGCCTCTTTTCTCCTTTATCATTTTGACAAGCTCCATCTCTCCCAAGGGAAGGGAGAGCTTCAGAATATAATGATGGACCTCTGGAGCCATCTAAGAAAAAAGAGCAAAAAAAAAAAAAAAAAAAGGCAACACACTCAAAAAAGAAGGAAAAAAGAGAACTGGGAGGGCTCAGCCATGGTGCTGATACAGATTGTGGATGACTGATCTGTCTTTGCATGAGGTCATTAATCATAATTTTTGCCTGGCTTGGGTGGGCTTTTTTTATTTTTTCTTTTGAATACTGCAGTAAACAGGCAGGAGCTGTGAGGGAAAGTATTCAAGTTGCACATATGTGAGGCCAAGAGCGAGCTGGGAACAGGCAGCAGACAGGGAATTTCAAAGGAACAGACAAGATAAAAGCTGCTGGAGCAAAGAAAACCTCAGAGACAGAACGGGAAGCTCCAGCCTGGGATGATATTCAGGAAGGTTTTATTAGGAGACTGTAAAGCTCCAAGCAGGAGAGTTGAGCTGGTTTGTTTTAAAGGGATGGGGAAAAGAGATTTGGATTATCCCAGACAATTCTTAATCCCTGCCAGAAATAGATGTTTGTTATGCTGCAGCCACACCTGGATTGGAGTTGTGTGGCAAGGGGAACATCCACTCTCCTGTGGAGCCAGGCTGGAAGAGCTGGGAATGTCCATCCTGGAGAAGGGAAGGCTCCAGGGAGATCTCAGAACCCCTTCCAGTGCCTTAAGGGGCTCCAGGAGAGCTGGAGAGGGATTTTGGAAAAGGGGGTGGAGGGAAAAAACACAGGGAATGGCTTCCCACTGTCAGAGGGCAGTGATGGATGGGGTATTGGGAAGAAATTCTTCCCTGGGAGGGTGGTGAGGCCCTTGCATAGGTTGCCTAGAGAAGATGTGGCTGCTGTGGCTGCCCCATCCCTGGAAGTGACCAAAGCCAGACTGGATGGGGCTTGGAGCAACCTGGGATAGTGGAAGGTTTGGCAGGGCATGGAATGAGAGAATCTTGAAGGTCCCACTCAAACCAAATCATTCCATGATTTTATGTCTTGGAGAAGAGCAGGTTGAGGGTGGGAGGGCTGGAAGTGCCAGCCTAGGCACTGGTGATTGGAACACAGACAGCTCTGGAAGCATCACTGTGAGCAGTTAATAATCAGCCAGAGACGTCTTAGCATCATTTTCCCAGTTTGAAAAGCATCCCAGCGGTCCAGCACCAGGAAAAGTGTGTGATTAACAGGTCAACAAAGCAGCATCTTTAATCATGCCAAACAGGCAGCTGAAAGGTTCAGGGGCTGACAGGAAACCTGAGGTTCTCAGACAAAAATCCTTGTCTAGAACTGAGTCATCCTGGCAGCATTAATGATAGGGAAGAAAGTCAGGGAAATAATGAGAAAATGCTTTTACTGTGTCAATTCAGGAAAAGGGCACAATGCAAATTAAGCCACTATTGCAGATAATTAGAGGTGAAAGAATGGATGTCTTTGATTAAAACTGGTAGCTAAGGCAGACTGGAGCTGCAGAACAATGCCTTGTTTTCCCCTGAAAAATCCCAAACCAAGCAAAAAATAAACACAGACATCAGGGAGTTCAAAATTCTCTCTTCCAAGGGCAGCTTTGGATTCACTTATTAGAGACATTATAAAATGTTCAGCATGTCACTCCAATAAGTGGAAGAAAAATCTATGGAATGGACTGTTAACTATGACATCTGCTTTTCCAGAAGATTCTGGGGCTGTCCCAATTACCAGGCACAGCAGGAGAGCAGGAATAGGCAACCTAAAGGACATCAGAGCTGGGAATCTCTTAGAAACATCTTACAGAAGTGGGTTCTCCAAGGTCTGAAACCTTCTTGAGGGCAAATTCCAGGTCTGAATTTCTAAACTTTTTACAGTCATGTTGCTCTCTTTCCTCCAGCTGCCCCAACCATTCCTGTCCTACATCTCCTGAAATCCTCAGCCAGTCCCACAGCTGTGGCACATGTGGAATTACCTCTTCTTTGGAGGGATGAAGGGACAGGGCCTGGATTCAAAGCCCATTTCACACAGTGTGGATCTTCCCCTTGAGGCATGTAATGCTCTGGATAAATTTGTGGAAACCTTTCCTATCAATGCCAGGTTGGACGGGCCTCTGAGCAACCTGGTCTAGTGGAAAGTGTCCCTTTGCATGGGAGGTGAATGATCTTTAAGGTCTCTTCCATCCCAAACTCTTTATAATTTTATGCTTCCCCTTTCTCAGTCCCTCCCAAACAGCTCATAACAGAGAATTCTTGCTGGGAAAAGTAGAAAGGACAAACTCCACCCAAATGCAGAGAATCTCATCTCCTGACCTATATATTTGCTGCATGCAGAAAAAAAATTAAAAAAAAAAAAAAAAAAAAAAAAGTGGTTCAGGTCTCTCTTCACCATCCTCACTCTGCATTTGGAGGCTCAGAGGCTCCATCACACGAGAACAGCACCGGCGTGGAAACCCCTCCTCAATCCCACACATATGTGGAGAACACTGGATTTGTTTGGTTGCTGAAGCCTCTGAGGGTGTTTTCCCTCTTAAAATTCTGGCTCTGTCTTTCTGTCTCCTCATCACTTTGGTACCTGGGAGCCTCATTTTCCCCGGAGTTAATGGTAGGGGAATGCTCGTTATCCAGATGCCAAGGAAGCGTCTCCGTAGCAACAGCAGCCATGGAAGTGCTCGGATCTCACTCAGCTCCCAGAGCCGTTCATGTCCCTTGCACTCTCAGCAGTGTCCTGCCTGAGGGACAACTTGGCTCCTGCATTTTTTCACACATCTTTGAGGCACAGATAATTCCCTGAATGTGGATCTGAGCTCACCCCCACCAGGAATCTCTCTGCCTTGCCGTTCGAAAAATGTATCTTGTAAAAAACTCAGGCTCGGCGTTCAGAAAAGTCCCAGCAAAGACATGGGCAGAGGAATATTCTCAGGAAACAGAGGCAGATGGAAGCTGCGGAATTGTCTTCAGGGGTGGTCCTTGCAGTGATGGAACTGCCTCAGTGAAATTCAGTTTCAAAAGGGGAAAAGCTCAACCTCTGAGGTCCCAAAAGGGTCTAAGTTATGGCAAGAGAGAGATTTAATTGTGAGGTAATGACAAATACCCTCCAAAATCATGGATGGTGATGCCAGAGATTCCACCAGCAAAATGTAATGGCAGCTGCTCTGTCTGGGCAAGCACCTGTTGAGGGGACACAGGAGAGGTCCAAGTGGAGTTGAGACATTTATGAAGTTTGAAGCAGGGAATTACTGGGTGAGAAATAAGACTGATGAGTGGGAGGACAGATTAGACAGAAAAGGGATGTGCAAGGAGAAACTCTGGGTGCAGAAAGTATTTTTGATGTATTAATAACATCAACACAAAGAAAACACAACGGATCAGAGCAGCAGCCTTGTTTAGAACATGGTCTCATGGGCAATTTAATCAGTGAACAGGGAAGGAGCCAAAATGAACCTCCTGTATCTGAGAGGATCAGTCAGATAGAAAGGAATAGGGAAATCTTTACACCAATTTTTACAGCCCAATTTCCCAAATTCTGAAACTTCCAGCACAGAAAAGGCTTCTGCAAGCAGGAAGGGGCTAACTTGCTCTCTCCAGACAGTGGTAAAAATGAGCTAAACTAAGAAAATGTGAGGTCTCCAACTTTTGAAGAGTTTTAAAAATAGCTTAGGACATGATCTGTGAGTTGCAGTGTGCCATAAATAATGTTCCTATGAAGCCGGGAACAATATAATTCCCCCAAGGGAAACTGAGTTTCCTGGAATTCCCTCTGCAGTGTCATTGAATATGCCAGAACAGAATCAGTTGGAGCAAGTCCAGAGGAGGTCACAGAGATGTTCAGAGAGCTGGAGCCCCTCTGCTCTGGAGCCAGGCTGGGAGAGCTGAGGGTGTTCACCTGGAGAACAGAAGGCTCCAGGGAGACCTCAGAGCTCCTTTCAGTGCCTAAAGGGACTCCAGGAGAGCTGGAGAGGGACTTTGGACAAGGGATGGAGCAACAGGACACAGGGAATGGCTTTCCACTGCCAGAGGGCAGGGATGGATGCAATATTGGGAAGGAATCCTTCCCTGTGAGGGTGGTGAGGCCCTGGCACAGCGTGTCCCAGAGAAGCTGTGGCTGCCCCATCCCTGGAAGCATCCCAGGCCAGGTTGGATGGGGCTTGGAGCAGCCTGGGATAGTGGAAGATGCCCCATGGCAGAAAGGTTGGAGCAAGATGTTCTCCAAGGTCTCTTCCAGCTCTGGGATTCCACGAAAACCTCTGGCACTTTCAGGCAGCAAATGGGTGGGTGGCCACTTCCTTTCCCATGGCATGGGATGAGCTACAGGGAGATCTTCCCCATCAGGGGACAGGTTGTGAATCATGTTTAAGGACCAACAAGCAGCAGGAATCAGCACTGAAGCCATTCTGAGCATCTCCTGCAGGGATATTTATTGAACCCCTACCTCAGGAGTGGCAGCTCCCGTTGATTTGCAGTTGGTTTTTGGCAGGGATTCAATGACTCTGTGAGGAGCAGGGCCAAGGTCCTCGTGGTTTGTCACCTCCACGTTCACTGCATGGTCGTCATGGCCACGTCACAATGCTTTTTATATCCATCCAGCTTGTGAAGTCTGTCCCCTGACCCTTCACTCTGTCCCCTCCCTGCCCCCTTGGCACCCCTCAGTTCTGCCCTCCACGTATTTGCTGCGTGGGAGCTTTTTAGTTTGAAGATCTGTCTCTAATCTTTCAACCCTGTGCACAGCCAAATTCCATTTCAAACCTCAGGCTCCAGCATGGCAGGAACAGAACAACTCCTGAACTTTTTTTTCCAGTGGTGAATTCACCCCTTCAGCACCTCAGATGTTGAATAACTCACCAATTTCTCTTTTTGTCTCGCTCGAGAGCTGGAAACTGAGCAACAAAAGAGAAAGGGAAACCACCCACCCACAGAGCAGCTCTGAGGGCTTTGTCTCCTGGCTTGGCTTCTGGCAAGGAGAAGAACTGTGAGCAGGATGCTCTTCTGGGATGCTCAGGATGAGATGCTGGAGGGTTCTGAGATGAGCTGCCTAACAGGAAAATTTGGGGCTGTGCTTACAAGGAGTCAGGGCTGAATGAAGTCAGGATTTGATACTTTTTGAATTGAAAAAACTCCTTTATCATATTCTCCCACAGATACTTCTGCTGCAGTGGGCTTCCTGTCTACTCCCAAAATATCCCCTCTGCCTGCCCCTCCCTGTTCAATTCCATCCTGTGAGGCTGCAAATCCTCATTAGAATCTGACATCCTCTGTGGAGGGGATTCATTGGATTGGATTGGATTTATTTTTCACCTACATCAATAATTTAATCTGTTCTAATGTGGCAGTAAATAAGTTAAACCAAAGGATTCATTGACTGAGGCTGGAGGAGGAAGGAACTGGAACAATGTCAAAATCTGCAGTCCAAGGAAGATAAAACATTTTTTTTTTATCTTTTCCAGAACTACAGTGGCAATAAAATCTCCAGCAAATGTAAACTGTGAGGATGGGAATCTATGCAGAAAACCTCTCCATAGGCACTGTCACCTCCTTCTGGTTTCCATAGAGATTTGGGTTCCTGCTTCCAGCAGAGAAAATCCTGATTGACATCTTGTACTTTCTGAGAGGTAAAGCCTCATCAACATAGGAACAAGCTCTGAATGTTTATTAAAGTCCTTCATGGCAGGGTCTGAGCATTTCAGGGCTTCCTTATTTTATTTATTTTGGAAATTATTTATTGTTCCTTTTAATTTTTTTTCCCTCCAAGCTTTTCTCATGCCATGGCAAAGGTGCTGGATTGACAGCTCTGGACTCTGTGATCACACCCAGATTTCAGCAAACAGGTAAAGCTGCAAAGGGCTGAGCAGGGAAGGAAAAAAAAAAACCACCTTGATTTTTCCTGATAGTAAGAATTGCAAGGAATTCCAGATTAAGCAGTGACATCATGAGCTGTGGGGAGAATCTTTCACAAAAGCAGAAAAAGGTGGATGCCTAAAGCCACACCAGTGTGGAAATGGTCAGGAAATTTGATTTTCCTTCCGTGCCCTGAACACATTGGAAAGTTTGGAATGACTTGGGTCCACTGAGTGGAGATTTTTCATTCTGGGATGGCAAACAGAGCTGATGTCCAGGTTTGTGACATCCATGGGATGCCGATTTTGGAAAACAGGCACTAAATATGTCCAGCTCCTGGAGAAGCAGTTCTGCCTGAGTTCACTGGGCCAAATGAATTCGAAATAACCTCACCAGGCAGACTTCCTCTGTTGGCTTTCCTTTATCCCTATTTCACACTGCTGATTTTTAGCCAGCACAGCTCCTCTCTTTTGCTATAAGGGATGCCAGGCAGTGATTTCTGCTGACGCAGGTGACAAACATCCCAGATTTCCTGTGGTGGTTGTGTGAGAAATCAGGTGTATTGCTATTCCCCCCTTTTTCATCCTCTTGCTGTCTTGATCTAGGGGGCAACATCAGGGATGTTGAAAGGGCTCAGTCTCTTTACTAATCTGATTTAAGGTAAAAGAAGTAAAAAAAAAGCAGTGAAGGTTATGAAGAAAAATGTAGATTTTGAATGATCTTGCTGGATTCTTTGTGGCATATTAAGAAAGAAAGAAAGAAAGAAAGAAAGAAAGAAAGAAAGAAAGAAAGAAAGAAAGAAAGAAAGAAATTTAGCAGCATGTAGGAAAGGTGAAGAGGAAGCAATACTTCATGGATTTTCATGGCATTTCTCTGCCAT